>NC_044996.1:78936347-79303933 GCF_008728515.1 Papio anubis | reverse complement strand
GTTGCCCAGGCTGGAGTGCAATGGCACAGTCTCAGCTCACTGCAACCTCCGCCTCCCGAATTCAAGCGATTCTCCTGCCTCAGCCTCCTGAATAGCTGGGATTACAGGCATGCACCACCATTTTGTATTTTTACTAGAGACGGGGTTTCTCCATGTTGGTCAGGCTGGTATCGAACTCCCGACCTCAGGTGATCCACCTGCCCCAGCCTCCCAAAGTGCTGAGATTACAGGCATGAGCCACCGCGCCTGGTGAGAATAGGTCATTTTCAAACTTGGAAACATTCAGAAGTTATCTCCTTTCACATTGAGTAGTCTCAAAGAGATTACAGGCATCTACCACAAATTCTCTACTTGGTGTGGTGCAAAATCAGTATGACGTAAACTTTATCTCTCAGTTTCTTCAAAGGAAAGAAGAAACTGGAACACGCATATAACACTAACCCTTCCAGCTGCATTCTGAGGGACCAGTACCTGTCTCAAGGCAAAATTATGACTTAGTTCATCCTCACCTCTGAAGGCCAGTACTAGATCTTTCACTGGGTTATTTGGGGAGAAATACCTCCTACCCAAGGCCAGTTTAACAAGACTGGCAGAGGAGGTTATCTTATCTGATTCACAGAAATCAACACATTGAGTCAAGAAAAATGAAACAGGGAAACAGATTCTAAATAAAAGAAGTTAAGTGTTCAGAAACCAACCCTAATGAAATGAAGATATGTGATTAACCTGACAGGAAATTAAAAAGAGCAACTATGAAGAGGCTCACTTAGGTCATGGGAGCAATGCATGAACAAACTGAGAATTTTCATAAAGAAATAAAAGATATCAAAAAGTATAAAGTTGAAGAACACAATAACTGGACTTAAAAATTTAACAGATACGTGTCCAACAGCAGAATAGATGAAGCAGAAGAAAGCACTATCAAGCTTGTAGATAGGCCTTTGGAAATCATGTAATCTGAGGAGAAAAAAGAAAAAAGATTGAAGATAGTTTAAGAGACTTTTGAGACATCCTCAAAGGGGAATAATTTATACATTACCAGATGGAGAAGATAGAGGGAAAAGGACAGAAAACATATTTGAAGAAATAATGTCAGAAAACCTCATAATTCTGGGTAAGGAAATAGAAATTTAGATCCAGGAATTTCAAACATCAGGTAGGATGAATCCAAGGAGACCCACACCAAAACATATTGTAATTAAATAGTCAAAGGTAAAAGACAAAGAATCTTCAAAGCAGCAAGGGAATAGTCTCTTCTTACATACAAAATGATCCACAGAAGACTATCAGCAGACTTCACTAGAAAACTTTCACGCCAGAAGGCAGTCATGATACATAGAAAAAGCTGAAAGGAAAACACTGCCATCCAGGAATACTATTTCCAGCTATCTTGTGTTTCAAAAATTAAGGAGAAATATAAAGTTTCAAACAAAAGATACGGAAATTTACCACCACTAGACCTGAATGGGAAGAATCGCCAAAGGGAGTCCTTCAAACTGTAGTAAAAGAGTGCTAATTAGAAACATGAAAACGTGGGCCGGGCGCGGTGGCTCAAGCCTGTAATCCCAGCACTTTGGGAGGCCGAGACGGGCGGATCACGAGGTCAGAGATCGAGACCATCTGGCTAACACCGCGGAAACCCCGCCTCTACTAAAAAATACAAAAACTAGCCGGGCGAGGGCACGTAGTCCCAGCTACTTCAGAGGCTGAGGTGAAGAATGGCGTGAACCCCGGGAGGCGGAGCCAGCAGTGAGCTGAGATCCCGCCACTGCACTCCAGCCCGGCTACCGGAAAGCAAGACTGGCCAAAAAAAAAAAAAAAAAAAAAAAAAAGAACATGAAAACGAGTGGGCAAAACCTACTGATAAAAAAGTAAGTACCCAGTTGGGTGTGGTGGTCACTGTAATCCTAGCAGTTTGGGAGGCCGAGGCAGGCACATCACCTGAGGTCAGGAGTTTGAGACCAGCCTGGCCAACATGGCACAACATCGTCTTTACTAAAAATACAAAAATTAGTCAGGTGTGGTGGTATGCGCCTATAATCCCAGCTACTCTGGAGGCCGAGGCAGGAGAATCGCTTGAACCTGGGAGGCGGAGGTTGCAGTGAGCCGAGATGGCACCACTGCACTCCAGCCTGGCTGACAGAGCGAGACTCCGTCTCAAAACAAAACAAAACAAAACAAGTACACAGTCAAATTGAGAATATGCTAATACTGTAATGGTGTTGTGAAAACAAATTATGTATTTATCATAAAAGTTAAAAGACAAAACTTGTAGCAACAATTATTAAATTATACAAATTATAAAATGATATAAATCGTGTTATCAGGAACACAATGTGGGGTTGGAAGTAAAAGCATAGCATTTGAGTAATTGATCTAATTTTAGTTTTATTAATTTAAAATAGTCTCATAAGTGTAAGAGACTTTGTGTAAGGTTCATGGTAACCACAACGTTTGCAAAAAACCCTTAGTAGATATGCAAAATACAAAAAGAAAGGGTTGAAAGCATACCACTTCAGAAAAACATTGAATCACATAAAAAAACAGCAAGAGAGGAAGAGAAAAGCAAAGAATTTGTAATCAACCAGAAAACAAATTGCAAAATGACAGCAGAAATTCTTTACCTATCAATAAGTACTTTGAATGTAAATAGATTAAATTCTCTAATCAAAGTAAATAAAGTGGACGAATGGATTTTGAAAACTCCCATCTATATGTTGCCTACAAGACAGTTCATTTTTAAGGACATATATAAATTGAAAGTGAAAGAATGGACAAAGATATGCCATGTAAATGGAAACCAACAGAGAGCAGAGGCAGATATCTTAATATTTACATCAGATGAAATAGAATTAAAGTAAAAAATTTTAAGCAGAGACAGGGTCATTATGTAATGATAAAGTGGTCTGTTCATGGGATATAAAAGTCATAAATGTATATGCACTCAACATTACAGTACCTAAATACATAAAGCCAATATTAAAAGCTTTGAAGGAAAATATAAAATGTAATACTATAATTGAGGGGACTTCAGCACACCTCTTTAAGCAATGGTGAGATCATTCAGACAGAACATCAATAAGGAGACATCAGACTTAAGCCACAATTGAAAACCAAAGTTGCACATATGGACCTAAAAGACATTTATGCAGTCTTCCGTTCAACAGCAATGGAATACACATTTTTCAAAAGCGCACACAGAATATTCTCCAGAGTAAATCACATGTTAGGTCACAAAACAAGTCTTAAGATAAAAGATTGAAGTCATATTAAATATCTTTTCTGAACATAATGGTATGAAACTAGAAATCAATTATAGGAAGAATTTTAGAATATTCACAAGCACATGGAAATTAAATAACATGATCAATCAGTGGTTCAAGGAAGAAATGAAAAGTTATTTTCAGAAAAACAAAAATGGAAACACAAAATACCAAAAATTATCGTATGCAAGAAAAGCAATTCTAAGAGGGAAGTTTTTGCAATAAATGTCTACAAGTACAAAGAAGAAATAGCTCAAACAATTTAGTGGTATACCTAAGAGAACTAAAAGAAGAACTTAACAAAGATTATAGTATAAATAAGTGAGACTAGAAAAATAATAGAAAATACCAACAAAACTGAGGGAATATTTTGATAAACTAAAAAATAAAATTAAGCAATAAACAATAAAGTAAAAAAATAAAAAGATTGTCCAATAGTGAGTAAGAAGGCTGAATCAATAATTAAAAGTTTCTCATAAAAGAAAACCAAGAACTTACAGATTCCCTTCTGAATTCTACCAGACTTTAACCCTTTTCCTGTTTGCCGCAAACTCGCTGGCGGCCCTTGTGGCTGCAGCATTTACCCTGAGATAACTTCGCTACGAAATATCTTGCTTTCATTATTTTCGTATTGCTCTAGTATATTGACTTTGGAAGCAAAACACAACTTTCTATTTATAGCATTCTGTTTTTAGTAGTGGTGTTTCCATTTACAAAGTATAGTAATTTTCAATCACTGAAAATGTCAAATTCTAGAAAACGTAGTATTCCTGTGTATGATGTTAACATCATTCTTCAACAGTTGTTGTCCAAAGATGCATTGATTTTCTTCAGAAATAGACAATTCAGATGATTCTGATGTTCTGTTTAGAAATAACTCCAAGAATAGTTTTTGCATTTTATTTTCACATTGAAAAACAGTCAGATTTGCCTCAGCCTCAAAGAGCATGTTTATGTAAAATTAAGTAAGCACTGGCAGTGAGCTGCCCTTTTTTTTTTCCTAAATGGGAAAAGAGTTAAAGAAAAGCTAATACCAATCCTTTTCATACTCTTTATAAAAGTTGAAGAGGAGGGAATAAGTTCCAGTCACACTTTATGAGGCCAGTGTTAACCTGATACCAAAGTCAGAGGAAGATACTAAAAGAATACAAATTACAGGCCAATATCCCTGATGAACATAGATGCAGAAACTCCCAACAAAATACCAGCAAACTGAATTCAGCAACAAATTTAAAATATCATTTTCCTATGATCATGTGGGGAGATAACCTTTTGCATTTAAGGATGGTTAAACATACATACATCAATAAATTTGATATATCAGATTACAATGAACATCAAAAACTACATGTGTCAATACTTCCAGAAAAAGAATTGACAATATTTAACAGCTTAAAAAAAATTTTTTTTTGGAGACAGAGTCTTGCTCTGTCACCCATGCTGGAGTGCAGTGGCGCTATCTTGGCTCACTGCAACTTCTGCCTCCCGGGTTCTCCTGCCTCAGCCTCCCCAGCAGCTGGGATTATACAGGCACCTGCCACCATGCCCAGCTAACTTTTGTATTTTTAGTTGAGACAGGGTTTCACCCTGTTGGCTAGCCTGATCTTGAACCCCTAACCTCAGGTGATTCGCCCTCCTCGACCTCCCAAAGTGCTGGGATTACAGGCGTGAGCCACTGTGCCCGGCCCAATACTTAACATCTTTGCATAATAAAACCTGAACAAGTTAGGTATAAAAGGAAGATGTCTCAACACATTAAAGGCCATATATGACAGGCCCAGAGCTGAAATCTTAACACTGAAGAGTTGAAGGCTTTTTCTCTAAGATCAGGAACAAGAAAGACATGGATGCCAGTTTTTTTCCTTCTATTCAGTGTTGTACTGGAAGTCATAGCAAGAGCGTTTAGGCAAGAGAAATAAAAGACCTCTAAGTAGGAAAAGAAGAAAAAAACTTGTCGCTCCTGATTATCTTACAGCTAGAAAATGTTAAAGACTCCATTAAAAAAAAACAACAAAACTATAGAACTAATAAAGTGAATTCCATAAAGTACCATGTACAAAATCGACAATTAAGTCTGTAGCATTTCTTTACACTAAGAACAGACTATTTCAAAAAAGTAATCAAGAAGCTAATGACATTTACACTATTTATTAGGTAAACAAACTTATGAATGAATTTAACCAAGTATGTTAAAGATCTGTATACTGAAAACATTGATGAAATGAACTGAAGATTACAAAAATAGAAATTTTTCTTTGTACATGGATTGGGAAATTTATATTGTTATAATTTTCGTACTGCCAAAAGAAACATACAGATTCTGTGTAATCAGTATTTCAATGTCTATTTTTATTTTTTTACAGAAATACTAAAAAATTCTAAAACTTGTATGGAACTACAAAAGACATTAAATAATCAAAGTAATCTTGAGCAACAAGGACACAGCTGGAGGCATCACTCTACCTGATTTTGTAATCCATTATCATCAAAAAAACTATGGTACCAGCATATAAAAACAGATTCACTGACTAGTGGAACAGCATAGCCCAGACATAACTCATGCATTTTCATACCATTGATTTTTGACAAAAGTGGCACAAAGAATGGGGAGAGGATAGATAGATAGATAGATAGATAGATAGATAGATAGATAGATAGATAATTGTTTTGAGATATCTGTATATATGTTTGAAATTGGACCCTTTTCTCATAGCATATGGAAAAATAAAAATGGATTAAAGCCTGAAATGTTGCCTTTGAAACTGTAAAACTACTAGTAGAAAATATAGGGGAAAAGCTCTGTGATGATGTTCTGGGCAATGATTTCTTGGATACATCCTTAAAAGCATGGGTAGCGAAAACAGCCAGACAACTTGAGTTGCATCAAACTAAAAAGCATCTGCACTGCAAAGGGTACAGTTAACAGAGTGAAGACACGGGTTTTGAGAAACCATTTTCAAATCATATGTCTGATAAGGGGCTAATATCCAATATATGTAAGAAACCCAAGCTCAATAGCAAGAAACCAACTATCTTTAGAAAAGGACCTCAACTTATATTTTTCAGAGGAAGACATGAGTGGCCGATTGATACGTGAAAAAAATGCTCAACATCTGTAATCATTAGTGAGTTGCAAATCAAAACTGCAAGATATTACCTTACACCTTTTAGAATGGCTACAGTTTAATGAAATTAGAAATAACACAGAGATAGGAACTGTACATACTTGTGCAAATTTAAAAAGTGTTATGCTGAGTGTGGTGGCTCACACCTGTAATCCCAGCACTTTGGGAGGCCAAGGATGGTGGATCACTTGAAGTTAGGAGTTTAAGACCAGCCTGGCCAACATGGTGAAACCCTGTCTCTACTAAAAATACAGAAAATTAGCAAGGCATGGTGGTGTGTGCATGTAGTCCCAGCTACTCCGGTGGCTGAGGCATGAGAATCACTTGAGCATAGGAGGCGAGTGGCAGTGAGGTGAGATCGCACCACTGCACTCCAGCCTGGGTGACAGGAAGACTCTGTCCCAAAAAAAAAAAAAAAAAAAAAGTGATATAACCAGCAAGTCACAGGAGAATTTATAAGGAAATCAGAAAATACTTTGAGGTGAATGAAAACAGAAACAGCATATCAAATTCTGTGAGATGTGTAAAGCAGTGCTTACAGTGAAATTAATAGCTATGAACATTGTAATGAGAAGTACTTCAAATTCTAACCTAACTTTCCAACTTTAGAAAATAGAGTAAAAAAAGAGCAAATTAAAGCAGAAAGGAAATAAAGTTTAGTGTGTCAATAGAGAATTAAAAATAATTGAGAAACACAGCTAACATTTGATTATTTGGGAAGGTGAAAATATTAGGAAAAGTACATTGCGTTGACTTATTTATAAAATAAAGTCTTACAAAAATGAGAAATGTAAAAAGTGATGTTCCTAATGACCTTAATCCATACAAGGGATTAATATTTTAACAAGTATCTTTCTGGAAATAGACAAATTCCTAGAAAGACACTGACTACCACAACTCATTCAAGAACAAAGTGAAGACAATAAATTGGTAATTTAAAAGTTCTCACCCCTGCTCCGACACACACGTAAATTCCCCAGTTCAGATGAATTCTTTTGTATATTTTACCAAACACATGAAAATTACCAATTCGATAAAAACGTTTTAAAAACTTGGAAGAGCATGTAATATTTTTTACTGGTTCGATGATGGTATTGTTATCTAGATACCAAAGTGAAACATATCATATGCAGGGAAAACTGTGATAATATCGCTTATGAGTGGATCTGCAAAATTTTCTAGTAAATTTTGGCAAACCAAATACAGTAACATATAAATAGGAATGTACACCAGTACCCAGTACAATGTATCCCTGGAATGCAACATTATTTCATCAGCTGGAAATGATTAGTGCAACAGACTGAAGGAAGAAAACAACGTGGTCATCTCAATAGATTGTGGATGGCTGGGAGTAGAGGCTCACGCTGTAATCCTAACACTCCCACCAACAGTGTGTAAGTGTTCCTTTTTCTCTGTAACCTCACCAGAATCTGGTTTTTTTGTTTGTTTGTTTTTGACTTTATAATAATAGCCATGGGCTGGGCACAGTGACTCACGCCTGTAATCCTAGCACTTTGGGAGGCTGAGGTGGGCAGATCACTTGAGGTCAGGAGTTCGAGACCAGCCTGACCAACGTGGTGAAACCCCATCTCTACTAAAAATACAAAAATTACGTGGGCATGGTGGCAGACGAGGCAGTAGAATCACTTGAACCCAGGAGGTGGAGGTTGCAGTGAGCGGAGATTGTGCCACTGCACTACAGCCTGGCTGACACAGCAAGACTATGTTTAAAAAAAAAAAAGCAAAAGAAAAAAAAAATAGATTGTGGAAAAGTATTTGGTAAACTAAGAAGTAAACCACAACCTAGTAAAGGGCATATTTTAAGAATTGACACTTAGAACTTGGTGCCATGGCTTTAATCCCAGCACTTGGGGAAGCCAAAGCAGGAGGATTACTTGAGGCCAGAAGTCTGAGATCAGCCTAGGCAATGTAAGGATACTCTGTATCTTAAAAAATAAAAATAAAAAAATCCAGATGTGGTGACACATGCCTGTAGGCCTAGCTACTTGGGAAGCTGAGGTTCGTGGTTACAATGAGCTATGATCATGCCACTTTACTCCTGACTGAGCAACAGAGTGAGACCCTGTTGTCTCTAAAAAGAAAAGAAAAGAAAAAAAAAAAAACCCTCAAAACTAATGTTACACTTAATATTTAAAGAATGCTTTCTCTGTAAGATGAGGAGCAAGGACAGGATAAAACAGTCTTGCCAGTTCTGTTCTACAGTGTACTAGAGGTTCTGTGACATTAATTGCATTGCATATGGAAAGAAGGAAAAATTTTTAAATAGGAAGCAGCAAAACCTTTTGCAGATGACATGATTTTGTACATACACAACCCCAGTGGATCCAATAAATTTGGATTCCAATAACATGATCACCTCAGCAAGTTTTTGTGATTTAAGATTACAATCCAGGCCGGGCGCGGTGGCTCAAGCCTGTAATCCCAGCACTTTGGGAGGCTGAGATGGGCGGATCACGAGGTCAGGAGATCGAGACCATCCTGGCTAACACGGTGAAACCCCGTCTCTACTAAAAAATACAAAAAATTAGCCGGGCGAGGTGGCGGGCGCCTGTAGTCCCAGCTACTCGGGAAGCTGAGGCAGGAGAATGGCCTAAACCTGGGAGGCGGAGCTTGCAGTGAGCTGAGGTCCCGCCACTGCACTCCAGCCTGGGGACAGAGCGAGACTCTGTCTCAAAAAAAAAAAAAGATTACAATCCCAAAATTAGTTGTATTTCTATAATTATTAAAGAAGTCAAAAGTGAAATCATTGAAACATTTTTATTTACAATATTATTAAGGCAGAATAGTCTGGGATAAAGTGAAATTCAACATGAACTGTGAATACCACAAAATAGTTGTCAGAGGAATTGAGGAATATGTAAGTATGTGGAAAGACATCTCATATTTGTGGATTAGAAGATTTAAGCATCGCTAGGTGCGGTGGCTCACGCCTGTAATCCCAGCACTTTGGGAGGCTGAGGCGGGCGGAACATAAGGTCGGGAGTTCGATACCAGCCTGGCCAATATGACGAAACCCCGTCTCTACTAAAAATACAAAAAAATTAGCTGGACGTGGTGGCGCATGCCTGTAATCCCAATCCCTGTAGGCTGAGGCAGGAGAATTGCTTGAACCCGGGAGGCGGAGGTTGCAGTGAGTGAAGATTGCGCCACTGCACTCCAGCTTGGGCAACAGAACTAGGCTCCATCTCAAAAAAAAAAAAAAAAAAAAAAGATTTCAGCATCAGAAGGATAGTTCATTAATGGAAATAAATTGAAAAAGGGAAGGACATCAAAGTTTAATGCTTTTAGTTTGCATAATACCCATAAATAGTATGAAAATACTATATTCATGGAAGATGTTTTATTTTTATTTTTTTTGATACAGTTTCGCTCTTGTTTCCCAGGCTGGAGTACAATGGCGCGATCTTGGTTCACCGCGATCTTGGTTCACCGCAACATCTGCCTCCCTTGTTTAAGTGATTCTCCTGCCTCAGCCTCCCCAGTAGATGGGATTACAGGCACGTGCCACCACGACTCGCCTAATTTTTTTGTTATTTTTAGTAGAGACGGGGTTTCTCCAAGTGGGTCAGGCTGGTCTCGAACTTCCGACCTCAGATGATCCACTCGCCTCGGCCTCCCAAAGTACTGGGATTATAGGTGTGAGCCACTGTGCCTGGCCCTTTGTTTTCAAATCTCATATCCAACATTGGACTTATGGCTAGAATATTTACATAATTCTCAAATGACAATATTAAAAATCCAAAGCTTTAAATTAGAAAATGAGCAGAAGTCATGAAAGAACTTTATCCTGAAGATATGGAAATGTCAATAAGGACATGATGGAAATTAATACTATGATGAGACATTAAGGAAGTTGTTGTTTTTTTTTTTTTTTTGAGGCGCAGTCTGCCTCTGTCACACAGGCTGGAGTGCAGTGGTGCGATATCGGCTCACTGCAACCTCCACCTCCCAGGTTCCAGTGATTCTCCTGCCTCAGCCTCCCTAGTAGCTGGGATTACAGGCACCCGCCACCACGCCCAGCTAATTATTTTTTGTATTTTTATAGAGAGGGGTTTCTCCATGTTGGCTAAACTGGTCTCGAGCTCCTGACCTCGGGTGATCCACCTTCTTCAGCCTCCCAAAGTGCTGGAATTACTTGTGTGAGCCACCACACCTGGCTTACAGCAGATTTATTTCAGTAGCTGAAATAGTTAAAACATAATGATTCCAAAGGCTGAGAAGCATGCAGAAAAAATTGAATCTTTATTCCTGATGGGAATATAAAACTGTATACCACACCACACTGGAAAATAATTTGGCAATTTCTTTTAAAACTAAACACACACATACAGTTAGGCTTAGCAATTACTGTCATGGGCTATTTCATAGAACTGAAAATTTATGTGTAGACCAAACCTGCACTTGACTGTTCACAGAAATTTTATTTGTAATAGAACCTGGAAACAACTCACATGTTATTCACCAGGTAAACAGTTAAAGAAGTCTGTTACTTCCATATTGTGTGATACAACTCAAAAATTAAAAGGAATAAACTATTACTATACAAATAATTCTTAGATGATTCTCAGTTCTGAAGGAAAAACCCATTTCATGTTGTAATATAATGCTTATTTTTATGTATCTTAATGTGATGAAATTAAATAGTTTAGAGAACACTGTTCATAGTCATCTGTTAGGGATGGTGGAAGTTAGGGTCGTATGTGATTATAATACTAGTGGAAGGGGTACGTTTTTAATGATGGATTAATTCTGCATTCTGATTCATGCAGTGGTTACAACAATGTATACATGTGATAAAATGTCATGTAAACATGCGCATTTCACCAGTGTCAGTGTGCTGGTTGTGATATTGTACAATGTTAATGGAAAATATCACCATGGGGGAGAATTGGGTGAGTGGTATGTGTAAACTGTACTGTATTTGCAGCATTTTGTGAATTTTTATTTTAACATAATATGGAAATATGTAAAGCACCTAGAAAAATGGTTTTAATATAATACAGGAGGGTAACAACTTATAAGCAAGAGATAGAAAAATGATAATGTGAACACTTAGCAAAGGAAGGGTGGAACAGAGAAATAAAGGACAGGGAAAATTATCTGGGATGATTCCTAAATTCCAATATTTGGATGAAACTATACAGAATTTTAATATATCTGGAAAATAAACCGAAAATATTAATGGATCCAGAAATATTGAAGACTTCACCTTTTTTCTCATTATTCATTAAAACGAGTGAAATGTTATAGGGAATTCTTCAAATTGAAAGAAGCAGCTCATGCATAACACAAAAACATGAATGTATAAAACTCTCTGGTAAAAGGTAAGTAAAAACTCAAATTCACAGTACTGACATACTGTAATGGTGGTGTACAAATAACGTGTATCTTTATTGTTAACGTTAATACAAAACTTTTTTAATGAGATGGCTGTTGCTATGTTGCTCAGACTGGTCTGAAACTTCTGGGCTTAAGCAGTTTTCCTTCCTCAGCCTTCTGATTCGATGGTATTATGGGCACCTGCCATGATGTCCATCTACAGAACTATTAATAATTACAACAATTCGTTTAGCCATATGTGATATAAATATATATAAGGTGTGACATCAAGAACATAATGGGTCACCAAAATCTCAGAGTAAAAACACTCTGGTTTTACTCACCCCCGTAGAACCTCAGTAATATATCCAGCACCAATATTATCACAAGTTATATCCCAGAACTGAAATCTGAGGCTGAGACATTTACTTAGACTACAGAGAAGTGAAAAACTTGGAGCAGATGATAAAAGGCTTCTTCTGTATTTATGAGACTCCTATGTATCTGCCATAATGTGCGGAAAATTTTATCGACATTCACCAATTCAACATGGGATAAATGTGAGATTTTGGCACACAGACAGCTTCTTCACCATCTTGATTTCTCTTGTTGAAAAGCTATTTGTAGCTTAACACATGGGAAGTATTGTGTGTGCCTGTAGAAAGAAAATCCCATGATGGCAGTGAAAGACAATTGGGCCAGTTGAGATTCACTACTCCAGCCTGAAAAATAATTATCTTTACGTCAAACAACGTAGTTGCCAAGTCAGAGTGGCTGTTCAGCAGCACTATAATGTATTAGGCAGAGTTCATAGTTCTTTGCACAAATGCCTATGCAACCTTCCTGCACGGCCAGAGGATTGACTTTGGGATCCCTATATGGGATGGGCAATGCTCCAAATGTTTGTGAGAACTGAGTCAAATCTAAAACAGGCAGCACTCACAGATTAAGTAGTCTTGACAGAGAACTACAAGTAATATCTAAGAAAACATACTCTAGGAAGACCAAAAGAAGCTAGAGAGCTGAGACTGCAATAAATATATAATTGTTCAATGTCAAACTATAGGCATACGTCTACAAGAAACAGCAGCAAGCCAATAACCATGACTACCCTGAACAGAGAAAGCATGGAGCCAGTTGCCAACCCTAATGAGATGGTAATGTTTGAACTCTCGAATCGAGAATTCATAAATGCAATTTTAAGGAAATGTAGCAAAACCCAAGATAATGCAGAAAAGAAATCCAATAATTTATTAGAAACTTGATGAAGAGAGTGAAATAATAAAATATACCAAATATTGCAAGTGAGAAATAATTGTTTCAACTGAAATAATTATTAGAGGATGTCAATAGCAGAATGGATCAAGCATAAAAAAATAGTGATCTTAAAGATAGGGTATTGGAGAATCTGTAGAGATTAAAAAAATACAGTGAAAAGGTCTAGAGAATATCTACAGGATATAGAGAATAACGTCCAAGCAGCAAATTAAATAATCATTGTTGGTCAAGTGGTAGTTTTGGAATTTCCAGGGCAGTAAAGCTTATTCAATGAAATAACAGAATACCTTCCAAATGTAGAGGAAAGTACTACTATTCAGGTACAACAATGTTAAAGACCAAATAGATTGTTTAAATAAGAATACCCCAAGGTATATATATAATCTCAAAAACATACTACAAAGAGAAGGGACACTGAAAACAGCAAGAGGAAAGCAAATAACATTATATACTTCCAATTTGTTAACAGACCTCTGATCAGAAATTGTACATACCAGGAGGGAGTGAAGTGACATAAAATGCTAAAGGAAAAAAGTTAACCAACAATACTATAACCACAGAAGATTTCTTTGAAAGACTGAGAGATAACATCGTTTACAGAAAGAAAAGAGAACATGGTGAGAATTCATCACTAGACTGTCATTCAAGATATGCTAAGTTCTCCCCGGGCGCGGTGGCTCAAGCCCGTAATCCCAGCACTTTGGGAGGCTGAGACGTGTGGATCACGAGGTCAGGAGATCCAGACCATCCTGGCTAACACGGTGAAACCCCGTCTCTACTAAAAAATACAAAAAACTAGCCGGCCGAGGGGGCGGGCGCCTGTAGTCCCAGCTACTCGGGAGGCTGAGGCAGGAGAATGGCGTAAACCCGGGAGGCGGAGCTTGCAGTGAGCTGAGATCCGGCCACTGCACTCCAGCCTGGGCGACAGAGCGAACCCCGGTCAAAAAAAAAAAAAAAAAAAAAAAAATCTAACTTCTTTATCCTGAAGAAAAATGTGCTAATGTCCAAAGAGAAAGTTTGACATTACAGACCTCAGTGGGCAATGCAAAAAGATAGGCAAATTCAGAATAAATTAATACTCTTTTACTTAAGCCTCATATCCATAATACAAGGAGTAAGATGCAAGTCTATGAAAAGTAAGTACAGCAGCATCATAAAATATAGCCAATATAAAAATAGACATGAGAAAGTCAAAATGTGGGGGAATTGAAGTATAAAATTGATTGGCTGTTTATATTCCTTATGATGAAAATTATTATCTGTTTAAATATACTTTTATGTATGAGATACTACCAAATAAAGTCACTTAACCACAGTAGGAGAAGGAAGAAAAATAATTTGCAAAACGACAAAAAAGTACAAATCAAAATGTCAATAGTGATTTCTTACCTATCAATAATAATATTGCTCTAGGATCCCCAAAAAAAGAAAAGAGAGTGACTCAGTGGATATTTTAAAAATCGGCTGGGTGCAGTGGCTTACGCCTGTAATCCCAGCACTTTGGGAGGCCAAGGCAGGCGGATCACTTGAGGTCAGGAGTTAGAGACTAGCCTGAGCAATGTGATGAAACCGCCTCTCTGATAAAAATACAAAAAAATTAGTCGGACTTGGTGGCATGCGCATGTAATCCCAGCTACTTGGGAGATTGAGACGGGAGAATCGCTTGAACCTGGGAGGTGGAGGTTGCAGTGAGCCGAGATCATGCCACTGCACTTCAGCATGGGCAATGAGCGAAATTCTGTCTCAATAATAATGATAACTAGTCCCAATTATATGCTGTATGTAAAAAATTAATTTATATATACATTGACTAAAAGTGAAGGGATGCAAAAAGGTTTCAAATGGAAATCAATAAATAGCATCTGTATTTGTATCAGATAGCAGAAAATTTTCACTTAATATGTATTAAGTGAAAAGGTGTGAATAGAGACAAAGTATTATGTAGTAAATACTTATGAAGGGTCAGTTCAGGAAGAGGGTATAAAAATCGTAAATATACATCCTGCAGCAGAACACCAAAATATATAAAGCAAAGTGTAAGCGACCTAAAGCGACAGAAACTGCAATACAGTAATAGTAGGGGACTTTAGTAACCCTTCCTCAACTCTTGTCAACTGAGTACACAGAGGCTTATTCCTGTTGGGGGAACGAAATAGTGAGATAATTTGCCTAGTAACCCAGGCAGTTCTACCCTTGTATTCCCCAGGTCCACCGAGGCTGTGTATGTGGGAGGCTTTAAGCGCGACTGTGTTCCTGGTCCTAGGGCGCCCTCTAGTGATGAAATGGTTGCAGTGACCACATTCTTAGATAAAACACCACAATCACATTTAATTTTGGGGACGCCCTGTGAAGAAGGGCAGCTACGAAGTAGCAGTCTGCAAAGATTGGAATAAATACCTCACTCTTAAATGCCTGGACACTGGAGAAATTCCACAAGCATAAGACCATCCAGGAGACGTGACATCTCCAAAAGGGCTATGGGATCTAGTTTTGGAGTGATGTAGTTATGTTGTCTCATACAGGAAACTCAAAATAGCTAAGAACTATGATCTCACATATACAAAGGAAGTAGCCACTGACCGACCGTAATGAGATGCTGATGTGTGTGATGTCAGGGTAAGAATTCAGGAGAAACGTTTTGGGAAAATAGCAAACACCATGATAATGCAGAAAAGCAATTCAGGAATTTATTAAAGAAATGTAACGAATATTGAAACAATAGGTAACCAAACTGAAATACTAGAACTGAGAAATAATGACTGACTGGACAAATGCACCAGAAGGTCTCAACAGCAAAACTGATACAGCAGAACAAGAATCAATATTATTAAAGACAGGCTATATGAAAATGCACAGTGAGTGCAGAAAGAAGCAAAAAGAACAAAGAAGTATGAAGCATGCCTACAAGGTGAAGAAAATAATCTTGAAAGCACAAATCTCAGAGTTGTCATTGTTAAAGAGGGAGAGTTTGGAGTTGAAAGTTTAGAGAAATAGGCTGGGCATGGTGGCTCACGCCTATAATCCCAGCACTTTGGGAGGCCAAGGTGGGTGGATCACCTGATGTCGGGAGTTCGAGACGAGCCTGCCCAACATGGTGAAACCCCATCTCTACTAAAAATACAAAAGTTAGCTGGGTGTGGTGGCTCATGCCTGTAGTCCCAGCTACTTGGGAGGCTGAGGCACGAGAATTTCTTGAACCTGGGAGGCAGAGGTTGCAGTGAGCTATGTATGTGTATATCTAGATGTTATTACCCAGGTAGAAGACAGTAAAAAACAAAAGCAGATTCAACCAAAATAAGACTATGTCAAGGAATGTAACAATCAAATGTTCAGAGGTAGAGAAAAATTTAAATGGTCCTAAAAGCTGCAAGAAAACAGAAGCAAATAATGTATAAAGGAGCTCTGATACATCCGATAATGAAGAGTTTACAGGCTAGGAGGGAGTATGATGACATATTTAGTGCTGAAGGAAATAACCTGCCAAATCAGGATATGAAATCCAGCAAAATATTCTTCAAACTTGAAAAATAAACACCAGACACACAACAGCTGAGGAATTTTTGTCAACATCAGGCCTGTCTTACATGAAATGCTAGAAAGAGTAATTCAGTCTGAATAAAGACATTAATCAGCAAAAAGAAAACATCTGAATGTTTACAACTCATAGAAAGAGGAGGTACACAAATATAGAATAATACTGTGATTGTGGTATGTAAACTCATTTTTAGTAGGAAGACTAAAAGGTAATTCTATTAAAATTATAACTATAAAAATATTAGATAAACATAACAAGATAAGATCATAGCATGTAGGGTGGAGATAAAGTGTGGAGTTCTTTGGTTTTCTCTTAGTCATTCCTTGTGATTACAGATACCTTGTCATTAATTTAAAATTATTGGTTATATGATGTTTTTTGCAAGCCTCCTGACAACAACCATGCAAAAACTCTGGAAAATAAAAGCAAGGAATTAAAATATACTATCAGAAAAAAATTACTTAATGGAATACAGGAAGGAAAGAAGAATGGAAGAGAGGACCAACTAAGCAAAATTTCAAAGAATGGAAAAGGAGCAAATACTTTGAGTTTCATTCTACAAGGCCAGTGTTTCCCTGATAACTAAAGGAAAAGGTCCAAAAACCCCCAAACAACAATAAACCCCAGAAGGCAAATATGTCTGATTCACACAGATGGAAAAATCCAGAAGATGCTAGTAAACTGTATTCAACACACTAAAAATATAATTCATACTTATCAAGGTGGATTAATGTTAGGAATGCATGGATTGTTCAAGCTGTGCAAATCAGTTAGTTTTATGTCATATAACAAAGTCAATAACTATAATGTAATAGATGTCCAAAAAGTATTTTATAAATTTAATATTTTATTAAAAATTATCACAAAATTGGATATGGAGTATAAGATATCTCAATAGACTGGCAGTTGAACTTACACTGTCCTTTTGAGCAAGGAAAACTGACAAGCATACTGCTAGATTTGGAAGAAGTTAAAAATGCCCATGTTCAGCACTTCAGTTCACCACATTACTGGGAGTTCTAGTTAGACCAAGTATAAAAGAGAAACAAATAAGGACATTCATATTAGAAAGGGAGAATTATAAATATCCCAATAGATACAAATAAAATACATAGGAAGAAACTTAACCAATCAAGTAAAATGTATCTACAGTGAAAACTATGAGTCATTGATAGAAATTGAATAGGACACTAATAAATGAAAAGATACTGCATGTTCATTTAGTGGGAGAAGTTATATTGTTAAAAACCCATACTACATATAGCAATCTATAGTTTCAAAATGCCAGTGTTAGTTTTTCACAGAAACAGGAACAAGACAAAGAATAGACAGTAATCCTGAGCCAAAAGAACAAAGCTAGAGTAATCACATTACCTGACTTAAAATTATATGACAATGTAACACTAACCAAAACCGAATGTGAACACCAATGCATGTATTGAAACTAAACTTCGCCTATCAGAGAGCTCCAGCAGACCAGACTCCACAGGTTGAGTGCTGCCAGCATAAATGTGTTTATAGGTGTTTGTAATCCCGCTCCTGCTCTGCCATCACCTGTGCAATTGTGTGCATGAACAACGGTAACCTCACCCCTTGTTGTTACTGGTGTGAATGGGCACCAGCAACTCCACACCTGCCATTCTGCCCCAAGTGCAAATGTGCACATGGGTGGCAACAACTAGCCTCCTCCAGGGCCTTATATCTTGCAGCCAGTGGCATGAGTTCTAGTATGGACAATGTTAAAACCTCCTCTTCCAGTGCGCCTCCCCATCTGACACATGTACACACTTCCATGCTGTTGAGGCTGTTGGCATGAACAAGTGAGCCTGGATCCCACTGCCAACCCAATGAAATACTATGGATGCTACCCCCTATTTGAATACTGTGAAAAGTGTAACAGGAACACATCAGCCTCTCCAGTTCACCTTGTTTCTAACCTTGAGGGACCACAGAACACAGCCTCCTTTCTTGACCCTGTTTCCCCAGAGTTAGAGCGTGCAGCCCAGGAATCCGGAGGTGAGCCTTAGCCCCCTAAAACCTTCCAGAAATGAAGCCAGTCAACTGAACCCACTTTACACCTCAATCAATCCCCAAGGGCATTGAAGAAGATAAAAACATCATACAAGGCACAGCATCTTCAAAGATTGAAAGAGTATTAGTCCACATACATGAGAAAGAAGTACTGCAAGAACTCTGGCAGTTTGAAAAGCCATAATGTCTTCTAACTTCCAAAGGGCCACAATAGCTCTCTGGGAGAGGTTCTTAACCAGGCTGAGATGGGTTAAATGACATAGGGTAAAGAATATGGGTATGAATGAAGATCATTGAGATTTAGGAGAAAGTTGAAACCTAAGGAATTTAAGGAACACAATAAAACAATACAGATGTTGAAAACTGAAATGTTCATTTTAAAATCTGGTAGAGCTGAAAAGCACACTACATAATTACAAATGTAATTGGGAGTATTAACAGAATAGATGAAGCTAAGGAGAATCTCAGAGCTCTAAGATTAGTTGAATTAGCTGTCAGACAAATACTTTTAAAAATTTAAAAACTGAACAAAATCTCTATGAAATATGGCATTCAAACCTATGAGTCACTGACATTCCTGAAAGAGGCAGAGAAAGCAAGCAACTTTCTAGTTTATTGTCCATGAATTTTTTCCACAGCCTTTCTAGAGAGACCAAAATTCTAATTCAGGAAATTCTGAGAACACTGCAAAATACCGTCCCCCAGACAGTTATCAGATTGAAATGAATGAAAATGTCCAAAACAACTATAGAGAAGGCCCGGGTAAACTACAAATGGAAGCCCGTCAGGCTAACAGCATACCTTTCAGCAGAATCCCTACAAGCCAGAAGATACGCATATCTATATTCAGCATTTTTAATACAAAGTAATTCCAACCAATAATTTCATATTCAGCCAAATTAAGCTTTATAGATGAAGAAATAAGATGCTTTACAAGCAAGGAAGTGCCAAGGCATTTCATTGCCACCAGACCTGCCTTACCAGAGATCCTTAATTGAGTTCTCAATATGGAAAGGAATGACCATTATTGGCCACCAAAAGAGCACATTTAGGTACACAGACCACTGACACTATAAACCAAATGCACAATTAACTCTGCAGAATAACCAGCAACCAACTAATAGTAATACAGAATCAAATATCCACATATCAGTGTTAAGTTTGAAATTAAATAGGCTACTGTCCTAATAAACGATAGAGGCAAGTTGGATAAAAAAGACCCAACTGTATGCTGTCTTCCTAAAACCCATTTCAGAAGTAATGGCACCCATTGACTCAAGGTAAAAGGATGGAGAAAAGTCTACCAAGCAAACAGGAAAAAGGAGGAGGGACAGATTGCTATCCTAATTTCATAGAAAATAGACTAAAACAGCAATTATCAATAAGGGCAGAGAAAGATATTTTATAATGGTAAAGGGTTCACCTCAACAAGAAGAGTTAACTATATATGCACTGAACACAGAATCATGTGTGTTCATAAAAGAAGTTCCTACAGACCTATGAAGAGACTTAGATAAGCAGACAGTAAGAGTGGGAAACTTCGCCACCCCATTGACACTATGAGATCACTGAGGCTGAAATCTAACAGATATTTTAGTCCTGTATTTGACACTTGACCAAATGGACCTATGAGACATCCATATTAATCTCCACCCAAAAACCACTGAGTACACATTCTTCTCATCTGCACACAGCACATACTCTATAGTCGACTACACAGTGGGTCATAAAACAATCCACCAAATTCAAATAACAGTAAAATCATACTAAACATATTTGGACCAGAACACAATAAAAATAGAAATCAACACAAGGAAAATTACTTAACACTATACAATTACATGGAAATTAAACAACTTGATGCTTAATTATGTTGGTATAAATAATGAAGTTAAAGCAGAAATTAACAAGTTCCGTATCTCAATATAACAAGCTTATATCACAAACAGAGGAATCAGAAAACGGGTAAAGTAATTCAAAAGCTAGCAGCAGACAAGAAGTAACTAGCCAGTTTTGAAATTGAATCAGTAATAACCCTACCAACCCCACCTGGACCTGATGGATTTATGGCTGAATACAACCAGATATGTAAAACAGAGCTGGTGAAATGCCTAGTGAAGCTATTCCAAAATATCAAAGAGGAAGAACTCCTCCCTTAATCATTTTGTGAAGCCAGCATGATCCTGATACCAAAACTTGGCAGAGACAACACAAACTTCAGACGAATATCCTTGATGAGCTTAAAAGGAAAAATTCTCAAGAAAATACTAGCAAACCTAATCCAGTTGCATATTAGAAAGCAAATTCCCCATGATTAAGGAGGCTATATTTGTGTGATGCAAGGTTGGTTCAACATACAGAACTTAGGGAAAAAAATATGATTTATCACATAAGCAGAGTTGAAACCATGATCATTTCTATAGATGCAGAAACAATTTATTTAACATTACTTCAAGTTACGAACCCTCAACAAATTAGGCATTGAAGAAACATATCTCAAAATAATGACCCATGTGTTACAAACTCACAGCCAACCTCATAATCAATTGGCAAAAGTTGGAAGCATTCCTTTTATGACCAGAGCAAGTCAAGGATGTTCACTCTCACCACACCTATTCAACATACTACTACTGGAAGTTCCACCTAGGGCAATCAGCTAATAGAAAGAAAAGGCATCCAAATAGGAAAAGAAGTAAAACTAACTCTGCAGACAACATGATTTTATACATAGAAAACCTCAAAGCCCCAAAGCTCCTAGATTAGATACAACACTTCAACAAATTTTCAGTATAAAAAGTCAGTCTGTAACTTAGCATTTCCATACAGCATCAACATCAGCTCAGAATTGAATAAAAAATGCAAGATTTTGTCACCACCAGGCCTGCCCTACAAGAACTCCTGAAGGAAGCACTAAACATGGAAGGGAACAACTGGTACCAGCCACTGCAAAAACATGCCAAATTATAAAGACCATCGATGCTAGGAAGAAACTGCATCAACTAACAAGCAAAAGAACCAGCTAACATCATAATGACAGGATCAAATTCACACATAACAATATTAACCTTAAATGTAAATGGGCTAAATGCTCCAATTAAAAGATACAGACTGGCAAACTGGATAAAGAGTCAAGACCCATCAGTGTGCTGTATTCAGGAGACCCATCTCACGTGCAGAGACACACATAGACTCAAAATAAAGGGATGGAGGAAGATCTACCAAGCAAATGGAAAACAAAAAACGGCAGATGTTGCAATCCTAGTCTCTGATAAAACAGACTTTAAAGCAACAAAGATCAAAAGAGACAAGGCCATTACATAATGGTAAAGGAATCAGTTCAACAAGAAGAGCTAACTGTCCTAAATATATATGCACCCAATACAGGAGCACCCAGATTCATAAAGCAAGTCCTTAAGAGACCCACAAAGAGACTTAGACTCCCACACACTAATAATGGGAGACTTTTACACCCCACTGTCAACATTAGACCGATCAACGAGACAGAAAGTTAACAAGGATATCCAGGAATTGAACTCAGCTGTGCACCAAGTGGACCTAATAGACATCTACAGAATTCTCCACCCCAAATCAACAGAAAATACATTCTTCTCAGCACCACATGCACTTATTCCAAAATTGACCACATAGTTGGAAGTAAAGCACTCCTCAGAAAATGTAAAAGAATAGAAATTATAACAAACTGTCTCTCAGACCACAGTGCGATCAAACTAGAACCCAGGATTAAGAAACTCAATCAAAACCGCTTAACTACATGGAGACAGAACAACCTGTTCCTGAATGACTACTGGGTACATAATGAAATGAAGGCAGAAATAAAGATGTTCTTTGAAACTAATGAGAACAAAGACACAATGTACCTGAATCTCTGGAACACATTTAAAGCAGTGTATGGGGGAAATTTGTAGCACTAAATGCCCACAGGAGAAAGCAGGAAAGACCTAAAGTTGACACCCTAACATCATAATTAAAAGAACTAGAGAAGGAAGAGCAAACACATTCAAAAGGTGGCAGAAGGCAAGAAATAACTAAGATCAAAGCAGAACTGAAGGAGATAGAGACACAAAAAACACTTCAAAAAAATCAATGAATCCAGGAGCTGATTTTTTGAAAAGATCAACAAAAGACCACTAGCAAGACTAATAAAGAAGAAAAGAGAGAAGAATCAAATAGACGCAATAAAAAATGATAAAGGAGATTTCACCACCAATCCCACAGAAATACAAACTACCATCAGAGAATACTATAAACACCTCTATGCAAATAAACTAGAAAATCTAGACGAAATGGATAAATTCCTGGACACACACACCCTCCCAAGACTAAACCAGGAAGAAGTTGAATCCCTGAATAGACCAATAACAGGCTCAGACATTGAGGCAATAATTAATAGCCTACCAACCAAAAACAGTCCAGGACCAGATGGATTCACAGCTAAATTCTACCAGAGGTACAAGAAGGAGCTGGTACCATTCCTTCTGCAGCTATTCCAATCAATAGAAAAAGAGGGAATCCTCCCTGACTCATTTTGTGAGGCCAGCATCATCCTGATACCAAAGCCTGGCAGAGACACAACAAAAAACGAGAATTTTAGACCAATATTCCTGATGAACATTGATGCAAAAATCCTCAATAAAATACTGGCAAACCAAATCCAACAGCACATCAAAAAGCTTATCCACCATGAGCAAGTGGGCTTCATCCCTGGGATGCAAGGCTAGTTCAACATACGCAAAGCAATAAATGTAATCCAGCGTATAAACAGAACCAAAGATGAAAATCACATGATTATCTCAATAGATGCAGAAAAGGCCTTTGACAAAATTCAACTGCCCATCATGCTAAAAACTCTCAATAAATTAAGTATTGATGGGACGTATCTCAAAATAATAAGAGCTATTTATGACAAACCCACAGCCAACGTCATACTAAATGGGCGAAAACTGGAAGCATTCCCTTTGAAAACTGGCACAAGATAGGGATGCCCTCTCTCACCACTCCTATTCAACATAGTGTTGGAAGTTCTGGCTAGGGTAATCAGGCATGAGAAAGAAAGAAAGAAAGGGTATTCAATTAGGAAAAGAGGAAGTCAAATTGTCCCTGTTTGCAGATGATACGGTTGTATAGTTAGAAAACCACCATCTCGGCCGGGCGCGGTGGCTCAAGCCTGTAATCCCAGCACTTTGGGAGGCCGAGGCGGGCGGATCACGAGGTCAGGAGATCGAGACCATCCTGGCTAACATGGTGAAACCCCGTCTCTACTAAAAATACAAAAAACTAGCCGGGCGTGGTGGCGGGCGCCTGTAGTCCCAGCTACTCGGAGGCTGAGGCAGGAGAATGGCCTGAACCTGGGAGGCGGAGCTTGCAGTGAGCCGAGATCGTGCCACTGCACTCCAGCCTGGGTGACACAGCGCGAGACTCCGTCTCAAAAAAAAAAAAAAAAACAAAAGAAAACCACCATCTCAGCCCAAAATCTCCTTAAGCTGATAAGCAACTTGAGCAAAGTCTCAGGATACAAAATCAATGTGCAAAATTCACAAACATTCTTATACAGCAATAACAGAAAAACAGCAAGCCAAATCATGAGAGAACTCCCATTCACAATAGCTTCAAAGAGAATAAAATACCTAGGAATCCAACTTGCAAGGGATGTGAAGGACCTCTTCAAGGAGAACTACAAATCACTGCTCAACAAAATAAAAGAGGACACAAATGGAAGAACATTCCATGCTCATGGATAGGAAGAATCAATATCGTGAAAATGGCCATACTGCCCAAGGTAATTTATAGATTCAATGCCATCCCCATCAAGCTACCAACGACTTCCTTCACAGAACTGGAAAAAACTACTTTAAAGTTCATATAGGACCATAAAAAAGCCTGCATTGCCAAGACAATCCTAAGCCAAAAGAACAAAGCTGGAGGCATCACACTACCTGACTTCAAACTATACTATAAGTCCACAGTAACCAAAACAGCATGGTACTGGTACCAAAACAGATATAGACCAGTGGAACAGAACAGAGCCCTCAGAAATAATACCACACATCTACCACCATCTGATCTTTGACAAACCTGACAAAAACAAGAAATGGGGAAAAGACTCCCTATGGTGCTGGGAAAACTGGCTGGCCATATGTAGAAAGCTGAAACTGGATCCCTTCCTTATACCACATACAAAAATTAATTCGAGATGGATTAGAGGCTTAAATGTTACACCTAAAACCATAAAAACCCTAGAATAAAACCTAGGCAACACCATTCAGGACATAAGCATGGGCAAGGACTTCATGTCTAACACTCCAAAAGCAATGGCAACAAAAGCCAGAATTGACGAATGGGATCTAATTAAATGAAAGAGCTTCTGCACAGCAAAAGAAACTACCGTCAGAGTGAACAGGCAACCTATAGAATGGGAGAAAATTTTTGCAATCTACTCATCTGACAAAGGGCTAATATCCAGAATCTACAAAGAACCCAAACAAATTTACAAGAAAAAAAAAACCATCAAAAAGTGGGCAAAGGATATGAACAGAGACTTCTCAAAAGAAGACATTTATGTAGCCAACAGACACATGAAAAAATGCTCATCATTACTGGGCATCAGAGAAATGCAAATCAAAACCGCAGTGAGATACCATCTCACACCAGTTGGAATGGCAGTCATTAAAAGGTCAGGAAACAACAGGTGCTGGAGAGGATGTGGAGAAATAGAAACACTTTTACACTGTTGGTGGGACTGTAATCTAGTTTAACCATTGTGGAAGACAGTGTGGGGATTCCTCATGGATCTAGAACTAGAAATACCATGTAACCCAGCCATCCCATTACTGGGTATATACCCAAAGGATTATAAATCCTGCTGCTATAAAGACACATGCACACATGCTATAAAGACATGTTGCGGCATTATTCACAATAGCAAATACTTGAAACTAACCCAAATGTCCATCAGTGAAAGACTGGATTAAGAAAATGTGGCACATATACACCATGGAATACTATGCAGCCATAAAAAAGGATGCATGTCCTTTGTAGGGACATGGATGAAGCTGGAAACCATCATTCTCAGCAAGCTGTCACAAGGATGAAAAACCAAACCCTGCATGTTCTCACTCATAGGTGGGAATTGAACAATGAGAATACTCGGACACAGGGTGGAGAACATCACACACCAGGGCCTGTCGTGGGGTGTGGAGAGGGAGAGGGATAGCATTGGGAGATATACCTAATGTAAACGACGAGTTAATGGGTACAGCACACCAACATGGCATATGTATACATATGTAACAAACCTGCACGTTGTGCACATGTACCCTAGAACTTAAAAGTATAATAAAACAAACCAAATTGTATAATTAAATATATATTATAAATGCATGTATTTTTAATGACTTTGAAACAATTTTATAAACCAGTATGTATATAATTGCATTCAGGTGACTATAAGATATAGAAATATGGGTCGGGCACGGTGGCTCATGCCTGTAATCCCAGCACTTTGGGAGGCCCAGGCGGGCAGATCACCTGAGGCCAGGAGTTCTAGACCAGCCTGACCAACATGGAAAAACCCCATCTCTACTAAACAGAAAATTAACCGGGTGTGATGGCGCATGTCTGTAATCCCAGCTACTTAAGAGGCTGAGGTGGGAGAATCACTTGAACCCGGGAGGCAGAGGTTGCAGTGAGCTGAGATCATACCATTGCACTCCAGCCTGGGCAACAAGAGCAAAACTCTGTCTCAAAAAAAAAAAAAAAAGGGAAATATGTCCAATTCCTAAAAATAGTAAACAACAGACCTGTTAGAGTTCTTTTTCTATGTAAATCAACCACTATAAAGCCCGTACCCCTCAACCATCTCTTTTATTGGTCTTTTACACTCTGGACAACTATCTAACCACCCTGATCAACCCACGACCAGGTATTAGAAAACTAGGGACAACCCTTATGATCTAGTACCTGCTAAAACTAGCCAATCGTAAGCCTGCTTACTCTTCCACACCTGTTCTTTCCCTGGGAAACCACAATAAAGGCTTTTGTTCACATTTCCCCTCCCTCTCTCTGCCTCGTGACTGGCCTCACTCCTTCCTCATATGGCCCCCCATGTTGTGGTATGCCCTTTCTTCTTAGGATCTGTATGACAAACTATCTTTTCAATGGTAATCCTCATCTGATCTGTTGGGCTCACCATACCTGAATAGTGATAAAATTATATCGTAAAACATTTCATGCAGCAAGCAGGGTGGTTTGGCCTCACACTGGGATAATATGCCACTAGACTTCTCTTGGCTTACTAGTTGGTTTCACCAGATGGCATCAGAAGCCTGAAAACATACTACTACCTTCTGGCATACACTTGCACTGTGGCTGAAATTGCTATTTGTTGTATTTGCTGGGTGTTGCCATGGATTCCAGCCCTAAATTTAGAACTTGAAAGTTGAGTTCTCCCCAAGTTCTGGTCTGAGTTGAGTTACTTGCCTAGATCCCAGGAAGATGCTCCTGGGGCACCTATTTTTACATTGACTAGCTAAATATATTAAAGGTTCTTGTGAACAGAGTAAGGTGTGACTTCCCTCCAAGGGTCATGGGACAAGCCTGATGAGTAAGGATGATCAGTTGACAGTGCAGAACCGATTGGTGAGACAAACTAAGCTACTATTTTACCATACATTTTAGCCTGCCCTGTTGAGTAGGAAGAGTGCCCTTTGGAGACCCTCGTGTTGCAAACCACACACAGTAAGTGTGAGGAGTTCCACCTCAGGGTCATGGCATGGCACCCAGCAAAAGGTGTTCTTGTGTTGTTGCTTGCCTTGCTACTGTTGCAGTTCATCTCCTGACCCAGGGGTGTGCAAGAGATCCCACCCTTGGAAACCAGAGGCATAATGCTCAATGAAAAAGGAAAGAGGGAGAGAGCACTTTATCCTTGATCTCTTTAAGACCCCTGAGAAGGTCATGCAATTGATTGAGGAATATAAAATACCTCAATAATATGCATGGACCTTCTTTGCCAGGGCTGTCTCACAGACCCTGGCCGACCAACAGATGAAATGAGTACTCAGACACAGGTATGCAGTGTAAGAGCAGCTAGGGAACTGCCTGGCTCTAGAGGCAAAAATGCAGCAGCCCTCAGAAGCTGGAGCTGCTTGATTTTATTCAGTGCAGGCACAATACCAAAAACCTGGAGCCCACACAACCTGTAGGTAGTTAACATTTATTATTCCCCTTTCATGGAACGTCATACACGTGGATGATCAAAGGTCAGCTCCTGGTCAACATAAGTAAACAAGCCTGTTTAAGATAAAGTCCCCTACACTCCCTTGTACCTACTCCTCGACCTCTGCCTCAGGGTTAGAAAACAGCTGCCTTCAGCTATTCTCCCCCAAAGCTATGCAAAGCCTTCCAACCTTTCAGAAGACCTGCTCCGTTCCCTAGTTTCTCCCACCACTCTGATCTCCTGCACTTCTTGAATGTTGTTGTATGCCAGGAGCCTTATGCTCACAAATCTGGAACCTCAAAAATACCGATAAGGCCACTGTCACTCTCCTGGACATGGACCCAGATCTCTCAGAGGTCAATGTGGACCCTCTAAAGAGGGTGGCTGCCACTCTGTACAGGCCTGCTCAGGACCCCTAGGACTTCATTTGGTAGATGCTTAAAGGAAAAAATAAAGGCAGATGAGACCAAAGCAAAAGAAAGAGAAGGGAGGAAGGGAGGTAGGGAGGAAGGGAGGGAGGAAGGGAAATGAAAAAGAATTGACACTTCAGACAAGGAGGATAACTGTCCCAAGGAGAGACTGCTATAGCTCCATAGGTGCAAACCCCAATTCCTGGAAGGTGTATCGAAAAGCTTGGAAGTAAAGCTGCCTGAAAGTAGGCTACAGGTCCCCTTCCCTCTCTCTCTCTTTCTGTAAATACCTAAACCACACAGAGTTTTCAACAAGAGACAAAAACTAAAAATGGTGGCTTTAGGCATCTAGAAGCTCCACCTCACACACAAAAAAGTAGAGAAAGAAAAAAACAAAAAAGCTAAAGCTAAAACTCCTAAATACAGAGGGAGAAAATAAAAGGTAATAGAAATTACATGTATAAATATGTAATACTTTGTATGTTTAATATACTTTGTATTTTATAGTAATATGTATACACACATACTACTATAAAAATACAAAGTATATTAAAATATATAAAAAATTTGGATTTCATATATATATATACACACACACATCCAGAATTTGACCCAATTAGAAATCCAAAATTTAGGTATTAAAATTTACTAAAAATTTATATAACAAATTGTATATAATAATCATGTAAACATAAATAATAAACACTTGCTAAAATGCACCAATGAACAAAGCTCCATAGGCTTAATCAATTCCTAGGGCTCAGATTATAGTTATACCTGGAGCTCTTTATCTTCAATCAATTGCATGACCTCGTCAGGGGTCTTAAGCAGAGCAGGGATAAAGTGCTCTCTCCCCCTTTTCTTTTCCATAAAGCATTGCACCTCTGGTTTCCAAGGTTGTGATCTCTTACACCCACTGGGTCTGGAGATGAATCACAACAGCAGCAAGGAAACAATAAACATTATATCCTTTATAATCTTAGAAAAGTAACCAAACATAAAATAGAGGAAAAACACATATGTTTCACTTTTACTGTAGACTTGCCTACATTTTCCATGGTTATAGTACCCACTGATCTAAAATATTCAATATTGAGCATAGATGCTACAGCATAATCAATTAAAAATTAGAATTAAATTAAGTCTTTGGCACTTACACGTTGACTTGATAAAATGGGACCCAACAAACCTCCAGTTAAAATAGTTAATATGTCTCTATGTAAGTTAAAACAGGACTTTCAAAGATTACAACTTATGTAAAAATTAAGCATAAAGACACACATATAGACCAATGTAATAGAGAGCTCAGAAACAAATCCTTGCATATATGGTCAAAGGATTTTTTTTCATTTTTAAATGTTTTGGGCACATAGTAGGTGTATATAAGGTACATGAGATGTTTCCATATAGACATGCAATGTGAAATAAGCACGTCATGAATAATGGGGTATCCATCCCCTCAAGCATTTATCCTTTGGGTTACAAACAATCCAATTACACTCTTTACATTATTTTTAAATGTACAATTAAGTTATTGAATATAGACACCCTGTTCTATTTGCAACAACATGAATGGAACTGGCCAGATGATATTTGACAAGAGTTCCAAGTTTATTTAATGGGGAAGGGATGGTCTCCTTAACAAATGGTGTTGAGAAAACTAGAAATCCACATACAAAAGAATGTATACACCATATACAAAAATTAACTCAAAATGGATCAAAGACCTAAATGTAAGAGCTAAAACTATAAACTCTTAGAGGAAGATATTGAAGAAAAACTTCATGACATTGGATTTGGCAGTGATTTCTTGGATATAAGTAATACCAAGACACAGTCAACAAAAGTAAATGTAGGTATAAATTGGATGGAATCAAAATAAAAAACTATCAAAGGACAGTCAACAAATTGAAAAGGCAACCTAGAGAATAGGAGAAAATATTTGAAAATCATGTATCTGATAATCAGCTAATATCAAGAATATATAAAGAATTTCTACAAAACAACAAAAAAACCAACCTGATTGAAAAATGGGCAACGAATTTGAAAAGACATTTCTCCAAAGAGGATATATACATGTCCAACAAGCATATGAAAAGATGTTCAACATCAGTAATCATTAGAAAAATGCAAAACAAAACCACAGTGAGATGCCACCTCACACCCATTAGGATGTCTACTCTGAAAACAAAACAAACAGAACAGAAAATAACAAGCATTGGCAAGAATGTGAAGAAATTAGAACTCTTGTGCACTACTGGTAGGAAGAATGGTATGACTGCTATGGAAAACAGCTTAGTGAATATAATTTTATGTTGCCTCAGTATCCTTTTTAAGCATAAATTGGACTTTCTTATGCCAGAAGCAGGGCTTAGCCACCCTTAACAGTTTGCAGTTTTCTATCTCCTCTTAGTTCCTCAATTTGGTTGATCCAGATAACTGCCTTATGCAACCATCTCCTGGTGACCATCTTGCTCTGGAATAGCTCAATACAACCTACTTGACTCACCCACAGACCTCCACACTCTGCACTGACTGTGCAGATGCACCACAGTGACCACCTCTCAGTTACAGCATGCCTTCATGGAGCATGTGCCTGCTTGTTTTAAAGCCACAATTAGAACTCTCCTTAGGAAACCTGCTTGGGTAACATCCTGGACCTCAATAAAGGCTTTGGCCCTTAGGTTCCTCACTCCCTCTCTCTTGCTCTTCACCCACTGTTGGAGCATACATATCTTGAAAAACTCCCCATTTCCCAATTGCCCTGTGAGGCATGCTGCCCTCTTCTCTCAGAGATCTGTAAGTAATAAAACTGCTTGTTATTTCATATATCCTTTGTGTGTGTGTGTGCTGCCTCTTCTGTGTCTCACCTGACCATCACACCTGAATCTAACTCTCCTCCTGGTTAGAGCTTTCCTAGAGAGTGACTATCTTGATAGGAATAAACTGGACAGAGATCAGAGAAGAGCCACAAGGGAATCTTCCAGTATAAACATGTTTCTTATCAAAAGGACACCTGATCATGGTCAAGTGGACTCTTAGGCATTAGGCTGTCCTCCAGGATAAAGAGGTATCCCGTAAGAGATACATTGTAAACATCCAGGACAACCTCCCTTGCTATATAATGTAGATAGATAGACAGACAGACAGACAGACAGATAGATAGATAGAGCAATTAGTGCATCAAGCAGAGTGGTCATGACCACGAGATACACAACAAAATGCCTTTAGACTGCTTTTGGCTTGTTAGCTGGCCCTCTCACCTGGCTAACACCATTTGAGAAGGCTCCATGGCTTGTTGATGTGTGTCTGTGCTGCTGCATACTGCTGCTTATTGTCTTTATCAACTACCGCCAAAACTCCCCTCCCTAAATTGAGTATGCCCTAGAAAGTCGGAGTTCTGCCCAAGAACCAACAATCACCCGCCTTAGTACAGCAAGAGAGGCAACCATGATCACTATCACTCTCCTGAATGGGAACTACTAGTCACAGTTAAGTTGACTGTATTCTGAAGGCCTTGCCCAGATTCGAATGGCTTATTACTGAGAAGCTAAAGGGAGTAACCTGTGCTAAGGGGCTGTCAGGAAGATACTGGGCCAGTGTAAGCCTTAGTAGATGGCAAGAGGAAGATGTACTCTGACTACACACTGAATTGGTGAGGCAGTATCTGGGACTAGACTTTCCAGCATGACAAGAGGGGTGCCTACTTCACTGGGGAGATGACAACATCTCACTGACAGCAGTGGCACTGGGATCTACAATCCATATGTTTCTGTCTTCTCTTCCTTCTGTCACTCTTGATCCCCTTATCCTCTGTGTTACCCTGTTGGTTTAACCCCATTGTGTGTGATGACAAAGAACTTAATGATCCAAATTAAAAGGCCAGAACATTTCTTTGCCAACTCTCCCATGATCTCTGAGGAGGTTAGCAAACTACTAAAGAAATAGGGCTTGGGGCCTTGCCAAGTGATCCTGCCACTGTTGCACTAGTGGAGGCTGATCCAAATCCAGATGATGTTGATTGGGATGCCTTGGAGAGCAAGGCAGCTACCTACAACAGGACCAATGAAAACCACAAATGGAGGCCACTGTTCACAACAGGAGCCACTTCGAACAACCAGGAGCTTGTTAGGTAAACATCCAAAAAGAGAGAGAAAAGAAAATGTTTTTAGCCACCTAGAAATACAAGCCATTCTAAAGATTTTACTTAAAAGCAAAGAATGGTGGAGGCTCATTGTCCTGTTGTTGGGGGTTTTCCCGGGGAAAGGTTACTGCCTAGAGACGCCAGGTCCCTTCCTCCTCCCTGTATTCCTCTAATCAACCAGATACAGAAACTATGAACCACAGTGTCAGGAGGCTAAAAACCTAAAACAAAACAAAATAAGGAAAAATTACTGCTGCTTTCAGTGGCTTCAAGTTCAAAGAAAAAAAACAAAGAGGAACTTCAACTTTAAGAATTGAGGAAACATCAGCTATAGCAAGCAAAATACTAGCCCTAGATTACTTATCGATTTATAAATAATCCCCTAATAAAAGGGGATAAAATAAAAGATGCATAATAAATTATATATACATATATTTTGATATTAATGTATGATAAATTGTGTATATGTGTATATACAATATGTAAAAGCAAAATTCCACACTTTGATCCAGTTGGAAGTTTGAAATTTTTGTAATAAAAAGGTTTAGGCAAGACATGATGTCTTACACCTATAATCCCAGCACATTGGGAGGCCGAGGTGGGAGGATTGAAGCCAGCCTGAGCAACATAAGCAAGATCCCATCTCTACAAAAAATTTTAAAAATTTAGCTGAGAGTGGTGGCCCATGCCTGTAGTCCCAGCTATTTGGGAGGCTGACACAGGAGCATTGCTTGAGCCCAGAAGTCTGAGGCTGCAGTGAGCTAGGATCATGCCACTGCACTCCAGCCTGGGCAACAGAGTGAGACCCTGTCTAAAAAAATAAATGTTTAAAAAGGGTGCAGTTTGGTTTTTGTGCCTCTGCAACATAGATTATAACTTTAACAACTGATAGAATGCACCAAAATTGAAAAAAAATCTAGGGATTTAATCAATACTGGGGCTCAAATTATACCTGGGCTCCTCAATAAATTTAAACATTGTGCCCCCTATATTCTTAAAATGGTAACTAAATATAATAGAGAAAAAATAGATATGCCTTCATTTGTTGCCTTGCCTAAATTTCTCACAGTCATAGTACCCAGCGCTGTAACATATACCATGTTGGAAATAAATGCTCTGACACAACAAATAATGAGTTTAAATCAAAGCAAATCTTTGGCTGTTAAAAACTGGCTTGATGAAATGAGATTCCATGAACACCCAGATAAAAAACTTCATATGGCTCAATGTAAGCTAAAATGAGGGCTGCAAAGCTTAAAACTTACTACATGAAACGCAGTTAATAAAGAAGTGATTATTCTCAATGCTTCTCCATTTAGCAGACCATTTTGACTTTTGATTGCTCTTAAATCTGAAATAAATAAATTTAAAAAGGGTTTATCAAGATGGCTTATTACCACCTTATTGGTGTGGTCCCATCTATCAAGACTCCCTACCCAATATGTGAAATTATTAATATTATTGATTCTATTATGTCAACAGTCAGTAAATATTTTGCTCTTATAGATTAATATGTTCTGTTTAATGCCTGTTTCAACAGTCTCTCAGCTGCAGTTTGCTTCCACCTCCGAAAGGGACACAACACACCTTTTCTAGGTTACCTAGAAACAACCTAGCTTTTTTTTTTTTTTTTTTTTTTTTTTTTTGAGACAGAGTCTTACTCTGTCGCCCAGGCTGGAGTGCAATGGTGTGATCTCAGCTCACTGCAACCTCCTCTTCTCGGGTTCAAGCGATTCTCATGTCTCAGCCTCCGAGTAGCTGGGATTACAGGTGTGTGCCAAAACACCCAGCTAATTTTTGTATTTTTAGTAGAGAGGGGGTTTCACCATGTTGGCCAGGCTGGTCTCGAACTCCTGACCTCAGATGATCCACCCGCCTTGGCCTCCCAAAGTGCTGGGATTACAGGCGTGAGCCACTGCGCCCAGCCCACAATAGCTTTTGTATCACCTGCAGTCTTTGGAGATAAGACCCTGATGGCATCTATCTTTCTCCAGGAACAAAGGTCTGATATTACATGAATGACATCCTCTTTCAAGGAGATTCATCTGACACACTCCCTAAGTACGTATAAGTCCAGTATCTTTTTTGCTTATAAATTAAAATTGACCATCACTCCTATTAGTGCTTTCAAAAAACCTCATTCACAGCAACTTTTTCATGCCTTCTGGAGTCTGTGGACCACTCCTGATGGCCATTAGTTGCTCCGGGGCTTCTAATGCAACATATTGCCCCTCTTGGCCTTGTGCTATACACCATTAAAAGAACAAATACCTGCCTACATACTGGGCACATTTAGAAATAGAAGATCTCATAGGCCTGGAGCCTGTGACCCTCCATACCCAGCTGCCCATTATACTTTGGGTCATGGAAGCAGCACCCCACAAGCTCAGCCTGGCTATGAAGGAAGGCCTCGTTAAAACAGGGTGGAGCCAAACTTGGGCCTTCTAGCATATTACACCTGCAGGAGCAGGTGTATACCCCTATTCTTAGTCTCTTTCCAGATGCCAGGTGCTGGAGGAGGTAATTCCTTCCCTCGACCCCTGGACTCTCTGGGAAGCCCCTTGGGATTAATTTAGTGAACATTAATGGTAGTTTGCAGACTATGTGAACAGCACTGCTAACTATCATATGTGATGGAACAACACACTTGGCCAAACCTCAGGCAGTCATCTTAGCATTGGATGCCCTGATCAACAAATGGTCCTGGCAAGGAATAGCTCACACCTGTAATCCAAGTGCTTTGGGGGACAGAGGTGAAAGGATCACTTGAGGCCAAGAATTACAGAGAAGTCTGGGCAACATAGTGAGACCCTGTCACTACAAAAATAATAAAAACAATTAGCCAGGCATGGTGCCACATACTGATAGTCCTAGCTACTCAGGAGGCTGAGTCAGAAGATCACTTGAGCCTAGGAGTTCGAGGTTACAGTGAGCTATGATGATGCCACTGTACTCCAGCCTGGGCAACAGAGGGAGACTCTGTCTCAAAACAAAAACAAAAACAAAAACAAACCAGAATTACTATATGATCCAGCAATTCCACTTCTCAGTATATATTCCAAAGAAGTGAAGGCAGGGACTCAAGCAGATATTTGCACACCCATGTTCATAGTAGCATTATTCACAATACACAAAGATGGTGGCAACCCAGTGTACATTAAATGATTAATAAATAAACAAGATGTTATATATAAATACAATGGAATATTATTCAGCCTTAAAGAGGGAGAAAATTTTGACAAATGGATGAACCTTGAAGACGTTGTGCTAAGTGAAATATATCAATAATAAAAAGATAAATACTGTATACAGCTATATGAGGTACCTAGAGTAAATTCATAGAAACAAAAAGTAGAGGGGTGGTTTCTAGAGGCTGAAAGGAGGGGGAAATGGGAGTCTTGTTTAATGCATATAGGGTTTCAATTTTGCAAAAGTGTGGTTGCACCACAATGGAAATGTTCTTAAAACTACTGAACTGGAAACTTAAAAATGGTTTTAAGATAGTAAGTTTTATATTATGTATATTTTGCCACAATTTAAAAAGCCTAATTAATAAAGAGGTGATTATCTCCACTGCTTCTTGATTTGACAGCCGAATTTCCTTGTTCTTAAGCCTGGAAAAATACATTTATTTGGCATAGATACATAGATACAAAAATACACCTAATGGCATCTCAGGATGGACTATTACAACCTGTGGTCTCATCCATTAAGGCCCCCATACCAAATACCCAATATTACAAAAATTACTGATTCTATCCAATAAACAACTGGTAAATATTTTGCTATTGCGTGTTTGGCTAATATGTTCTGTTCAGTGCCTATTTCAACAGCATCTCACCACAGTTTGCCTTCATCTCCAAAGGGACACAATACTCTTCTTCAGGCTACCCATGGGGTACCTAAATAGCTTTGCCATTGCACACAATCTTTGCAGATGAAAGCCTAACTACTTTCACCTTTTACCAGGATGACAGGTATAACATCATCCTCCAAGGAGATTCATTTGATACATTCATTTAGAATCTATAAGTCCCACATCTTTTAGTCCTTTTTGAGTTCTGATGGCAACACATCCCTCATTTACAAATAGAAATAGGCTGCTCCACAAAGGAAGTGTCTGAGTTAGTTTTATAGGATCTTTCTATAGGGAAGGGTTACATCAGGGCGTGTATAGGAGAGGTTTTTCTAGTTTTAGTGCAGTGACTCAACATGCTTCTTCATACGTTGTATGTGGCATTAGCATTTTAAATCACCCTTGGGTATGATTTTTAGCATTAAAAATGAGGAAGAGTTAACTATAGGTTGGAGTTTATCTGCATATGCAGGTACTCCAGGGAAGTCCCTGGCCCTCTGAAACAGAAACTTGTGATAATTACTTCTTGGGTCTTTTGTTACTGACTGGTTAAGGGTTACATAAGCTAGATCTTGAGTGACAGGTTTTTATCCTTTTTCTCCAGACCATATTAAAACAGGAAACCAACCAGTCTGCCTGTCTCAAGAAGGGAGGTACCAGGCTCTTTTTAACAACGAGCTCTGGTGGGAAATAATTGAACAAGAACTTACTCACACCCAAGGGAGATAACCCACACACCACCCACTAAGCCTCACCTCTAACATTGAGGATCAAATTTCACCATGCGATTTGGATGGGACAAACATCCAAACTATAGCAGTCTCATATATAATGTGTTTTTAAGTACATGGAGGTTACATATATACGAAATCTAGGAGAGGCTACTACTATCTGTACCTCTCTAAAAATTAATGGAGATCAATTATTTTCCCCAGAAGTACCTGACATGTATCAGTCAACTCCTTGACTCCCTAGAGAGGGGACCACTCACTACTGTGCCCTCTCCTACTCCACCTCCAGCTTTACATCCTGCCCTTCTTCTCCAATCACTACCACAGCAATCACCCTTTCCCCTTGATCACACAAAATACTACTAATCTCTACATATACTTTACTAACTTATCAGTTTATAAACTGCAGCAACATAACTGTTTGACTCTTCATTTTGACCCAAGAAATACACCAAGATATTACTGTTTATATATACTTATATATGCATGTGTGTATCTATATCTGTCATATGTACATTTATGTATATATATGTGTGTATATATATACACATATGTATATATATAAATAAATATATATATCATACATATATATATAAACTTTAACACACTTTACAACTCCAACAAGATATTGTTAGAGATCTCAGAAATTTCAGATCTACTTTTTTTGGCTAATGCCATATAAATGGGAAACTTAATCATGGTCCAGCCTATAAAGACTCTTATATTTAATACTTCTATTTGCATTCCTTTCTTTCGATTCCCATTATAAAATGTTTTCTATGCCATTTGGGAAAACATATGTCCTACTATATAGTTTCTATCATCATCTCAATATGTTTTTAATATGATATCAAAGTATCACAGGGCCAATTGTATTCAATTGTATTAACCATGTCTTTAATTTTCTATATTCTGATGCTTTGACATCTTGAGGCAGTGCTGACCTTGGAGGGATTGCTCCTCCCAGGATTAGCCAATTTCTAGAGACAGTAAACAACTGGATTATGAAAGTGTCTTTCATATACAAACCAACCACTCCAGAGCCCATATCCTCAATCACCTCCTTTATCTCAGGCACAGGGCCACTATTTACCTGCCCAAATCACCCCAGAGTCAGGTATCATACAACTAGGAAAAGCCCCTAAGCCATAGAGCCTGCTAAAATTATTCAGACTAGCTAATTCTAAACCTGCTTACTTTAACTTGCCTATTCCTTCCCTCAGAAACCACGATAAAGGCTCTTGCCCACATTCTCCCTCACCCTCTGCCTCTTGACTGACCCTGGTGCTTTCCTGGGTGACCCCTGACAGTGTGGCATGCCTCTTGTGATCTGTGAGTATAACAGTCTTTTCAGTGGCAGGGATTTCCTGATTTGTTGGTCTTATCTATTTAAATAATAATAAAAGCCATATTTTAAAACACCACCCCAAACAGACAAAAGCTCTGTGGGGTAGTTTATTTGAGAACTGATCCCAAGAGTAGAAATGAAGTATACAGGAGTATTTTAAAAAGGAAGGAAAGCCAGTACAAGGAATAATTCCATATTTTAGTTACCATGCAACTGATAACAGGTATATGATCTTGGGGACCTTCTGAACTGCATTATGAAATATATCTCAGAACTGTCTAGTTGAAGGACATAAGAGGGAAGGATTTAGCCAACATCTCCCATTCCCTTATTAGTCAAAATAATCCCACGTGACTTAATTCTGCCACACATCCCATTTGCATATGTCTGACTGCCCAGTGGTCTGTAATTTGCCCAGTGATTTGGCATCAGAGAAGCCCCTGTGCAAGAAGCAAGATATACACTACATTGGGCCAACGCAAGGCCCTGTCAGATTATGTTTGCATAGAACTAGTCACCACAGCGGTGACTTGGTTAAGAGAAGACATGATTTGACATGCACACAAGCTGTACCCAAAGCACCTTACACATACTTGTTTTGCAGTTTGTTAATATGTCTGTTAAGCCTCTTTAACTCTCTAAGCTCCCCCTCGTTCTCATTTTTTTTATTCTTTGCAAATTATTTGTTGAAGAAATATAGTCAATTATTGTTTAGACTTTTCCAGAGTCTGGATTTTGCTGATTGAGTTTCAATGATGTCATTTAACATGTTCCGCTGGCTCTTTGTTTCTTACAAAATATAAGCTAGGCATGGTGACACACACCTGTAGTCCAAGCTACTCAGGATGCAAAGGCAAAAAAATTTCTTTAGACCGGGAGTTCAAGGCTGCAGTGTGCTATGATCACACCTGTGAATAGTCACTGTGCTCCAGCCTGAGAAACATACTGAGACTCCATCCATAAAAAAAATTTAAAAGTACAGATGCTTTGTTTAACTTGAGATACAGTTTGTATAGGAAGTCAAAATAAATGCTTCTGTCTTTGCCTTTTTGAAAATCAGTTTTCCAGACAATGTATTGTTCTCTATCATCTTCCAAAGGACATTTATTAATTTGCGAGGACTGTCATAACAAAGTACCACAGACTGGGTAGCTTTAAACAATAGAAATTTATTTTCTCACAGTTATGGAGGCTAGAAGCCTGAAATCAAGTTTTCAGCAGAGTTAGTTCCTCCTGAGGGGCCATCAGGGAAGAATTTTCAGGTTTATAGATGGCCATCTTCTCCCTGTGCCTTCACACTGTCTTCCCTCTGTTCCTCAAAACTCTATCAGCATCTACATATTACCCAATGCAAAAGGCACTTCTATATTTTTAAAGTAGCACCCCACATTTCAGCACCAAAATCTTATATAAATATCATCTAAATCAGATATGAGTGACTTGAGGTATGATTCATCCTGAGGCAAAATTCTTCTCCATCTGAAAACCTGTAAAACCAGACGAGTTATCTGCTTTAAAAATACAATAGTAGAACAGGCATAGGATAGAAATTCCTATTTCAAGGTGAAAAAATGAGAAAAAAAAAAAAGGATCATGGATTGCAAGCAAATTCAAACCTGAACAGGGAAAATTCCATTAGATTTTAAGGCTCAAGAACAAATTTCTTTGGCTCAGTGTTTTGTCCTCTGAGCCCACCCACATGGTGGCCAAGCCTTCTCAGCTCTGGAAAGCAGCCTTACCCACCTCAGCCCTAGAAAACAGACACATACCCTCTGGCACTCACATGCAGATGCCTGGCTAGATGAAATCTGGAGGATACGGTCACATTCTCTGGGCCTGTGCCTTTGAGCCCAAGGGAGAAGTGACAGCCCTGCTGACCTCTGATCTACCTTTGGGTTATTCTTGTCTTTTCTTGAAGGATAAGACATGTTTACAGCTGGATAGCTCTATTGGCCCATTCTGTAGAATTCCAGAAGTCCAACAGCCTTCCTTCATTTTATCCCATCTCTGTCCCCTTCAGTCCAAGTTAGCAGCATTTCTGCTGGTACAAAATTCTCAAAACCCTTTTGGGCCTCCTGTGCAATTCAAAGAAGGTACAAAATCAGACAAGAGAGTCGTCCACATATATTTCCTAGACAACTGCCTTTCTATTCCTGGATTCTGCTGAGCTGTTCATTGGATCTATGAATTGCACATGTAATATCTTTAGTAAATTGTTTTCCAGCCATATCCTTGATGTTCTCTCCAGAACACACTTTCTAAGTTTTGCAATATGAATAGGATGAGAATTTCCCAAATCTTCAAGTCTGGTCCCTTTTTACTTAACAAGTCATTCCTCAAATTAATTATTTCTCTCACATTTTACTATAAAGCAGCAAAAAGAAGCCAGGTCAGGTCTTTGACACTTGGCTTAGAAATCTACTCAGCTAAATATTCATTCATCACTTATAAATTCTACTTTTCACCAAACACTAGAACACAATTTGTCCAAGTTCTTTGCTACTTTATAACAAGAATAACCTTTCCTCCCGTTTCCAATAACATGTTCCTCATTTCTGTTTGAGACCGCACCAGGAGAACCTTAAACATTGGTATTTTTACCATATGATGTTCATGATGATATATTCCATAAGATGACAGAAGCTTTCTCTCTTTACAGTTCTTCTCTTTTCCTTCTGAGCCTTCGCCAAAATCATTTTAATGTCCATATTTCTACCAATAGTCACTTCAAAGGAATCAAGGCTTCTACTAACATGCTTCTCATTTTATTTTAATTACCATTTCAAAACTCCTAACTTTAATTATTGTCACATTCAGGTTTTGAAGGTTAGGACTTCAACATTTGGACTCTTTTTTTGGAGACAGAGTTTCAGTATGTTGCTCAGGCTAGTGTGTAGTGGCTATTCACAGGCATGATTATAACTCACTACGGCCTTGAACCTCTGAACTTTATCCTCCTGCTTCAGCCTTTTGAGCGGCTGGGACTATAGGCATGCACTACTGAGCCAAACTTCAACATATGAATGTTTTTTGGAGACACAATTCAACCAACAGGAACATTACTTTTTTGCAAATATCAATATGAAATCTTTGTGTGAGACATATTTTATGCTTACAGTTCATTGCAGTTATGATTTTTATTGATATTCAGATTGTCCCATATTTGGCCTGTGAGATTTTCATCACATTGCCTTCTGAGTCTCTTTGACATGACCCAATGGTCTTTTGATACTTTTTTTTTTTTTTTTTTTTTGAGACAGAGTCTTACTCTGTTGCCCAGGCTGGAGTATAGTGGTCCAATCTTGGCTCACTACAACCTCCGCCTCCCGAGTTCAAGCGATTCTCCTGCCCCAGCCTCCCAAGTAGCTAGGATTACAGGTACCTGCCACCATGCCCAGCTAATTTTTGTACTTTTAGTAGAGATGGAGTTTTTCTATGTTGCCCAGGCTGGTCTCTAACTCCTGACCTCAAGTAATCTGCCTGTCTTGGCCTCCAAAAGTGCTGGGATTACAGGCATGAGCCACCGCACCCCGCCTAATACTTTCCTTGTATTATTATTTTTTTAGTTTTGCAGGAGGAGATTTGCTTTCCTTTTCTCTGAAAGGAGAGGAAATTGAAACTGAGTGGCCCATGATGGAAAGAGGGGAAGTCCAGGGGTGCAGGAGGCCCCTGGGTGAAGGCAGAGGCTAACATGGGGTTCAGAGCTACGGGTGGCCATCAGCCTGACCATCTTTGTGCTGTCTGTCATCATCATCATCATCTGCTTCACCTGCTCCTGCTGCTGCCTATACAAGATGTGACACCGACCACGTTCACCACTGTGGTGCACGCCCCTTACACTCAGCCTCCAAGTGTGCCACCCAGCTACCCTGGATCGAGCTACCAGGGCTACTACCCCATGCTCCCCCAGCCAGGGATGCCAGCAGCACCCTACCCAACACAGTACCCACCACATTACTCGGCCCAGTCCATGGGCCCACCGGCCTACCATGAGACCCTGGTCAGAGGAGCAACCGTGCCATACCTCACAAGCCAGCCTCCTTACAACCCGGCCTACATAGATGCCCCGAAGGCGGCTCCCTGAGTGTGCCCCGGCCTCTCTGGCTGCCACTAGGTTATGTTGTGTGTGTGTGAGTGGTGTGCAGGCATGGTTCCTTACGCCCTGTGTGTGCTGTGTGTGTCCTGCCTGTATATGTGGCTTCCTCTGATGCTGATGAGGTGGGGAACGATCCTTGCCAGAGTGGGCTGGGACCAGACTTTCTTCTCTTCCTCATCTGAAATTATGCTTACTAAAATCTCAAGCCAAACTCAAAGAATGGGGTGGGGAGCACCCTGTGAGGTGGCCCCTGAGAGGTGGGGGGCTCTCCAGGGCATATCTGGAGTTCTTTTCCAGCTTACCCTAGGGTGAGCAAGTGTGGCCTGTCACACCAGGATGGTGTAGCTTTCTGTGAGTATGATATCGATGTGTCCTGGTTTTGGCAACGCAGCCAGCTGCTGCCCAAGGGCAAGGTTTGTCCCCAGAGTTGGGGGTACCCTTTGCAGAGCCAGGAACATGATGCAGGTGAAGCTTGGGATCTGACCAAGTTGGGCTTTGATCCTTTGGGCAGATGTCCCATTGCTCCCTGGAGCCTGTGTCATGCCCATTGGGGGTCAGGCAGCCTCCTGATGCCAGAACACCTCAGACAGAGCCTTATTTACCTGATAGCTGTCTACCTGGACTGTCCCTGTCCCTGCATCCTCCCTAGGACCACCTGGAGGGCCACACACAGAGCCTAGTTACCCAAAGGGAGCGCTCTTGCCCTTGCTGGCCCTGCCCTTCCCACAGGTGAACAGGGTGGTCTGTCCACCAGCACACTCAGGTCTCTTCCCTGCAGTGTTTTCATTTTATTTTAACCAAACATTTTGCCTGTTTTCTGTTTTAAAATGTGATCATTGATGTGAGACTGAAACCCCTGGGTTATGGAGGGAAATTGGCCAGGAGGAGAGGGACAACCTGGAGACTGTGAGTCCCTGCTTCTGCTGACACCAGCCTCATAGAATATGCAACTTCTGAACCCCAGTCCAGTGTGTTCTGGCAGCAGGGACACCTGGGCCAAGGGGCCATCTGGACCAAAAGTGGGGTGTAGGGCCCTGGATGGCAGACATGAATGCCTGGGTGTTCCCTGTCTCTCAGTTATTGTTTCACCAAAGCTGTCTCAGCTTCGTATCTGTTGTGTTTCTGAGAGTCTACGGTCTGCACCCTTGTTTATAATAAATGCAATAGTTTGGGAAAAAAATTGTGGGCACATAGTAGAGGTATGTATTTATTGGGTACATGAGATGTGATACAGGCATGCAATGTGAGATAAGCACATCATGGAGAATGAAATATCCATCCCCTCAACCTTGGCGGAAAGGGTCGTAGACATGGCAACCATCAGGATGGAAAAACTGACAACCATGCCTGCAGGTCTGATATATGCATCTGTAAGTGTACATACAGTCAAAGAAGAGGAATCCAAAAAGCAGCTAGTGAAACCAGAGCAGCTCCCCATATATACTGCACCACCGCTTCAGTCTAAATATGTTGAAGAGCAGCCTGGTCATTTACAAATGGGCTTTGCTTCCATCCAGACTGCAACTGGTTGTTATATTGGCTGGTGCAAGGGTGTTTATGTCTTTGTGAAAAATGGAATAATGGATACAGCACAATTTGGAAAAGATGCTTATGTCTATCTGAAGAATCCTCCTCGAGACTTTCTTCCGAAAATGGGAGTTATTACAGTTTCAGGATTGGTGGGCTTGGTTTCAGCGAGAAAAGGTTCCAAGTTTAAGAAAATTACTTATCCTCTGGGACTGGCCACTTTAGGAGCAACTGTTTGTTACTCAGTTCAGTCCATAATAATTGCTAAGGTAACCGGGAAAAAGATATATGCTATAAGCCAGCAAATTTTTGGAGCAGTTAAATCACTGTGGACAAAAAGCAGCAAAGAAGAGTCACTCCCTAAACATAAAGAAAAAACTAAGCTAGGATTCTCTGTTGAAATAGAAGTACCTGCAAAAACAACTGATGTCTTAAAACACTCAGTGCCCTTGCCAACAGAACTCAGCTCTGAAGCGAAAACCAAATCAGAATTCACTTCAGGTGCAACACAGTTTATGCCTGACCCCAAGCTCATGGATCACGGGCAGTCCCACCCAGAAGATATAGATATGTACAGCACTAGAAGCTGTAGTAGACTGCATACAGAGACTACATAGAAAACTGCAAGATGTGTGACGTTGCAAATAATGATGAAAAAAATCATGTAATGGCTAACTGATACATAGAGTATTACTTAAATCAAGTTTTTCCCTTACATATCCAAATGTGCAATTTGATAAATTACATAAGTGGTTAACAGACAAACTGAATGCAATGCAAACAATATTAAATGATTGATGAGGAGACTTAGGTAGAAGTATTAGCTTGCATTTGATGACCTTTAAGGGCATTTAAAAAAAAAAATGAAGACATGAACTCCAGTGAGATTAAAATCTGAAAATACATATATGTATGTATAAAGACATACATATTTATACAAATAAACATATATTTCTGCTCTAGCGTTCCCAGACTAATGTCAGTTAAATTAGAATGGTGTGTGGAAAGATGTGTTTCCCTCTGTTTTTTTTTTTTTTTCCGTTTCCTAGAGCTGGAATAAAATATCCATGTTTTATGGGAAAAAGAAAAAGAAAGAAAGAAATATCCATCCCCTCAAGCATTTATCCTTCGAGTTACAAACAATTCAATCACACCCTTTAAGTTGTTTTAAAATGTACAATTAAGTTATTATTGACTATAGTCACCCTGTTGTGCTATCAAATAGTAGTTCTTATTCATTCTTTCTAATTATTACTTGTACCCATAAAACATCCCCACCTCCCCAATATGCCCCCAATACCCTTCCCAGCCTTTGGTAACCATTCTTCTACTCTTTATCTCCATGAGTTCAATTGTTTTGAGTTTTAGATCCCACAAGTAAATGAGAACATGAAACATTTGTTTTTCTGTGCCTGGCTTATTTCACTTAATGTAGTGATCTACAGTTCCATCCATGTTGTTGCAAATGACTGGATTTCATTCTTTTTTTATGGCTGAATAGTACTCCATTGTGTCTACGTACCACATGTTCTTTACCCATTCATCTGTTGATGAACACTTACGTTGCTTCCAAATCTTAGCTCTTGTAAACACTGCTGCAACAAACATAGGCACGCAGATATCTCTTTGATATACTGATTTTCTTTCTTTTGGGTATATACCAAGCACTGAGATTTCTGGATCATATGGTAGTTAAATATTTTTTGTCTTCTGAGGAGCCTGAAAACTGTTCTACATAGTGGTTGTACTAATTTACATTCACACCAAACAGTGTACACATCCTAACCAGCATTTGTTATTACCTGACTTTTGGATATAAGCCATTTAAACTGGGGTGAGATGATCTCATTGTAGTTTTGATTTACATTTCTCTAATGATCAGTGATGAGCACGTTTTCATATGCCTCTTTGCAATATGTATGTCTTCTCTTGAGAAATGCCTATTCAAATATTTTGCCCATTTTTGACTGGAATTACTAGATTTTCTCCAGTAGAGTTCTTTGAGCTCCTTATAAATCCTGGTTATTAATCCTTTGTCAGATGGGTAGTTTGCAGATATTTTCTCCCATTCTTAGGGGTGTCTATTCACTTGGTTGATTGTATCTTTTGTTGTGCAAAAGCTTTTAAACTTGACATAATCCCATTTGTCCATTTTTGCTTTCGTTGCTTGTGCTTGTGGAGTATTTATAAAGACTGTGTTTTCCCCAGTGCATGTTCTTGGCACCTTTGTCACAAATGAGTTCACTGTTGGTGTGTGGATTTGTTTCTGGGTTGTCTATACTGTTCCATTGGTCTGTGTATCTGCTTTTATGTCAGTATGATGCTGTTTTGGTTACAACAGCTCTATAGTATGATTTAAAGTCAGGTGATGTGATTCCTCCAGTTTTGTTCTTTTTGCTTAGGATAGCTTGGGCTATTCTGGGTCTTTGTGGTTCTGTATAAATTTTAGGATCATATTTCTGTGAAGAATGTCATTGGTATTTTTATAGGGATTTCACTGAATATGTAGATTGCTTTGGGTAGTATGGACATTTTAGCAATATTGATTCTTCCAATCCATGAACAAGGAATATTTTTTCATTTTTTGGTGATCTCATCAATTTCATTCATCAGTGTTTTATAGTTTTCATTATAGAGATATTTAACTTCTTTGGTTCATTCCTAGGTATTTAATTTTATGTGTGGCTATTGTAAATGAGATTACTTTTTAATATCTTTTTCAGATTGTTCACTGTTGGCATATAGAAACACTACTGATGCCTGAGAGATGGCCATGATGGTGTTCTGGTATCAGCAGAATAGCAATGCCCAGGAGTCCACCACCACCCATAATCTCCTGTGGTCCCACAGAGCTGCAGACAGAAGGGAGCAATGGCAAGAAATAAGTGCTGGGCAGTTTTCATACGGTGCTGCAAGACATGCTGCTTTTCCCTGAGGGTGGAAGACACCCTGATGATGGTGGTACAATCAATGACATCTCTGTGCTGGGAGTGACCCGCTCGGGAGCCCAGGCTGATCATTTCACACAGACACCCCTGGATCCTGGAAGCCAGGTCCTGGTCTGGGTAGACTGGGAGTGGAGGTTTGACCACATGCAGCAGCATTAAGGGCAGCATCTCATCACAGCAGTTGCTGATTATCTGTCTGAGTTAAAAACAACATCATGGGAGTTAGGGAGATTTTGGAGTGTGATGGAACTGGAAAGCCCCTCTGTGAATGCAGAGAAAATAACTGCCACTGAAAAGAGTTTCAATAAAAATATCAGAGATCAGCTGCTCAAGAAAGGATGAGAACTGAGCCTGAATGATCCTGAGGTGGAGCAGGTGAGAGGCTGGGGTCTGCCAGATGATCATGCTGGGCCCATTGGAATTGTTACCATCAAGGGTGTTGATTTCAACACGTGCTGTGGGATCCCCATGAGCAATCTCCGTGACCTTCCAGTTACTAAGATTCTAGGCACCGAGAAGAGGAAAAGGAATAAAATCAACCTGATATTTCTGGCTGGGAACCAGATGCTGAAGTGGATGAAGAGAAGTCATGAAACTGAAAAAGCACTGAATCACTCTGCTTAAGTGTGGAGCCGAGGATCACACGGAAGCAGTGAAAAAGCTCCAGAACGTGGCCGGGAGCAGTGGCTCACACCTGTAATCCCAGCACTTTGGGAGGCTGAGGCGGGTGGATCACGAGGTCAGGAGATCGAGACCATCCTGGCTAACACGGTGAAACCCTGTCTCTACTAAAAATACAAAAACTTAGCCAGGCATGTGGCGAGTGCCTGTAGTCCCAGCTACTTGTGAGGCTGAGGCAGGAGAATGGTGTGAACCCAGGAGGTGGAGCTGCAGTAAGCCAAGATCACACCACTGCACTCCAGCCTGGGCGACAGAGGCTCTGTCTCAAAAATAAATAAATAAATAAATTAGTTAGTTAATTAATTTAATTAAATTTAAAAAAGAAAAAGCTCCAGAACTACACCAAGCTCCTGCAGAACAACCTGAATCTGCTCAGAGACTCAGTTGTGCACATTGCCCATAGCCTCAGGACTGACCCAGACTCGGGGGATGTGGTCATATTACACAGGAAGGAGGGTGATTCATAGTTCATGAATATCGTTGCTAATGAGATTGGGTCAGAGGATTCCTTCCTGTTCTTAATCATGGGTGATGAGAAAGGTGCTAGGTTCTTTTTACTGGCAGGGCCACCTGAGACCATGGAAACCCTGGAGCCAAGGGTGGATGAGGTCCTAGAAGGCAAAGGAGTAGGGAAGAAAGGCTGCTTTCAGGGCAAAGTCACCAACATGAGCCAGCAGTCAGAGGTGATATCACTTCTCCAGAACTACATCAGCACACAGAGTGCTAGGAAGTGAGAGCTCAGGGTGCTCACCTCCTCTTACCACAGAAGGAGTCTTTTGGATGATTAAATAGCCTGACTTGAAAAAAAGAAATGCTACAGATTTTTGTATGTTAATTTTCTATCCTGTAATTTTATTGAACTTGTTTATAAATTCTAATAGTTTTTGGTGGAATCTTTAGGTTTTTCCAGCTATAAGATCATATCATCTGCAAACAAGGATAATTTGACTCCTTTCAAATTTGGAAGCCCTTTACATCTTTGTTTTGACTGATTGATCTACCTAAGGACTTCCAGTACTATGTTGAATAACAGAGGCGACAGTGGGCATCCTGGTTGTGTTCCAGGTCTTAGAGGAAAGACATTCAGTTTTTCCCCATTCAGTATGATACAAGCTGTGGGTCTGCTGCATATGGCTTTTATGATGTTGAGATATGTTCCTTCTATCTCTAGTTTTTTGAGTTTTTATCATGAAGGGATGTTGAATTTTATCAAATGCTTTTTCAGCGTCCATTGAAATGATCATAAGGTTTTTATCCTTCATTCTGTTGATATTGATGTATCACATTGATTTGTGTATGTTGAACCACCTTGGGTCTCAGGAATAAATCTTACTTGGTCATGATGAATGACCTTTCTAATGTATTGTTGAATTCATTTTGCTAGCATTTTGTTGAGAATTTTTGTATTAATATTCATCGGAGATACTGGACTATATTTTCCTCCCTCCCTCCCTCCCTTCCTTCCTCCCTCCCTCCCTTCCTTCCTTCCTCCCTCCCTCCCTTCTTTCATTTATTTTTTGATGTGTCTTTGCCTGGTTTTGGTATCAGGGTAATACTGGCCTCATAGATTGGTTTTGGAAGTATTCCCTCCTTTTTTTTCTGGAGAGATTGAGTAGGATTGATATTAGTTCTTTAAATGTTTGGTGGAATTCAGCAATTAAGCCATAGGGTCCCAGGCTTGCTTCTTTCTTTCTTTCTTTTCTTTCTTTCTTTCTTTCTTCTTTTTCTTTCTTTCTTTCTTTCTTCTTTTTCTTTCTTTCTTCTTTCTTTCTTCTTTTTTCTCTCTTTCTTTCTTCTTCTTTCTTTCTTCTTTCTTTCTTTCTTTTTTTATTTCTTTCTTTCCTTCGTTTGTTCATTTTGTTTTGTTTTGTTTTGTTTTACCCAAGAGACTTTTTATTATGACTTGAATCTCATCATTTATTATTGGTCTGCTGAGGTTTTGGATTTCTACTGGTTCAATCTTGGTAGGTTGTATGTGTCTAGGAATTTGTCCATTTCTTCTAGATTTTCCAACTTATTGGCATATAGTTGTTCTCCTTGTATTCAGTATGAAAACAATTCTAGCCCTGAAATCAGCCATTTGATGAACAGGCCCTCATTCCTTTGGGGAGAAGAAGAGTTAGGGATTCCAATCTGGGTCTCTAAGGGCGCTCATTCCTACTGGATTGGTAATTATTTCAAGACATTTTTTAGGGAATACATTTTTTTATTTTACTTTACGTTCTGGGATACATGTGCTGAATATGCAGGTTTGTTACATAAGTATACATGTGCCATGGTGGTTTGCTGCACCTATCAACCAGTCACCTAGGTTTTAAGCCCTGCCTGCATTAAGTATTTGTCCTAATGCTCTCCCTCCCCTTTCCCCCCACCTGCTGACAGGCCCTGGTGTGTGATGTTCCCCTCCCTGTGTCCATGTGTTCTCATTGTTCAACTCCCACTTATGAGTGAGTACATGTGGTGTTTGGTTTTCTGTTCCTGTGTTACTTTGCTGAGGATGATCGTTTCCAGCTTCATTTATGTTCCTGCAAAGGACATGAACTCATCTTTTTTTATGGCCGCATAGTATTCTGTGGTTTATATGAAGCATGATTTGTTGCCCAGTCTATCATTGATAGGCATTTGGGTTGGTTCCAAGTCTTTGCTCTTGTGAACAGTGCTGCAATAAACATATGTGTGCATATGTCTTTATAGTAAAATGATTTATAATCCTTCGGGTATATACCCAGTAATGGGATTGCTGGGTCAAATGGTATTTCTGGTACTAGATTCTTGAGGAATTGCCACGCGGTCTTCCACAATGTTTGAACTAACTTACACTCCCACCAGGATTGTAAAATTCTTCCTATTTCTCCGCATCCTTGCCAGCATCTGTTGCTTCCAGACTTTTTAATGATCATCACTCTAACTGGCATGAGATGGTATCTCATTTTCTAATTTTGATTTGCATTTCTCTAATGAACAGTGATGATGAGCTGTTTTTCATATGTTTGTTGGCCACATAAATGTCTTCTTTTGAGAAGTGTCTGTTCATATCTTTCACCCACTTTTTCATGGGGTTGTTTTTTTCTTGTAAATTTGTTTAAGTTCCTCATAGATTCTGGATATTAGACCTTTGTCAGCTGGATAGATTGCAAAAAATTTCTCCCATTCTATAAGTTGCCTGTTCACTCTGATGATATTTTTATTTTGCTGTGCAGAAGCTCTTTAGTTTAATTAGATTGCATTTGTCAATTTTGGCTTTTGTTGCCATTGCTTTTGGTGTTTTAGTCATGAAGTCTTTGCCTATGCCTATGTCCTGAATGGTATTGCCTAGGTTTTCTTCAAGGGTTTTTATAGTTTTAGGTTTTACATTTAAGTCTTTAATCTATCTTGAGTTAATTTTTGTATAAGGTGGAAGGAAGGGGTCTAGTTTCAGTTTTCTGCATATGGCCAGCCAGTTTTCCCATCATGACTTATTAAATAGGGAATCTTTTCCCCATTTCTTGTTTTTGTCAGGTTTGTCAAAGATCAGATGGCTGTAGATGTGTGATGTTATTTTTGAGGCCTCTGTTCTGTTCCATTGGTCTGTATATCTGTTTTGGTACCAGTACTATGTTGTTTTGGTTACTGTAGCCTTGTAGTATAGTTTGAAGTCAGGTAGCATGATGCCTCCAGCTTTGTTCTTTTTGCTTAGGATTGTCTTGGCTATATGGGATCTGTTTTGGTTCCAAATGAAATTTAAAGTAGCTTTTTATAATTATGTGAAGAAAGTCAGTGGTAGCTTGATGGGAATAGCATTGAATCCATAAATTACTTTGGGCAGTATGGCCATTTTCACGATATTGATTATTCCTATCCATGACCATGGAAAGTTTTTCCATTTGTTTCTGTCCTCTCTTATTTGCTTGAGCAGTGGTTTGTAGTTCTCCTTAAGAGGTCCTTCATGTCCCTTGCAAATTGTATTCCTAGGCATTTTATTTTATTTATTTATTTATTTATTTATTTATTTATTTATTTTTTGTAGCAACTGTGAATGGGAGTTCACTCATGATTTGGCTCTCTGCTTGTCTATTATTTGTGTATAGGAATGCTTGTGATTTCTGCACATTGATTTTGTATCCTGAGACTTTGCTGAAGTCGTTTATCAGCTTAAGGAGTTTTTGGGCTGAGACGATGGGGTTTTCTAAATATACAATCATGTTGTCTGCAAGCAGAGACAATGTGACTTCCTCTCTTCCTATATGAATACCCTTTATTTCTTTCTGTTGCCTGATTGCTCTGACCAGAACTTCCAACACTATGTTGAAGTGAGTGGCGAGAGAGGGTATTCTTGTCTTGTGCCAGTTTTCAAAGAGAATGCTTCCAGCTTTTGCCCATTTAGTATGATATTGGCTATGGGTTTGCCATAAATAGCTCTTATTATTTTGAGATACGTTCCATCAATACCTAGTTTATTGGGAGTTTTTAGCATAAAGGGGTGTTGAATTTATTGAAGGCCTTTTCTGCATCTATTGAGATAATCATGTGGTTTTTGTCATTGGTTCTGTTTATGTGATGTATTATATTTATTGGTTTGTGTATATTGAACCAGCCTTGCCTGCCAGGGATGAAGCTGAATTGATTGTGGTGGATAAGCTTTTTAATGTGCCGCCGGATTAGGTTTGCCAGTATTTTGAGGGTTTTTGCATTGATGTCATCAGGGATATTGGCCTGAAATTTTCTTTTTTTGTTGTCTCTGCCAAGTTTTGGTATCAGGATGCTGGCCTCATAAAATGAGTTAAAGAGGAGTCTTTCTTTTCTATTGTTTGGAATAGTTTCAGAGGGAATGGTACCATCTCCTCTTTGTACCTCTGGTAGAATTTGGCTGTGAATCAGTCTGGTCCTGGGCTCTTTTTGTTGGTAGGCTAATAATTACTGCCTAAATTTCAGAACTTATTAATGGCCTATTCAGAGATTTGACGTCTTCCTGGTTTAGGAAGGGATTATATGTCCAGGAATTTATCCATTTCCTCTAGATTTTCTAGTTTATTTGCATCGAGGTGTTTATAGTATCCTTTGATGGTAGTTTATATCTCTGTGTGATCAGTGGTGATGTCCCTTTTATCATTTTTTATTGTATCTCTTTGATTCTTCTCTCTTTTCTTCTTTATTATTCTGGCTAGCGGTCTATTTTGTTAACCTTTTCATAAAACCAGCTCCTGGATTCATTGATTTTTTGAAGGGCTTTTCAGGTCTCTCTCTCTTTCATTTCTGCTCTGATCTTGTCTTTGATAGCTTTTGAATTTGTTTGCTCTTGTTTCTCTAGTTCTTTTAATTGTGATGTTAGGCTGTCAATTTTAGATCTTTCCCGCTTTCTGATGTGGGCATTTAGTGCTATAAATTTCCTTCTAAATACTCCTTTAGCTGTGTTTCAGAGATTCTGGTACATTGTCCTTTGTTCTCATTGGTTTCAAAGAGCTTTGTTATTTCTGCCTTAATTTTGTTAGTTACCCAGTAGTCATTCCAGAGAAGGTTGTTCAGTTTCCATGTAATTGCGTGGTTTTGAGTGAGTTTTTAAATTCTGAGTTCTATATTGATTGCACTGTGGTCTGGGAGGGTGCATGTTATGATTTCCATTCCTTTGCATTTGCTGAGGAGTGTTTTACTTCTAATTATGTCATCGATTTTAGAACAAGTGCTATGTGGTGCTGAGAAGAATATATATTCTGTTGATTTGGGTTGGAGAGTTCTGTAGATATCTATGAGATCCCCTTGGTCCAGAGCTAAGTTCAGGTCCTGAATATCCTTGTTAATTTTCTGTCTCGTTGATCTCTCTATTATTGACAGTGGAGTGTTAAAGTCTCCCATTATTATTGTGTGGGAGTCTACATCTCTTTGTAGGTCTCTAAGAAGTTGTTTTGGCCGGGCACGGTGGCTTACGCCTGTAATCCCAGCACTTTGGAAGGCCGAGGCGGGCGGATCACAAGGTCAGGAGATCGAGACCATGGTGAAACCCCGTCTCTACTAAAAATAGAAAAAATTAGCCAGGCACAGTGGCGGGCGCCTGTAGTCCCAGCTACTCGGGAGGCTGAGGCCGGAGAATGGCGTGAACCCGGGAGGCGGAGCTTGCAGTGAGCCGAGATTGCGCCACTGCACTCCAGCCTGGGCGACAGAGCGAGACTCCGTCTCAAAAAAAAAAAAAAAAAAAAGTTGTTTTATGAATCTGGGTGCTCCTGTATTGGGTGCATATATATTTAGGATAGTTAGCTCTTCTCTTTGCATTGATCCCTTTACCGTTATGTAATGCTCTTCTTTGTCTTTTTTAAATCTTTGTTGGCTTAAAGCCTGTTTTATCAGAGACTAGGATTGCAAAACCTGCTTTTCTTTGCTTTCCATTTGCTTGGTAAATATTCCACATAGGCTCCATCCCTTTATTTTGAGCCTATGTGTGTCTTTGAATGTCACATGGGTCTCCTGGATACAGGATACTGGATACACTGATGGGTCTTGACTCTTTATCCACCTTGCCAGTCTGTGTCTTTTAATTGGGGCATTTAGCTTGTTTACATTTAAGGTTAATGTTGTTTTGTGTGAATTTGATCCTGTCATTATGATGCTAGTTGGTTATTTTGCACATTAGTTGATGCAGTTTCTTCATAGTGTCGTTGGTCTTTATAATTTGGTGTGTTTTTGTAGTGGCTGATACCAGTTTTTCCTTTCCATATTTAGGGCTTCCTTCAAGAGTTCTTGTAAGGCAGGCCTGGTGGTGACAAAATGCAATAGCATTTGCTTGTCTGTAAAGGATTTTATTTCTCCTTCACTCATCAAACTTAGTTTGGCTGGATATGAAATTCCAGATTGAAAATTCTTTTCTTTAAGGATGTTGAATATTGGCCCCCACTCTCTTCTGGCTTGTAGGATCTCTGCAGTGAGATCCACTGTTAGTCTGATGGGCTTCCCTTTATAGGTAACCTGACCTTTCTCTCTGGCTGTGTTTAACATTTTTTTCTTCATTTCAACCTTGGAGTATCTGAAGATTATGTGTCTTGGAGTTGCTCTTCTCAATGAGTATCTTTGTGGTGTTTTCTGTATTTCCTGAATTTGAATCTTGGCCTGTCTTGCTAGGTTGGGGAAGTTCTCCTGAATAATATCCTGAAGTCTGTTTTCCAACTTGGTTCCCTTCTCCCTGTCACTTTCAGGAACCCCAGTCAATCATAGATTTGGTCTTTTCACATAGTCCCATATTTCTTGGAGGTTTCATTTGTTCTGTTTCAATGTTTTTTCTCTAATCTTGTCTTCATGTCTCATTTCAGTACGTTGATGTTCAATCTCTGATATCCTTTCTGTCACTTATCAATTTGGCTGTTGATTTTTGTGTATGCTTCATGAAGTTCTTGTGCTGTGTTTTTCAGCTCCATCAGGTCATTTACATTTTTCTCTAAACTGGTATTCTAGTTAGCATTTCCTGTAACTTTTTGTCAAGGTTCTTTGCTTTCTTGCATTGGGTTAGAACATACTCCTTTAGGTCAGAGGAGTTTGTTATTATCCACCTTCTGTAGCCTACTCCTGTCAATTTGTCAAGCTCATTCCCTGTCCAGTTTTTTCCCTTGCTGGAGAGGATTTGTGATCATTTGAAGGAGAAGAGGCATTCTGGTTTTTGGCATTTTCAGCATTTTTGTGCTGGCTTTTCCTCATCTTCATAGATTTATCTACCTTTGATCTTTGAGGTTGATGACCTCTGGATGGGATTTCTGTGTGGGGGTTCTTTTTGTTGATGTTGATGTTATTGGTTTCTGTTTGTTAGTTTTCCTTCTAATAGTCAAGCCCCTCTTCTTCAGGTCTGCTGCAGTTTGCTGGAGATTCATGCCAAACTCAATTTGCCTGGGTATCACCAGCAGAGGCTGCAGAACAGCAAAGATTGCTGCCTGGTCCTTCCTCTGAAAGCTTCATCCCAGAGGGGCAGCAGCCTGATGCCAGCCAGAGTTCTCTTGTATGAGGTGTTTGTCAACCCCTGTTGGGACGTGTCTCCCAGTCAGGAGGCACAGGGTCAGGGACCCACTTGAAGAGGCAGTCTGTCCCTTAGCAGAACTCAAGTGCTGTGCTGGGAGAACCCTCCTTGTCAGGATTTGATGCTCTCTTCAGAGCTGACAGGCAGAAACATTAAGGTTCACTGAAGCTGTGCCCATAGCCACCCCTTCTCCCAAGTGCTCTGTCTTAGGGAGATGGGAGTTTTATTTATAAGCCCTGACTGGGGCTGCTGCCTTTCTTTCAGAGATGCCCTGCCCAGTGAAGAGGAATCCAGAGGAGCAGTCTGGCCACAGCCACTTTGTCATGCTGTGTTGAGTTCCACCCAATCCTCAGCACTGTGAGGGGTAAATCGCCTATTCTAGCCTCAGTAATGGTGGACGCCCCTCCTCCCACCAAGCTTGATTGTCTCATGTCGACTTCAGACTGCTGTGCTGGCAGCAAGAATTTCAAGCCAGTGGTTCTTAGCTTGCTGGGCTCTGTGGGAGTGGGACCTGCTGAGTGAGACCACTTGGCTCCTGGCTTCAGCCCCCTTTCCAGGGGAGTGAATGGGTCTGTCTCGCTGGGGTTCCAGGTACCACTAGGGTATTAAAAAAAAATCTCCTACAGTTAGCTCAGTGTCTGCCCAAACAGCCACCCAGTTTTCTGTTTGAAACCCAGGGCCCTGGTGATGTAGGCACATGAGGGAATCTCCTGGTCTGTGGATTGCAAAAACTGTGGGAAAAACATAGTATCTAGGCTGGATACCACGGTCCCTCATGGCTTCCCTTGGCTGGGAAAGGGAGGCTACCCTGCTGCTTGCACCTCCTGGGTGAGGTGATGCCCCACCCTGCTTCTGCTCACCTTCCGTGGGCTGCACCCACTACCTAACCTGTCCGAATGAAATGAACAGGGTACCTCAGTTGAAAATGCAGAAATTATCTGCCTTCTGCATTGGTCTCACTGGGAGCTGCAGACTGGAGCTGTTACTATTCAGCTATCTTGCCAGCAGCCCCCGTGAATACATTTATATGTGATGACAATATACATCATGATATTATACTGATTGCATAGCCTCATTGATGTTACTTCTGTATCTCCTTTCTCTTAAACTGAAAATTCAAATTTTATTGATATTAACAACGTTGCACATTTCCATTATCCAAACACATGCACATATACACACACCACAATATTAAACACTTCAGTGTTTTTACATTTGTTTCATTTTTGTTTTGGTAGCTCTTTTTGTCCTTAGGATATGTCTTGTTAAAAACATATAGTCAAACAACAAATTACTATGTTTTAAAGTCATTCAAAGAACTCTGTGTGGTTAAGCCATCAACCTGTCACATGGTTAAATTCAATTATTTCATTTTTCTTTCTTTTGATTTTTACAGATTGCTTTTTAAAAAAATAGTTTTGTTTTACAATTCTATACACTATTTCATAGTTACCATGTCAAATTCATAAAACAGGCATGGTCAGAAAAATCAAGATTTGATCAACTATCCACCCTCATTTGTTCTCTTTTCTTAGATGACAAGATACTACTGAAACAACCAACCAAACAAACAAATGCCCAGTCAAGAAAAAGCCACATTCAAAATGGTAGGCAATTTCATGGTGTTTTTACTCACCCTTGCCCCACCATTTCACTGGCACAAAGCAGAATGGTCAGAAGAAAGAGGCCCAACCCCTGGTCCCTCCATTAAAATGGAAAAAGCAGAGTGCTAATTGTAAAGTTCTTGCCTGTGTCCAAGGGACTGGTATGTGACTCACCCGTCTTGGAGCTCAGAGAGATAAGAGTACATAGTTTGAATATTAGGCTGAAAGGTGAAGAAGGGAGTGGCAGGTGCAGCAGCATGTGATACTGAAGAAGTACTACAGAGTCACACATGACTGGTGGCAATAGATTGTGGGTAGAGGAATATAATGGCATATCTAAGGCTCAGAAAAGAACCTGGGGTGACACTGTTTTAAATATTAATAATCTCAGGTAAACTGGGAAGAAATACAGCACACATACAGAAACCCAGACAGAATTCATACCCACAAAAGACCAGGGAAGCCCTTAAGCATTGACTCCTGACTGATCTCAAAGCTCAACAATGCCCTAGTTAGTAAAGGCCTTCATAGCAGTCTTCAAAGACTGGGATATATGTTATTTTTTAATGTTCCATTTTCAACAAATATGACAAAGAATATAAAGAAATAGGGGAAGATGGCCATTCAAATGAATAAATTAAATTTCTAGACACAGTCTCTGATGAAACACATTCAACAGACTTATTAGACAGAAACTTTAAAACAACTGTCTTATATATGTTCAAAACGTCAAAGGAAAATTGAAACAAAGAACTAAAGAAAGCCTGGAAAACATTTTATGAACAAAATGAGAATATAAACAAAAAGATAGAAACTATATAAAAAATTCTAGAGCTGAAAAACACAATAAAAGAATTGAAAAATTCACTAGAGGTGTTTATCAGCAGACTCAAACAGGGAGATAAAAGAATCAGTGAGTTTCAACCTAGGTCGTTTGAAATCATTTAGTCAGAAGAAAAAGAAAAGAAATGGAAGAAAGTGAACAGGGCCTGAGTGGACTAATATACACATTGTATGAGTTCCAGAAGGAGAAGAGAGACAGAAAAGGGAAAGAAGATTAATTGAAGAAACATGGCTGAAAGTTTACCAAATCTGAGGAAAGATATAAATGTACAAATTCAAGAAGCTCAATGAACTCCAAGTAGGATAAAACCAGAAATACACCTAGACACTTTACAGTCAAGCTGTTAAAAGCAAAAGACAATGAAAAAATCCTGAAAGCGCCAAGAGAAAAGTGACTCATCACATTCAAGGGATTCTCCAGTATCAGCAGATTACTCAGCAGAAAACTTACAGTCCAGAAGAGAGTGGGATGACGTTCTTAAAGTATTAAAAGAAAAAATCTGTCTAATGAGAGTTCTACAACCATCAACACTATACTTTAAAAATGAAAATGAGGTAGAAATTAAGACATTCCCAGATAAATAAAAGCTGCAGGAATTCATTGTCATTAGACCTGCTCTATGAGAAATGCAAAAGAAAGTCCTTCAAGTTAAAATAAAAAGATACTTGACAGTAACACAAAGCTTTATAACAGTAAAAAGTCTCAGGTGAAGATGTCCATATAGATACATAACCAAATATTACTGTAATATTGTAATTTGTAATTTTGTAATTAATATTGTAATTTTTGTTTAAAACTTCACTTTTAATTTTTGACAGGATTTATAAGATATTTGAAGTTTTTCCTCTTTTTTTGATGTAGGCACTTATAAATACAAACCTCCTCCTTAGTACTGCTTTTGCTGTATCCCATGGGTTTTGGTATATTGGGTATTCATTATCATTTGTTTGAAGAAATTTTTCAATTTCCTTCTTAATTTCTTCATTGACCTGCTGGTCTTTCGGGAGCATATTATTTAATTTCCATATATTTGTATAGTTTCCAAAATCTCTCGTTACTGATTTTCAGTTTTATTTCCTTTCTACTCTAACAGTATAGTACTGAGTTCAATGCCTCACAGCTGTGTTCTCCTGCCCCCAGTGCTCAGAGATGCTCTCTGTACCATGCCGCACTGTGACAGGGTGGGGGAAAGAGTGGAGTCGGTGACTCCAGTCAGGTCTGTTTTTTGCTATCTTTTCAGTGCCTCTTTCAGCAATATGAGGTTAAAACCAGGTACTATGAGTGCTCACTTGATTTTTAGTTCTTATGAAGGTGTTTTTTTTCTGTGTAGATAGTTGCTAAATTGGTGTCCTTGTAGGTGAAATGATCAGTGGAGCCTTTATTCTGCCATCTTGCTCCACCTTACGAAAAATAAAACTAAAATTTTTAAAGAAGGAAAATCTACAATCAATATTCTAAGATTTTAAGAATATGAAAACAGGCTGGGTGCAGTGGCTCATGCCTGTAATCCTAGCACTTTGGGAGGCTGAGGTGCGTAGATCACCTAAGGTCAGCAGTTTGAGACCAGCCTGGCCAACATGGTGAAACACCATCTCTACTAAAAATACAAAAATTAGCCAGGCATGGTGGTGCATGCCTGTAATCCCAGCTACCCAGGAGGCTGAGGCAGGAGAATCGCTGGAACACAGGAGGCAGAGGCTTCAGTGAGCTGAGATAGTGCCACTGCACTCTAGCTTGGGTGACAGTGAAACTCCATCTAAAAAACAAACAGACAACAACAACAAAAAAAAAAACACAAAAATATAGCATCACACCAAACACAAAATAAGTAGGAGGAAGAAAACAATAAATAACAAAAAATAAATGAGTAAAATTTAAAACAGAAATATATAGAAAAAATACTTAAAACTAATCTTGATTCTTGGAGAAGATCAACAAAATTGATAAAAGTTTATGATGGGGCCGGGCGCGGTGGCTCAAGCCTGTAATCTCAGCACTTTGGGAGGCCGAGACGGGTGGATCACGAGGTCAGGAGATCGAGACCATCCTGGCTAACACAGTGAAACCCCGTCTCTACCGAAAAATAACAAAAAATAAGCCGGGCGTGGTGGCAGGCGCCTGTAGTCCCAGCTACTCGGGAGGCTGAGGCAGGAGAATGGCGTGAACCCAGGAGGCGGAGCTTGCAGTGAGCCGAGATTGCGCCACTGCACTCCAGCCTGGCAACAGAGCGAGACTCCGCCTCAAAAAAAAAAAAAAAAAAAAAGACACAAATTACTAATTGTCTCTAAAAAATAGACAATATGAATAGGCCTCGGTCAAATAAAAAATTGAATTCCAAACTTAAAAGCTTCTCACAATGAAAGCCCAGGCCTAGGTGGCATCTCTGGTGGAGTCTATTATTTAAAAGAAATACAGTGTACTCATCACCCAGATAGTGTACATTGTACCCATTAGGTAGTATTTAATCCCTCACCTCATTCCCAACCATCCCACCTTTTGTAGTCTCCAACGTCTGTTATTCCACTCTGTATGTCCACATGTACACATTGTTTAGCTCCAAGTTTTAAGTGAGAACATGTGGATTTTGACTTTCTGTTTCTGAGTAATTGCACTTAGGATAATGCCTCCAGTTCTAGCTGTATTGCTGTAAAACACATGATTTTGTTCTTTTTGTATGGTTGAGTAGTATTCCATGGGGGGTGTGTGTGTGTGTGTGTGTGAGTATATATATATCATTTTAAATCCAATCATCCCAGTTAAAGTGGCCATTACTTAAAAGTCAAAAAACAAGACATTATTGATGCTCAAATTGTACCATATTTGTCTGGTGGAAACCTCTTGAAGTTGGCTCTTGAGTTCCCTTGAAACTTAGACTTTATCACCACATAATATGTATGTATGTATGTATATAAACCTAGACTTTATCACCACATAATATGTAACACAACTGCACTTGTACCCCTAAATCTAAAAAAATAAAATAATAATAATAAAGGCAATGGGTGGAAATATAGTAACTGTGTTTGAATATATGAGTTCATAATAACATTTTTAAAACAAATAATCCCTTTTAAAAGTGAGCAAAGGACATGAATAGATATTTCACAAAAGAAGATATACAGATGGCCAAAAAACATATGAAAAAATGCTCAACATCACTAATCATTTGAAAAATTCAAATTAAAACCACAATAAGATACCACCTTGCTCCTGCAAGAATGGCCATTATGAATAAGTCAAAAAATTACAGATGTTGACATGGATGTGGGGAAAAAAGAACACTTATACACTGCTGGTGGGAATGTAAATTAGTACAACCTCTATGGAAAATGGTATGGAGATTTTTTAAAGAGCCAACAGTAGATCTACCATCTGATCCAGACATCCCATTACTGGGTATCTACCCAGATGAAAAGAAGTCTTTATATGAAAAAGACATTTGCACATGTATGTTTATAGCAGCACCATTCACAACTGTGAAGATGTGGAACCAACCTAAGTGCCTATCGACTAATGAGTGGATCAAGAAAATAAGGTATGCATACACCATGAAATACTACTCAGCCATGAAAATGAATAAAATAATGTCTTTTGCAGCAAGTTGGATGGAGCTGGAGGGTATTATTCTAAGTGAAGTAACACAGGAGTAGAAAACCAAAAATTGTATGTTCTCACTTATAAATGGGAGCTAAGCTATGAGTATGCAAAGCATACAGAGTAATATAATGGACTTCAGAGATTCAGAAGGGGAAGATTGGGAGGGGGACTAGAGAAAAAAACCACACATTAGTTGCAATGTACACTACTCACACAAGTGCACTAAAAATCAGAATTCGCCACTATATAATTCATCCATGTAACAAAAACTGCTTGTACCCCAAAAGGTATTGATATAAATAATAAATAATATTTTTTAAAACTCAAAAAAGAAATACAATAATCATATTGAAATAATAAAATAAACATTTGTCACCTCATGTTATTTTTTTATTTTATAATTTCAACTTTTATTTTAGATTCAAGGGGTATGTGTGTAGGTTTGTTACATGGGTATATTATGTGATGCTGAGGTTTGGGGTGTAAATGATCCCATCACCCATGTAGTGAGCATAGTATCCAATACGTTGTTTTTTAGCCCTTGCCCTCCTCATTTTCTTCCACCAAGTAGTCCCCAGTGTCAATTGCTCCCATCTTTATGTCTATGTGTACCCAATGCTTAGCTTCCACTTATAAGTGAAAATACATGGTATTTGGTTTTCTGGTCCTGCATTAATTGGCTTAGGATAATGGCCTCTAGCTGCATTCATGCTGCTGCAAAGGACATGATTTCATTCATTTTATGCCTGCCTAGTATTCCATGGTGTATATGTACCACATCTTCTTTATCAAATCCACCGCTGATGGGCACCTGTATTGATTTCATGTCTGCTATTGTGAATAGTGCTGCAATGAACATACAAGTGCATGTGTCTTTCTGGTACAATAATTTATTTTTCTTTCTGTGTGTACCCTGTAATGGGATTGGTGGGTTGAATGGTGGTTCTAGTTTAAGTTGTTTGTGTCACCTCATTTTATAAGGTTTATATTGCTCTGATAATACTATCAGACAAAGACATAACAAAAAAGATAAAAGTATAAAACAATATTTCTAATACATTTTAATTTAAGAAATCTTAATAAAATATCAGCAAATAAAATTTAGAAGTGTATAAAACATTTCTATATTGTAAAAAAGGAGTCTTTTGATTTAACAAACACAGTTGATTTAACAAACAAAAAAATTCATGTAATATACTGCAACAGAATACAATGCAAAAACCACATCAGCTTCTTTATAGATGAAGAAAAATCATTTGACAAAAATCTAATTCTCAGTCATGATAAAAATTCTCAAAAACAAGAATAGAAGAAAGCATTCTTATACTGGTAAAATCATCTATTAAACACCCACCATTAAAATCACACTTAATGGTGAAAGTCTAAGAAATTTCTCCATAAGATTAGTAAAAGAAAAGATGTTCACTCTTGCCCTTTATGGTCAACTGAAAGTTTCAGCCAAGACAGTCATGCCAAAAAAGAGAAACTAACGCCATACAGACTGGAAAAACAAGTAAAATTGTATTTATTCTCATGTGGTAGAATCTTATATGTTCAGAAAAAATCCCAAGATTCTGTTGGACAAGTGGTTGTTGAAAAAAGTATCCCAAGGAACTTACCAAAAAATTACTAGAACTACCAAAACTAATAAGCAAGTTTAAACAAGGTCACAGAAACCCATGATTAACATACAAAAATAGATTGTATAATTATATAATAGCAATGAACAAGTCAAAAAATATTAAGAAAAAATTCCATTCACAATAACATCAGAAGAATGTAATTTTTAGAAATAAATTAAAGAAAGACTCCAACACCTGAACACTAAAACTGACAAACATTGATGAGATAAAGTAAATTATATATATATAATGCACATGAATTGGAAGATTCAACATTAAGAAGATACCTTTTTTTTAAAATTGATGTATAAATTTAATGTAGTCTATATCATAATCTCAGCAGATATTTCTGGGTTTACAAAGACATAGATAAATGCATAGTGACCTACCTCCCAAAATTTCTTCTCCAAGGTATATGAAATAACACAGGGAAAAGTTAAATCCTAAGCCAAAGCATGTTTCAACATAACTTGAAGACAAAGAATGCCAAAACTGCAAATAATTGTGAATAATGATAAGCACATTATCAAATCAAAGTATATGATCTTGCTTACCTTCACCCCATTCCTACCCTCATGAAGGATTTGTGGCAAGCAAAGGAAAATCATGAAAAACTGTACATAATACAGAAGAGAGAGGCCAATAAGGGGGCTATAGGTGACCTAGATTAACTGCCAAAAGGATTGTCCAACACAATTCTGAAAATACTGGAAGACTATCTGGGAAGATCAGAATATTGACTATAGGGATGATATTTTAAAGGATGTGTGCCTTTAAAAGATGATTTTAAAAAGTAGAAGCACATTAAAAGGCACAATAAGCCAGCACTCTTCAAAATGTATAGGTTCTGGGTAATGACAAAAGATATCAAAGGAAAACAGAAGAATCCTACAGCAACTGGGTGGTGAAAAGTAGAAAAAGGAAAAGGGGGAAAATAAGGCTTCTGTGAAAAAAAAAAAAAAAAACCATAAAACTGGAGGATTTACAAACTGCCCCCATCCCCAGCCCTGCCCCAAATTCAGGATTCTGCAAGAAAAAACAGAACTATAAAACTGGAGAATTTACAACCCCTTACACTTTTATAGCAAACAAAGAAACAAAACCTTGAACATGTGCCTGGACTGTGTTGTATTGACAGACAATTTCATGCTTCAACTCCAAATCCCCTCAAACATGACAATACCAAAATTAACAAAAGGAAGCTCAGCAAGTCCATACAAATGTATTGCAAAATATCAGGCAATAAAATTTTACCCATATCAAATGAAATACTCCATAACAAACAAACATGGAACAAAGAAACTGTAAGTTAACAGTTCATAAATAAGTACACTCAAACAAGCACTTGAGAGTATAAAAAACACTACTTTGCATCAGAAATTTAAAAACTAAACTCAGATATAAACAAAATAAACATGAAAAGAGAGTTTACTGAACTTACAACGCATATCTCATAAGCAAAGACTATGTTGAAAGATGCCCAAGAGGTAATAAACTCAGTGAGTAATGGCAGTACAAATAACAAATGAAAATACTGAAGTTTGGTTCAAGACAGCCAACAGATGCAGCTAGAATATGCCTCCTCAGAGAAGAACCAAAATAGCAAGTAGGTATTCACACTTCAAATAGATAATCTAAGAGATAACATTGGAATTCAAGGGAGAAATGACAGGAAGAACTGAAAGCAAAGGAGAGGGAATCTAGGCAGCCTGCTCAGCCAGAATGGGCTGGGACCTGGGAGAGGCATGCCAACATGAGGAAGGGGTAAGTGGGAGTCCCCCAGGGCTCCACATTCCCAATACAGACTATCATAATCCTAGTTATAGGAGAACTACTTGACCCATGCAGACCTAGAGACTAAGGAGATTCCTAGAGATTGTGCAAAAGCATTTCTCCAGAGAGATAACTAAGTCCCAAAGGCTTCTGAGCCCCAAGCAGCTGCAGCTTGGTGCCATTCTGAGAGCTAAGCCCCCAAGAGACTGTGTGCTGCCCTGGGATTGATGCCACTGCTGCTGCTCCAGGCCAAGGAGGGAGAGGAGAGGGCAAGCATTTTTACTCATTGCAAACACAAATTCCACCACCACTGCTGCAAGCTGCTATGGGACCAAAGCGCAAGCAAACCACACTCCCAACTGTTGTCCACCTATGCTGCTCCTGCTGAGAAGGGCCTCACCCTCCCTGATCACAGGCCCACAGCTAGCACCATTATGAGAGCCTAGACTCAAAAGGGCTGCATTCTGCCCTGGGTCCAGGGCTGCTGCTGCTGCTGCTTCCACTGCTGAGCCAAGGAGGAAAAGGAGGGAAGCCAGGCACTTTCACATGATGCAAGTACAAATTCCGCCACCATGGCTGTGGGCTGCTGTGAGACCAAAGCACAAACAAACCACACTCTCCTGCCTACACTGCTCCAGCTGGAAAGGATTATGCCCTTCCTGATTGCAGGCCCACAGCCAGCACCACTCTGAGAGCCTATATACTCCAAAAGGCTGTGTTCTGCTCTGGGGCTAGGGCTGACAATGCCACTGCAGCTACCAGGCCAAATTGGGAGAGGGGAGACTGGGCACTTTCACATGCTATGACGATAAATTCCACCAATGCTACTGTGGGATGCTGTGGGATCAAAATGCAAGGAAACCATGCATCCCACAGCTACCTCCCTACATTGATCTCACTAAGAATAGCCTCACCCTCCCCAGTGGAAGGCCCACAATGCAGACACTGCTGCCTACACCTGAGTATCCTTCTGGCAGCTGGGGGACCATCCTGTTCCTACCAATCAAAGCCAGCACTTGAATGGACTACCAGGGAGCCTGAGAAGAAGTCCACTCATCCAGTCCTAACTTACTAGTATTCAAGCATGCTATCAGGGGCATGGAAACCACCTAGCCAAGACTGCCAACACTGGTACCTGAACACGCCTCCTGGTGTACAAAGTTGGGCCAACAAAACCTACCAATACCATCACAGCTGACACCCACCCACATGCACCACCAATGGGCCAGGTGACTAATCCACCCAACCTGTCACAGCCACTGCCAACACCATCATAAACTACTTGGGTTCAAATAGGTTACTGCACCATCACTACTGCCATTGTGCACCCCATGCCCATTCACCAGAGACTCAAGAAGCCACCAACATGCCCAGATTATCATTGTTACTACCAGCAAATGAGCAAGCCACTAAGAGGACCAGGAATCAGCCCACCTGAACCCACATACACAGACGCCAGCATATGCCACCCTGAGGCCCAAAGACAGGCATGTTCAACTCACCACTGACACTACTGGCACCTGAAGACTGGCCCATGAGGCATACTAGAACTTCACCACAGCCTCCATTAATAAATGTACACTAAGCCACTGAGGTAATCACAAATACTACTAATACTGTTTAGAGCTGAAAAGAATGGCTATTACTAAAAAGACAAAAAATAACAGATATTGGTGGGAATGTGGAGAAAAGGGAATACACTGATGGTGAGAATGTAAACTATTATAGCCACTATAGAAAACAATATGGAGATTTCTTTAAAAACTAAAAATAGAATTACCATTCAATTCAGCAATCTCACTACTGGTCATCCAGCCAAAGGAAAAAATAAAATCAATACATCAAATGGATACCCACTCTCACATTTTTACTGCAGCACTATTCACAATGATGAAGATATGTAATCAACTGCAGTGTCCATTAATTGTGAATGGATAAAGAAAAAATATACACATACACACACACACAATGAAATACTAATTGGCCATAAAAAAGAATAAAATCGGCCGGGCGCGGTGGCTCAAGCCTGTAATCCCAGCACTTTGGGAGGCCGAGGCGGGCGGATCACGAGGTCAGGAGATCGAGACCATCCTGGCTAACATGGTGAAACCCCGTCTCTACTAAAAATACAAAAAACTAGCCGGGCGTGGTGGCGGGCGCTTGTAGTCCCAGCTACTCGGAGGCTGAGGCAGGAGAATGGCCTGAACCTGGGAGGCGGAGCTTGCAGTGAGCCGAGATCGCGCCACTGCACTCCAGCCTGGGTGACACAGCGTGAGACTCCGTCTCAAAAAAAAAAAAAAAAAAAGAATAAAATCATGTCATTTACAGAAACATGACTGGAACTAGAGGACCTTATGTTAAGGCAAATAAACCAGACACAAAAAGACAAATATCACATGTTCTCACATATTTGGGACCTAATCAAGTCTCCAGATGAGTACTCAGTCCTGGGCAACACCTTAATTGCAGCCTATGAGAACTAGTCAGAGCATCCACCTAAGCTGGCCCCACACTGCTAAGTCACAACAGCTGGGAGATAATGAATGTATGTATGTTGTTTTAAGTTGCTAAATTTGTGGTACTTTGTTATGCAGCAACAGATAACTGATACAAAATGAGTCACAAGATAACTAGGATAATTAACTTAGCAGGATGAGCTCTGAAACATATTTTTGTAAAAGTAATATTACTGGGGACAGGGCCAAGATGGCTAACTAGAAGCAACTAGTGTGCACCACTTTCATGGAGAGAAGAAAAAGTAGTGAGTAAATACTAGATCTTCAACTGAAACATCCAGGAAGACAAAGAAACAACTCAACCCACAGAGAATGGAGAGGAGTGAGACAAGATGACTGCCCACCTGGGAGTAGCATCGAGCCAGAGGAGGTTTTCCCAGCACAGGAAAATGGCGAGTGAGTGAAAGTCCCTGGAGATCCATACTTTTCCCACAGACCTTTGCAACCTTCATGAGCCCTCATGAACCCACCCCACTGGGGCCTTTACACTGATATGCAGAGCTACATGGAGTCTGGGCAGCACCACTGTTCAGGTACATGTGGAATCCTAGAAGCCTTGGATCCCCAGGCATCCTGGTATTGGTGGCTGCATCTCCAGCAATGGAAGAAGTCAGGCTCCCTCGTGTGCCCTCAGGAAATGCACCAAATACATGGGGCTGAACAGCGAAAGACTGCAGGCCTTGCCTCCACTGCACCTCGGAGGGTAAGGCCCACTGGTCCAGGACTCCAGCCACCTACTACTAGAGCTCTCAGGCCAGTAGCAACTCTGAACTTCTCTGGGATGGAACACCCACAGGGAGAGGCAAGCCATCATTTGTGCTGTCTTGCAACCCTCACTACTGTTGTCTTCAGGCTCTGGAGACTGTGTAGTGGCTATGGACTGTCACAGATCCTAAGCAAAATGCAGCCACCCAACAGAAAAATAGACAGACTGTTAGTGTACAGATCCCTCATCCTGCTTCTCCTCACTGGGCAGGACCTTCTAACCAGGGACTCCAGCCACCCCCTGTCGGGGCTCTCAGGCTAGCAGCAACTCTGCACTTCCCTGGGACAGAGCTCCCACAGAGAGAAGCAGGCCACCATTTTTGCTGTCTCACAGTCCTCACCACTATTCCCTTCAGGCTCCAGGGAGTGAGCAGTGACTAGAGACTGGTGCATATCACCAGCTGATGCAGCCACTCCACAGAAAAAGTGGCAAGACCGTTTTCTACATGGGTCCCCAATTCTGCTTCTCCTTACTAGGCAGGGCCTTCCAACCTGGGACTGCAGAACATCTACCCTGCTCCCACATGAATACTTCGGTTAAAGGCAACTCTTCAGTTCTCTGAGGAGAAAATCCCAGAAACAACCCACAACTCCGCCACCATTGCAGCTGCACTGGTACCACCCTAACAGCCCTAGGGTGGGGAAGGAACAGAGGACCTAGTCACTATGTTGGAACCTCCAGAACACCACAGCCACTACACAAAGAGGGAGCCAGTACCTCTTCCCTGTGAGCCCCTACCACCTACTCTTTAGGGTCCCTGGATCAGGACCACAGATCAGCCACCCCACCCACAGCTGACCATACCCACTGGTAGTGGCTCCAAGTTTCCCTGGAAAGGAGTTCCAGAGGCAACCAAACTAAGTTTCATGACTGAAAGAAAAATGAGATCCTTTTCAGACAAGTATATGCTAAGGAAATTTGTTACCGACAGATCTGCCTTTCAAGAGGTCCTAAAAGGAGTGTGAAATATGGAAAGGAAAAACCATTAGCAGCCATGCCACAACAAAAACACACTTAAGTACACAGACCAATGACATTATAAAGCATCACAAAAACAAGTCTGCATAATAACCAGCTAACAACATAGTGAAAGGAACAAATCTGCACACATTAATACTAACATTGAATGAAAATGGGCTAAATGCCCCAATTAAAAGGCACAGAATGGCAAACTGAATAAAGAAACAAGATCCAATGGTATGCTGTCACCAAGAGACCCATCTCACATGCAATGACACAAATAGGCACAAAATAAAGGGATGGAGAAAAATCTACCAAGCAAATGGCAAATAGAAAAAAAGTAGGAGTTGCTATCCTAATTTCAGACAAAACAGACTTTACACCAATAAAGATCAAAAAAGAAAAAGAAGAGCATTGTATACTGGTAAGGGTTTCAATTGAACAAGAAATCAAACTATCCTAAATATATATGCCCCCAACACAGGAGCACCCAGATTCAAAAAACAAGTTCTTAGAGACCTACAAAGAGACTTAGATGACCACACAGTAATACTAGAAGACTTCCACACCCCACTGACAGCATTAGACAGATCATCAAGGCAGAAAATTAATACAGATATTCAGGACCTGAACTCAATATTTAACCAGATGGACCTAATAGACATCTACAGAAGTTTCCACCCAAAACAACAGAATATACATTCTTCTCATTGCCACAGAGCACATACTCTAAAATTGACAGAACAATAAAATATAAAACAATGTACAACAAATTTAAAAAAGAAATCATACCACTGGGTGGTGCAGGGCAGTGGTGCCCTGGGCCTGGCCAATGAAACCATTCAGTCCTCCTAGGCCTCTGGGCCCATGATGGGAGGGGCTGCATTAAAGATCTCTGAAATGTCATTGAGGCCTTTTTTTCTATTGTCTTGGCTATCAGCGCCTGGATTCCTTTTAGTCAGGCAAATCTTTCTAGCAAGTGGGTGCTCTGCAGCCTGCTTGGATTCCTCTCCCCAAAAATCATTTTCTTTATTTGCCACATGGCTATCCTGCAAATTTTCCAATCTTTAACACTCTGCTTTATCTTTAAATATACATTCCAAACTTAAGTCATTTATTTGCTCTTGCATCTGAGTATATGCCGTTAGGAGTAGCCATGCCACTTATTGAATACTTTGCTGCTTAGAAATTCCCTCCATCAGATATCCTAGGTTGTCACTCTTAAGTTTAAGCTTCCACAGATCTCCAGGGCATGGACACAATATAGCCAAGTTCTTTGCTAAGGTATAACAAGGGTGACCTTTGCTCCAGTTCCCAATAAATTCCTTATTTCCATATAAGACCTCATCAGCCTAGACTTCACTGTCTATATCACTATAAGCATTTTGGTCACAGCCATTTAAACAGTCTCTAAGAAGTTCCAAACTTTCCTTCATCTTCCTATCTTCTTCTGAGGCCTCCAAACTCTTCAAATCTCTGCCTGTTATCCAGTTCCAAAGCTTATTCCATATTTTTATAGCAATGTCCCAATCCTGAAAACCAATTTTCTGTGTTAGGCTGTTCTTGAATTGCTATAAAGAAATACCTGAGACTGGGTAATGTATAAAGAAAAGAAGTTTAATTGACTCACAGTTCTGCAGGCTGTACAAGAAGCATGGTGCCAGCATCTGCTTGGCTTCTTGTGAGGAGTTGGCTTCTTACAATCATAACTAAAAGCAAAACAGGGGAAGGCACATCACATGGTGAAAGCAGGAGCAAAGGGTGGGGAAGGTGCCACACACTTTTCCTTTTTTCTTTCTTTTTTTTTTTTTTTTTTTTTGAGACAGAGTTTCACTCTTGTTGCCCAGTCTGGAGTGCAATGGTGTAATCATGGCTCACTGCAACCTCCGCCTCTTGGGTTCAAGTGACTGTCCTACCTCAGCTTCCCGAGTAGCTGGGATTACAGTCATGCACCACCATGCCTGGCTAATTTTGTATTCTTAGTAGAGACAGGGTTTCTCCATGTTGGTCAGGCTGGTCTCGAACTCCCAACCTCAGATGATCCTCCCACCTTGGCCTCCCAAAGTGCTAAGATTACAGGTGTGAGCCACATGCCACATACTTTTTCAACAACTGTATCTTTTTTTTTTTTTTTTACTTTAAGTTCTAGGGTACATGTGCACAATGTGCAGGTTTGTTACATATGTATGCATGTGCCATGTTGGTGTGCTGCACCCATTAACTCGTCATTTACATTAGGTATATCTCTTAATGTTATCCCTCCCCCCTTCCCCCACCCCCCAGCAGGCCCCAGTGTGTGATGTTCCCCACCCTGTGTCCATGCGTTCTCATTAAACAACTGCATCTTATGAAAGGTCATTCACTATCATGAGGACAGCACCAAGCCAATGGTGCTAAACCATTTAAGAGAAATCTACTACCATGATCCATTCACTTGGTGATTTTCACTTGAAAAAAAGTGAGAATGGACACAAATAAATAAAATTATAAATTAATTTTCAACGTGCTTTGGTGGGGACAAATATCCAAACTATATCACTCACAAATATATTCATACAACACATAATGATATTTTGTTCAACAATGAACTGCATATACAATGGCAGCCACATAAGATTGTAATGCAGCCATAAAATTCCTATCACTTTTTGATGTTGTAGCTGTTATAATGACATAGATCAACACATTACCTTTTCTATGTTTAGAAACACAATACCATTGTTACAATTGCCTACAGTATTCAGTACAGTAACATGCTGCATAGGTTTGTAGCCTAGCAGTAATAGGCTATACATTATAGCCTAAAAATACTGTAAGCTATACCATCTAGGTTTGTATAGCACACTTTATAATGTTTGCACAATGATGGGATCACCTAATAACATATTTCTCAGAATATACTCCCATCATAAATGGGCAAATGCTTATATGCGAAAATTCAACAACATACTTTTGAACAACCAACAGGTCAAAGAGATAATTTTAAGAAAATTTATAACATCTTGAGACAAAGGAAAATGGAAATACAGAATACAAAACTTATGTGACCAGCAAAAGCAGTTCTAAGACGGAAGTTTATAGCAGTAGACTTCTACATCAAAAAAGAAAAAAGATTACAAATAAACAACCTAATGTCACACCTCAAAGAACTAGAAAAGAACAACCTAAGTGCAAAGCTAGTAGAAGTAAAGGAATAATAAAGAACAGAGCAGAAATAAATAAAACAGTAGAACAAAATAGAAACAATTAATGAAAATAAAAGTTGTTTTGTTAAAAAAAATGACAAATCTTTAGCAAGACTAGCCATGAAAAAAATGAGAGTGGACACAAATAAATAAAATTATAAATTAAAGGCCAGGCACAGTGGCTCATGCTTGTAATCCCAGCACTTTGGGAAGCTGAGGCGGGCAGATCACAAGGTCGGGAGTTTGAGACCAGCCTGGTCAACACGATGAAACACTGTCTCTACTAAAAATACAAAAAAATTAGCCAGGTGTGGTGGTGTGCACCTGTAATCCCAGCTACTTGGGAGGCTGAGGCAGGAGAATCGCTTGAACCTGGGAAGCAGAGGATGCAGTGAGCTGAGATCACACCACTGCACTTCAGCCTGGGCGATGGAGAAAGACTCAGTCTCAAAAATAAAATTATAAATTAAAAAGAAGGCATTAAAACTAATGCCACAGCCACATATACACCATGGAATACTATGCAGCCATAAAAAAGGATGAGTTTGCGTCCTTTGTAGGGACATGGATGCAGCTGGAAACCATCATTCTTAGCAAACTATCACAAGAACAGAAAACCAAACACCGCATGTTCTCACTCATAGGTGGGAACTGAACAATGAGATCACTTGGACTCAGGAAGGGGAACATCACACACCGGGGCCTATCATGGGGAGGGGGGAGGGGGGAGGGATTGCATTGGGAGTTATACCTGATGTAAATGACGAGTTGATGGGTGCAACAGACCAACATGGCACAAGTATACATATGTAACAAACCTGCACGTTATGCACATGTACCCTACAACTTAAAGTATAATAATAATAAATAAATTAAAAAAAAAAAAAAAACAAAAACTAATGCCACAGAAATACAAACGATCATAAGACAATGCTGTGAAAAATCATATTCCAACAATTGGATAACCTAGAAGAAATGGATAAATTCCTAGAAACATACAACCTACCAAGACTGACTCATGGAAATATAGCAAATATGGAACAATCAATAATGAGCAAGGAAATTAAATCAGTAATAAAACCTCCCAACAATGAAAACACCAGAATAAGATGGCTTCAATAGTGAACTCTATCAAATATTTGAAGAGTAATTAATGCCAACACTTCTCAAACTCTCCCAAAAAACTGAAGAAGAAAGAACAGGTCCAAACTCATTTTATGAGGCCAGCAGTACCCTAATACCAAAGGCAGATATGGACTCCAAAAGAATAGAAATTTACACACATATATCTCTGATGAACATAGATGCAAAAATCTCCAACCAAATACTAGCAAGCTAAATTCAACAGCACATTTAAAAGATCATATACCACAATCAACTGGGATTCATCTTTGGGATGCAGTGATGGTTTAACATGTACAAATCAATAAATGCTATACACCAAATTAACAGAATAAAGTATACAATCTTATCATCTCAATAGATGCAGATAAAGCATTTGACAAAATCCAACTACTTTCATGATTAAAATTCAACAAATTTGGTATAAAAGCACTATACCTCAACATAATTAAGGTCATCTATGACAAGCCCACAGCTAGTATTATACTCAGTGGTGAAAAGTTGAGTGATTTTTCTCTAAGACCAGAAGAAAGACAAAGATACCCACTCTCACCACTTTTGTTCATCATAGTACTGAAAAGTCTAGCCAGAGCAATTAGACAAATAAAATAAATGGAAGACATAAAGGGAGTGATATTACCAAAATGGCAGAATAGAATAGAAGCAATATGTCTTCACTCATCTCCAAAGACAGAAAAAAAAAAAAAAAAAAAAAACCACCAAAACCCAAAACAAACAAACAAACAATATCTAGCATCAAGATTTCAACCAGAAATATCAAGAACTAAAATCTGACGCTGGGATTTCCCCAGGACCACAGAGAAGTAAAAAGAACTTCAAGTGGACACTAAGATGAATGGACTCTCCCCAAATCTGCTGGGCACTGTGCATGGACAATTCCCCCTGGACTCACAGTTTCTACACTAGAAAAAGTCAGACTGAGGCAGAGAGTCAGCTTCCACACTATCTTGTACTCTCACAGGAAAACTGTTTGTGTCTCAACCCACAAAAATATTGTAAGTGCCTATAGGGAGGAAACATTTTGAGGGAAGCTAGAGATAAAGAAGGGAGATGTGACTAGCAACCCCAACATGAAAAATTCTGCTCTTTATCTGAACCAAAAGGGATGCCAAATAAGAGTGGCTTTCAGCAGCACCATGCTGGAGGAGGCATGCATCATGGGTACTCTGAGCAAGAACTTGTAGCCAGCCTTCCCACACAACCAGGCTATTCCCTTTGGAAACCCCTTTATCTTGGATGGGCAGTTCTCCAAACGTGACCAAGAATTGAGGCAATCCTGGGCTTAAGGTGCTATCTAGTGCCGATAAGTAGGCAATGATCTAGGATTAAGGGTGCTCAACAGGCAAACTTCAAAGAGCTTGTAAACAAACATACCATAGAAATACCAAAGCAAGCCAGCCAGCAAAGACTGGAGTAAATCACTAATCTTTCATAGATACAAGTCTAGAAAAAATAAAAGCAAACATGAAAGCATAGCTTCCCCAAATGGACAAAGCAAGGAGCCAGTGATTGACCCTGGTGAGACGGCAATGTGTGAGCTTTTAGATGAACAATTCAAAACAGCACATCTAAGGAAACTCAACAAACTCCAAGATTAACCATTAAACAATTCAGAAGTTTTTCAGGTAAATTAAACAAAAAGATTGAAATTTTAAAAATCAAACGGAAATGCTGGGACTTGGAAATACATTTACAGAACTGAAAAAAGCATATGAGTCTCTCAGTAGCAGAATAAATCAAGCAAAAAAAAAAAAAAAGGAATAAATTCAAAGACAGCATACTTGAAAACAGTCATAGAAGAAACAGGAACAAAAAGAAATGAAGAATGCTTACAAGATATGTGGATTAACCTAAAAAAAAAAAGCAAATTTAAGAAATATTGACATTCAAGAGGGAGTTGAGAAAGAGCAATAAATATGTAGTTTATTCGCCTTTCTGCCTGTAGACGACGCTGAAGAAGTACCGTTAAAGTCTCTCTTCTCCCTGCTGTCATGTCGAAGTCAGAGTCTCCTAAAGAGCCCAAACAGCTGAGGAAATGTTTCATTGGAGGGTTGAGCTTTGAAACAACCGGAAAGAGCCTGAGGAGCCATTTTGAGCAATGGGGAACACTCATGGACTGTGTGGTAATGAGAGATCCAAACACCAAGTACTCCAGGGGCTTTGGGTTTGTTACATATGCCACTGTGGAGGAGGTGGATGCAGCCATGAATGCAAGGCCACACAAGGTGGATGGAAGAGTTGTGGAACCAAAGAGAGCTGTCTCAAAAGAAGATTCTCAAAGACCAGGTGCCCACCTAACTGTGAAAAAGATATTTGTTGGTGGCCTTAAAGAAGACACTGAAGAACATCACCTAAGAGATTATTTTGAACAGTATGGATAAATTGAAGCGATTGAAATCATGACTGACTGAGGCAGTGGCAAGAAAAGGGGCTTTGCTATTATAACCTTTGATGACCATGACTCCGTGGATAAGAATGTCATTCAGAAATAACGTACTGTGAGTGACCACAACTGTGAAGTTAGGAAAGCCCTGTCAAAGCAAGAGATGGCTAGTGCTTCATCCAGTCAAAGAGGTCAAAGTGGTTCTGTAAACTTTGGTGGTGGTCCTGGAGGTTATTTTGGTGGGAATGACAACTTTGGTCATAGAGGAAACTTCAGTGGTCATGGTGGCTTTGGTGGCAGCCATAGTGGTGGTGGATATAGTGGCAGTGGGAATGACTATAATGGATTTGGTAATGATGGAAGCAAATTTGGAGGAGTTGGAAGCTACAATGATTCTGGCAATTACAACAATCAGTCTTCAAATTTTGGACCCATGAAAGGAGGAAACTTTGGAGGCAGAAGCTCTGGCCCCTATGGTGGCAGAGACCAATACTTTGCCAAACCACAGAACCAAGGTGGCTGTGGCAGTTCCAGTAGCAGCAGTGGCTATGGCAGTGGCAGAAGATTTTAATTAGGAAAAAATCTTAGCAGGAGAGGAGAGCCAGAGAAGTGACAGGGAAGCTACAGGTTACAAGATTTGTGAACTCAGCCAAGCACAGTGATGGCAGGACCTAGCTGCTACAAAGAAGTTGTGTTTTAGACAAATACTCATGTGTATGGGGAAAAAAACTCAAGGACTGTATTTGTGACTAATTGTATACAGGTTATTTTGGTTTCTGTTCTGTGGAAAATGTAAAGCATTTGAACAAAAGTTTTTAATGTAGATTTTTTTTGTTTTTTGCACCCATGCTGTTGATTGCTAAATGTAATAGCCTGATCATGATGCTGAATAAATGTCTTTTTTTTTTTTTAAAGAAAAAACACCAAACTTTCCAAACCTAGACAAAGATATAAATATCCAGGCACAGGAAGTTCATAAACACCTAAACAGATTCAAGAAAAACAAGACTATACTAAAACAAAAATTAGTCAGACTCTCAAAGGTTGAGGACAAAGAGAAAATCCTAAAAGCATCAAGAGAAAATAGGGAAATAACATATAATGAAGCTTTAATTTGTAGGGAAACAGCCTTCTCAGTGGAAATCATGCAAAGCAGGAAAGAGCAGGATGACATATTTGAAATGCTGAAGAAAAAAACTGACACTAAGAATATATTGCACCCAATAAAGCTTTCCTTCAAACATGAAAGACAGATAATGTCTTTCCCAGACAAACAAAACTGAGGAAATTCACTAGAACTTTGTAGAACTAGACAGGTTCTACAAACAGTGTTAAAGAAAGATCTTCATGTAAAAAGAAAAGAATGCGAAAATGGCCAAACAGCAACAGCTCTGGTCTGCAGTTCCCAGCGAGATCAACACAGAAGGTGGGTGATTTCTGCATTTCCCACTTACATAACCAGTTCATCTCATTGGGACTGGTTAGACAGTGGGTGCAGCCCACGGAGGGCAAGCTGAAGCAGGATGAAGTGTTGCCTCACCCAGGAAGCACAAGGGGTTGGGGAACTCCCTCCCCTAGCCAAGGAAAGCCAGGAGGGGCCATGTCGTGAGGAACAGTGCACTCAGGCTCAGATACTATGATTTTCCCATGGTCTTTGCAACGCATAGACCAGGAGATTCCCTCGGGTGCCTACACCACTAGGGCACTGGGTTTCAAGCACAAAACTGGGTGGCCATTTGGGCAGACACTGAGCTAGCTGCAGAAGTTTATTTTTTTTTCTTTTTTTTTCTTTTTTTTTTCCATACCCTGGTGGTGCCTGGAATGCCAGTGAGAATGAACTGTTCACTCTTCTGGAAAGAAGGCTGATGCCAGGGAGCCAAGTGGTCTAGCTCAGCAGGTCCCACCCCCACAGACCCCAGCAAGCTAAGATCCACTGGCCTGAAATTCTCGCTTCCAGCACAGCAGTCTGAAGTCGACCTCAGATGCTTGAGCTTGGGGGGGAGGGGCATCCACCATTACTGAGGCTTAAGTAGGTGGTTTTCCCCTTATGGTGTAAACAAAGCCAGCAGGAAGTTCAAGTTGGGCGGAGCCCAGCAGGTCGGCAAAGCTGTTGTAGCCAGACTCCCTCTCTAGATTCCTCCTCCCTGGGCAAGGCATCTCTGAAAGAAAGGCAGCAGCCGCAGTCAGGGGCTTATAGATAAAACCCCCATCTCCCTGGGACAGAGTACCTGGGGGAAGGGGCAGCTGTGGGTGCAGCTTCAACATACTTAAACGTTCCTGCCTGCAGTCTCTGAAGAGAGTAGCGGATCTCCCAGTACAGCACTCGAGCTCTGCTAACAGACAGACTGCTTCCTCAAGTGGGTCCCTGACCCCCATGCCTCCTGACAGGGAGACACCTCCCAGCAGGGGTCAACAGACACCTCAAACAGGAGAGGTCTGGCTGGCATCTGGCAAGTACCCCTCTAGGAAGAAGCTTCCAGAGGAAGGAACAGGCAGCAATCTTTGCTGCTCTGCAGCCTCGGCTGGTGATACCCAGGCAAACAGGATCTGGAGTGAATCTCCAGCAAACTCCAGCAGACCTGCAGCAGAGGGGCCTGACTGTTAAAAGGAAAACTAACAAACAAAAAGGAATAGCATCAAACAAAAAGGAATAGCATCAACATCAACAGAAAAGATGCCCACACAGAAATCCCACCTGAGGGTCACCAACATCAAAGAATAAAGGTAGATAAATCCACAAAGATGAGGAAAAACCAGCACAAAAAGGCTGAAAATTCCAGAAACCCGAATGCCTCTTCTCCTCCAAAGGATCACAACTCCTCACCAGCAAGGAAACAAAACGGCACAGAGAATGAGTTTGATGAATTGACAGAAGTAGGCTTCAGAAGGTGGATAATAACAAACTCTTCTGTTTTAACCCAATGCAAGGAAGCTAAGAACCTTAAAAAAAGTTAGAGGAATTGCTAACTAGAATAACCAGTTTAGAGAAGAACAAATGACCTGATGGAGCTAAAAAACACTGCACCAGAACTTCGTGAAGCACACACAGGTATCAATAGCTGAATCAATCAAGCAGAAGAAAAAGTATAAGAGACTGAAGATCAACTTAATGAAATAAAGTGTGAAGACAAGATTAGAGAATAAAGAATAAAAAGGAATGAACAAAGCATCCAAGAAATATGGGACTATGTGAAAAGACCAAACCTATGTTTGATTGGTGTACCTGAAAGTCACAAGAAGAATGGAACCAAGGTGGAAACACTCTTCAGGATATTATCCAGGAGAACTTCCCCAACCTAGCAAGACAGGCCAACATTGAAATTGAGGAAATACAAAGAACACCACAAAGATATTCATTGAGAAGAGCAACTCCAAGACACATAATCATCAAGTTCACCAAGGTTGAAATGCAGGAAAAAATGTTAAGGGCTACCAGGGAGAAAGGTCAAGTTACCCACAAAGGGAAGCCCATCAGACTAGTGGCGGATCTCGCTGCAGAAACTCTACAAACCAGAAGAGTGGGGGGCCAATATTCAACATTCTTAAAGAAAAGATTTTTCAGCCAGAATTTCATATCCAGCCAAACTAAGCTTCTTAGCGAATGAGAAATAAAATCCTTTACAGACAAGCAAATGCTGAGAGGTTTTGTCACCAGCAGGCCTGCCTTACAAGAGCTCCTGAAGGAAGCACTAAATATGGAAAGGAAAAACTGGTACCAGCCACTGCAAAAACATACCAAATTATAAAGACCATCGACACTATGAAGAAACTGCATCAACTAATGGACAAAATAACCAGCTAGCATCATAATGACAGGATCAAATTCACACATAACAAGATTAACCTTAAATATAAATGGGCTAAATGCCCCAATTAAGAGACACAAACGGGCAAATTGGATAAAGAGTCAAGACCCATTGGTGTGCTGTATTTAGGAAACCCATCTCATGTGCAAAGAAACACATAGGCTCAAAATAAAGGGATGGAGAAAACAAAATGGAAAGCAAAAAAAGCTGGGGTTGCAATCCTAGTCTCTGATAAAACAGACTTTAAACCAACAAAGATGGAAAAAGACAAAGAAGAGCATTACATAATAGTAAATGGATCAATGCAACAAGAAGAGCTAACTATCCTAAATATATATACACCCAATACAGGAGCACCCAGATTTATAAAGCAAGTTCTTAGAGACCTACAAAGAGACTTAGACTCCCACACAATAATAGTGGGAGACTTTAACACCACACTGTCAATATTAGACAGATCAATGACACAGATAATTATCATGGATATTCAGGACTTGAACTCAGCTCTGAACCAAGCAGACCTAATAGACATCTAATGAACTCTCCACCCCAAATCATCAGAATATACATTCTTCACAGCACCACATTACACTTATTCTAAAATTGAACACATAATTGGAAGTAAAACACTCCTCAGCAAATGCAAAAGAACAGAAATCATAACATACAGTGTCACAGACCACAGTGCAATCAAATTAGAACTCAGAATTAAGAAACTCACTCAAAACTGCACAATTACATAGAAACTGAACAACAATGACTACTGGGTAAATAACGAAAATAATGCAGAAATAAATAAGTTCTTTGAAACCAATGAGAACAAAGACACAACATACCAGAATCTCTGGGACACAGCTAAAGCAGTGTTAGGAGGGAAATTTATAGCACTAACTTCCCACAGGGGAAAACAGGAAAGATCTAAAATCGACACCCCAATACCATAATTAAAAGAACCAGAGAAGCAAGATCAAACAATTTCAAAAGCTAGAAGAAGACAAGAAATAACTAAGATCAGAGCAGAACTGAAGGAGATAGAGACACAAAAAATAGCCTTCAAAAACTCGATGAATCCAGGAACTGTGTTTTGAAAAGATTAACAAAATTGATAGACTGCTATCCAGGCTAATAAAGAAGAAAAGAGAGAAGAATCAAAGAGACACAATGAAAAATGATAAAGGGGATACCACCACTGATCCCACAGATAAACAAACTACCATCAGAGAATACTGTAAACACCTCTATGCAAATAAACTAGAAAATCTAGAAGAAATGGATAAATTCCTGGACACATACACTCTCCTAAGACTAAACCAGGAAGAAGTCAAATTCCAGAATAGACCAAAAACAAGTTCTGAAATTGAGGCCGTAATTAATAGCCTACCAACAAAAAAAGTCCAGGACTAGACAGATTCAAAGCCAAATTCTACCAGAGGTACAAAGAGGTGCTGGTACTATTCCTTCTGAAACCATTCCAAACAATAGAAAAAGAAGGACTCCTCCTTAACTCATTTTATGAGGCCAGCATCATCCTGATGCCAAAACCTGGCAGAGACACAACAAACAAAGAAAATTTCAGGCCAATATCCCTGATGAACATCGATGCGAAAATCCTCAATAAAATACTAGCAAATCGAATCCAGAAGTACATCAAAAATCTTATCCACCACGATCAACTCGGCTTCATCCCTGGGATGCAAGGCTGGTTCAACATATGCAAATCAATAAATGTAATCCATCACATAAACAGAACCAATGGCAAAAACTACATGATTATCTCAATAGATGCGGAAAAGGCCTTTGATAAAATTCAACACCACTTCATCCTAAAAACTCTCAATAAACTAGGTAGTGATGGAACATATCTCAAAATAATAAGAGCTATTTATGACAAACCCAAAGCCAATATCATACTGAATGGGCAAAAGCTGCAAGCATTCCCTTTGAAAACCAGCACAAGACAAGGATGCTCTCTTTCACCATTCCTATTCAACATGGTATTGTAAGTTCTGGCCAGGGCAATCAGGCAAGAGAAAAAAATAAATAGGAAGAGTGGAAGTCAAATTGTCACTCTTTGCAGATGACATGATTGTATAATTAGAAAACCCCATTGTCTCGGTCCAAAAATTCCTTAAGCTGATAAACAACTTCAGCGAAGTCTCATAATACAAGATCAATGTGCAAAAATCACAAACATTTCTATCCACCAATAATAGACAAATAGAGAGCCAAATCATGAGTGAATTCCCGTTCACAATTGCTACAAAGAAAATAAAATACCTAGGAATAAAACTTACAAAGAATGTGAAGGATCTCTTCAAGGAGAACTACAAACCACTGCTCAAGGAAATAAGAGAGGACACAAACAAATGGAAAAAACATTCCATGGTCATGGATAGGAAGAATCAATATTGTGAAAATGGCCATACTGACCAAAATAATTTATTGATTCAATGCTATCCTTATCAAGCTACCAATGACTTTCTTCACAGAATTAGAAAATACTACTTTAAATTTCATATGGAACCAAAAAAGGGCCCATATACCAAGAAAATCCTAAGCAAAAAGAACAAAGCTGGAGGCATGATGCTACCTGACTTCAAACTATACCACAAGTCTACAGTAACCAAAACAGCATGGTACTGGTACCAGAACAGATACATAGACTAATGGAACAGAACAGAGGCCTCAGAAATAACGCCACCATATACAACCATCTGATCTTTGACAAACCTGACAAAAACAAGCAATGGGGAAAGGATTCCCTATTTAATAAGTGGTGTTAGGAAAGCTGGCTAGCTATATGCAGAAAACTGAAACTGGATCCCTTCCTTACACTTTATACAAAAATTAACTCAAGATAGATTAAAGACTTAAATGGAAGACCTAAAACCAAAAAAACCCAAAAGAAAACCTAGGCAATACCATTCAGAACAAAGGCATGGACAAAGACTTCATGACTAAAACACCAAAAGCAATGGTGACAAAAACCAAAATTGACAAATACAATCTAATAAAACTAAAGAGTTTCTGTACAGCAAAAGAATCTAGGATCAGAGTGAACAGGCAACCTACAAAATAGGAGAAAATTTTTGCAATCTATCCATCTGACAAAGAGCTAACATCCAGAATCTACAAAGAACTTAAACAAATTTAGTAGAAAAAAACAAACAACCCCATCAAAAAGTTGGCAAAAGATATTAACAGACACTTCTTAAAAGAAGGCATTTATGCAGCCAACAAACATATGAAAAAAAGCTCATCATCACTGTTCATTAGAGAAATGCAAATAAAAAACCACAATGAGATACCACCTCACACCAGTTAGAATGGCGATCATTAAAAAGTCAGGAAACAACAGATGCTGTGGAGAGGATGTGGAGAAATAGGAATGCTTTTACACTGTTTTTGGGAGTGTAAATTAGTTCAACCATTGTTGAAGACAGTGTGGTGATTCCTCAAGGATCAAGAACCAGAAATACCATTTGACCCAGCAACCCCATTACTGGGTACATACCCAAAGGATTATAAATCATTCTAGAATAAAGACACATGCACATGTATGTTTATTGCAGCACTGTTCACAAGAGCAAAGACTTGGAACCAACCCAAATGCCCATCAATGATAGACTGGATAAAGAAAATGTGGCATGTATACACCATGGAACACTATGCAGACATGAAAAATGATGAGTTCGTGTATTTTGCAGGGACATGGATGAAGCTGGAAACCATCATTCTCAGCAAACTAACACAGGAACAGAAAACCAAACACCTCATGTTCTCACTCATAAATGGGAGTTGAACAATGAGAACACATGGACACAGGGAGGGGAACATCACACACCACGGCCTGTCAGGGGGTGAGGGGCTAGGGGTGGGATAGCATTAGGAGAAATACGTAATGTACATAATGGGTTGATAGGTGCAGCAAACCACCATGATACCCATGTAACAAACCTGCACGTCCTGCACATATATCCTAGAACTTAATGTATAATTTTAAAAAGAAAAGAAAAGAATGGTAACATGCAAAAGAAAACACTCAAAGATAAAAAAATTCACTGGAAAGTGTAAATACTAGATGTAGACTGAGACAATAAAAAGTCAAAATGTGATAAGGATGAAGTTAGAGTACAGTGTTTTTTTTTAGTTTTCCTTTGTTTGCTTCTTTCTATTCTTTTGTCTGTAATTAAAATTAAGTTCTCATCTGTTTAGAATAACTTGCTACATCCATAAGACATTTTTTAAATACCATGTTAACCACAAAGCAGAAACTTGCTTTAGATACACCAAAAAATAAAAAGGAAATAATTAAAACATATCACCCAGTAAAATAATTTTTCCTGAAAGGGAAACAGTAAGAAAGAGAGAGTTACAATACAACCAGAAAACAAGGAACAAGATGGCATTAGTAGGACTTTACATATCAAAAATAACTTTGGATGTAAATGGACTAAATTCTCCAATAAAAGACAGAGTGGCTAAACAGCTAGAGAAACAAGACTCAATGATATACTGCTCATAGGAAACTCATTTCACCTAAAAAGATACATAAAGACTGAAAATGAAGCGATGGAAACAGATATTCCATGTATATGGAAACCAAAAAGGAACATGACTAGCTGTACTTAGATAAAAGAGACTTCAAGTCAAAAACTATAAATAGAAACCAAGAAGGTTAAGTGATAAATAAATCAATTCAACAAGAGGATATATCAATTGTAAATATATATACACCTAACACTGGAGCACCCAATTATATAAGACAAACAATGAATTTAAAGGGAGAAATACAACAAAATAATAATAGGAGACATCAATAGCCCAATCTCAGTAACGGACGGTTCGTTCAGCGGGTAAATAAACAAAGAAACATCAAAGTAAACATTCTCTTGAGACAAATGAAAACGGAAACACAACATAGCAAAATCTATGGAATATAGCAAAAGCAGTAGTACTAAAAGGGAAGTTTAGAGAAATAAATGCCTACATCAAAAGAGTGAAGAGATTTCAAATAAAAAACCTAACAATGCACCTAAAGAACTAGAAAAGCAAGGATAAACTAAACTCAAATTTAGTAGAAGACATGATAAAGATCAGAGCAGAAATAAATTAAATTGATACTAAAATAAAACAAAAAAAAATGAAACTAAAAGTTGGCTTTTTGAAAAAATAAACACAAATGACAAACATTCAGAAGGGCTAACCAGAACTTTACTGTTCTAAGAATACCTCTAATTGGGACTTGTATGTTCCTTACGTTATTTGGTCACCAAAAAGAGGTAGGCAGAGCTAATAATATTGACTCCATCATGCTGACAAGGAAACCATGATTTAGAGGAAACAAGGGGCCTTTAAAAGAAATCACAGATGTTTTTCCAAGATGACAGATTAGAGGCTTTTAGCATGCTTTAGCCACTTGGAAATAGTAAAATAGTGCATGAAGATAAACTCCATGAGCTTTAATTCAAGAAGGAAAATAGGAATCTACCAGAACTGTGAAGGACACGCAAGACCCAAGAGACGAGAACATGGGCAAACAGCCTCCATGATGGTGCCCAGCTGATAAAAGTGAGTGAAACCCGAGTATGTGAAAGAGGAAGAGAGCTGCTCTCTGTGACTCACCTTTCCGGTAGGGACCTGAGCAACCCAGGCCTACTGAGCATACTGTTTCTCCCAAGCCCTGGTGCTAACTTGGAGACAGGCTTGGAGATGTTGTGAGAGAAAGACACCAGGAAAAACTGCCAACATTTTCTTAGACCCTGTACTAAGAAAAGGATGCCATTTTTAATCTGGATACATACAAAGTTATCCATTCTTTGGTGATGCAGCTGCATGGTCATGCAGGCCTTTTAATCTCAGGCCAGAGATTGGAACACCTACTCTGGAGTGGTGTACAGGCCTCCAAAGCCAGAACTGAGGAAAGTGCCTCAGCAGTAGGCACTGGAAGGGTGCTCTTCCCTGTGGCAGCCTTAGGGGAGGAGGAGAGCTGCTACAGCTGTGGTTTCCCCTGGGCAATAAGTCTTGCAGCTAGGCCCAGGCTGGCAACCTAGAACTGGTCTGCATGTGCTACTGCTGGGTACCCCAGCCTACTCCTCTGAGATTATGGTACAACAGGGCCCTCTCTGCCCCACCCTCAGGAAGAAATCCAGGTATTTGGAGCACTGACTTGCCTGGATCAGCAGCCTGAGTTGTCCCACCCTTCATGGACATAGACATAGATTGTGGTGCAGTAGGGCCCTCTAGGCTCCATACACAGGCAGATCTCCAGGTATTTGGAGAATCTCCTTGTCTGGATCAGCAGCTTCAGCTGCCACACTCTTCTTGTGCATAGATTGTGGTACAGTGGAATCCTCTAAATCCACACATAGGCAGATCTCCAGGCATTTGGAGCACCTGCTCACCTGGACTAGCAGCCTGAGTTGCTCCACACTTCCTGTGCAGAGATCATGGTATGGGGGGCTCTCTCCAATTCACACCCAGGCAGATCTCCAGGCATCTGGTTCAGCAGCCTGAGCTACCCTATTCTTCCTGGGCATAAATCATGGTGAAGTAGGACTCTCTCCATTCCACACACAGGTAGATCTCTAGGCATTCAGAGCGCCTGCTCACCTAGATCAGCATCCTGACCCGCCCCACACTTTCTGTGCAGAGATCCTGGTGCAGGGACGCCCCCCTCTGCTCCAGGCCAAGGTATATCTCCAGGCATTCAAGGCATCTTCTTGTCCATATTGGTAGCCTGAGTTGCCCCACCCTTTCTGTGCAGAGATCCGGGTGCAGGGAGGCCCTCTCCGCTCCACCCCCAGGCAGATATCCAGGAATCTGAGGTACCCACACTTCTGGATTAAGAATTTAGGTCAGCACCCATCCTCATCCAGAGAACTTGGGTCTGAGGTTTCCCAGCTCCACACCCAGGCACAGCTCTGAGTGCTTGGTGGCCACCCACTAGATTCTCCCTCAGTACTGGTGCTTCTGCCTTCCCTTGGGGGACCTTTGGGCAGACCTGCCCAGTCAAGCCCCACCTATATTGGCCCCCATCCCCCTGGGGCTGAGCAGAGAACTTAGACCACTGAGCACTCCATGAATCAGGCCGTTGCCTGAGGCAACAGAGAGTGGTTCCGGTTATCTCTCAGCTCGGTGGCCTGGCACGAGGACTGAGAGTTGCCACCTCCTGTTGGGTCCGGCGTCATTCCGGGTCGGTCCAGTGTGTGCGCTCACCCGCCTGCCACGGAGGGCCGAAGCCACAGGCTAAGCGGCGTGGACGGGGCGGGGTGTGGCGCCTTGAGCGCAGGGGGAGACAAATGGGACCGGCTCCTCTCCCAGTGCCAAGATGTGGATCCAGGTTCGCATCATCGACGGCTCCAAGACGTGCACCTTTGAGAACATGTCTCACAAAGCGACGATTGAGGAGCAGCGCGAGCAGATGTGGGCGCTGTTCGATGTGCGGCCCGAGTGCCAGCACCTCTTCTACCGGGGTAAGCAGTTTGAAAATGGATATACCTTATTTGACTAGGATGTTGGACTGAATGATATAATTCAGCTGCTAGTTATCCAGACCCTAATCATCTTCCTGGAACATCTATGCAGATTGAGGTTAAACCCTGTTCTGATAGTCCACCTAAAGCCAAGAAAGCTCCAAGGGTGGGACCTTCCAGTCAGCCATCTACAACAGCTCATGCCCATCTTATTGATCCTAGCTTCGAACTATATAAAGTAAATGAATTGGTGGATACCAGAGATGTCGGCCTTGGTGCTTGGTTTGAAGCACACATACATAGCATTACTAGAGCTTCTGATGGACAGTCACGTGGCAAAACTCCACTGAAGAATGGCAGTTCTTGTAAAAGGACTAATGGAAATATAAATCATAAATCAAAGAGAACATAAATAAATTGGACAATGTACTCTCTACATCTAATTCAGACTCTGTCGCTGCTGGTGAAGACGTTATTTGCCATATCCAGTATGATGAATACCCAGAAAGTGGTACTCTAGAAATGAATATCAAGGACCTTAGACCACGAGCTAGAACCATTTCGAAATGAAAGGAACTAAATACTGGTGATGTGGTAATGGTTAATTATAACACAGAAAGTCCTAGACAAAGAGGATTCTGGTTTGATGCAGAAATTACCACATTGAAGGCAATCTCTAGGCCCAAAAAAGAACTTCGTGTGAAAATTTTCCTAGGTGGGGAGGGGAGGGTTCTGAAGGAACATTAAATGAGTGCAAGATAGTATCTGTAGATGAAATCTTCAAGATTGAGAAACCTGGAGCCCATCCTCTTTTGTTTGCAGATGTAAAGTTTTTAAGGAGAAATAACCCTGACTGTGACCTATGTTCTGGAGACCCAGATAAGAAATGCCATTCTTGCTTCTTTCTTGTATGTGGTGGGAAACATGAACCCAACATGCAGTTTCTATGTGATGAATGTAATGTGGCTTATCACATTTACTGCTTGAATACACCTTTGGATAAGGTCCCAGAAGAGGAATACTGGTATTGTTCTTCCTGTAACTGATTCCAGTTAAGCTGTAAAGGCTGGTGAAAGACTCAAGATGCGCGAAAAGAAAGCAAAGATGCCATCCGCTAGTACTGAAAGCCAGAGAGACTGGTGCAGGAGAATGACTTGTGTTGGTCATATGAGAAAATGTACTATCGTCTCTTCTAATCCTTATGGACCTATTCCTGTTGGATCAACTTGGAGATTTAGAGTTCAAGTGAGTGAAGTAGGTGTTCACAGACCCCATGTTGGTGGACTGCATGGTCGAAGTAATGATGGGGCTTATTCTCTTGTCTTGGCTGGTGGATTTGCAGATAAAGTCGACTGAGGTGATGAGTTCTTGTACACTGGAAGTGGTGGTAAAAAGCTTGTTGGTAATAAAAGAATTGGCACACCTTCAGATGATCAAACATTAACAAACATGAACAGGGCATTGGCCCTAAACTGTGATGCTCCACTTGGTGATAGAATTGGAGCAGAGTCTTGGAATTTGAGAGCTGGCAAGCCAGTCAGAGTGATATGCAGTTTTAAAGGGAGGAAGATCAGCAAATAAACTCCCGAAGAAGGCAACAGATATGATGGCATTTATAAGGTAGTGAAATGCTGGCCAGAGATTTCATCAAGTGATGAATTCTTGATTTGGCACTATCTTTTAAGAAGAGATGATGTTGAACCTGCTCCTTGGACCTCTGAAGGAATAGAATGGTTAAGGAGATTATGTCTCCATTTACAGTATCCAGCAGGTTACCCTTCAGATAAAGAAAGGAAGAAGACTAAAGGAGAGTCAAAGAAGCAGGCCAGTGGAACCACAAAAAGGCTGATTCCAGATGTCTAAGTGCCTCCAAAGTATACAAAGCATCAGATTCTGCAGAAGCAATTGAGACTTTTCAACTAACTCCTCAACAGCAACATCTCATCAGAGAAGACTGTCAAAACCAGAAGCTGTGGGATGAAATGCTTGCATATCTTGTGGAAGGACCAAATTTTCTGAAAAAATTGGAACGTTCTTTTATGTGTGTTTGCTGCCAGAAGCTAGTTTAGCAGCCTGTGACAACGGAGTGCTTCCACAATGTCTGTAAAGATTGCCTACAGCGCTCCTTTAAGGCACAGGTTTTCTCCTGCCCTGCTTACTGGAATGATCTTGGCCAGAATTACATCATAATTCCCCATGAGATTCTGCAGACTCTACTAGACCTTTTCTTCCCTGGCTACAGCAAAGGATGATGATCTGTCTGCTTTCACTATGTTGTTCATGGTGGGTTTTTGCACAATAAAGAATCTAAAATGGGTGGGGAGGGTGGAATGGTGGACAGTATCTCTCATGTTCTGAAGCAGCTATTTCTCTTTCCCACAGCCATCATCTTGTGTGTGTAGTAAGAGGCCCATTTCTCAACTGTCTTTTAAATATCTAAAGGTAGTTCCTGTAACAACTAGTTTTTTTTTTTAATTTTATTTATTTATTTATTTTTGAGACGGAGTCTTGCTCTGTCGTCCAGGCTGGAGTGCAGTGGCGGGATCTCAGCTCACTGCAAGCTCCACCTCGCGGGTTCACGCCAATCTCCTGCCTCAGCTTCCCAAATAGCTGGGACTGCAGGCGCCTGCCATCACGGCCGGCTAATTTTTTTTTTGTATTTTTAGTAGAGACGGGGTTTCACAGTGTTAGCCAGGATGATCTCAATCTCCTGACCTCGTGATCCGCCCGCTTGGCCTCCCAAAGTGCTGGGATTACAGGCATGAGCCACCATGCCCAGCCTCAACAACTAGTTTTAATGAATAAAAAGTCAAAGCCCCAGCTCTAGATGATATCCAAGTTATGATTTATTTTGCAACTACCTCAGGACAGAAAAGATTTATGGGGATTTAAAAAATCATTGAATAACCAGTTAAATGAAATTTTAGCAACACACTGCCTCCCAAATATTAATTGTGCCTGGTTCTTGTAATTTTATTTTACAGAAAAGTAAATGACACTTGAGATCCTTGCAATGAGCACAGCTTCTATAGTGTGCATATACTTTTTTTAACGTCTCTTCTTCCATTACAATGTGTGTTTTGCAAGGACAGGTTAATTTTTTTAGGCCACTTTGTGAACTCCATTGTGCTTTTATCTGATGTTTTATGCAAGTTGACTACTAATGACTAATGAGAACAATAATGAATGCATTGTTGCTGCATTAACGTAATGCGGTGTGTTTTTGCACTTGAAAGGTATTCATATGCTCTAGTTGTAAATGTTCATGAAAATCCACTTCTGTACTAGTCAAATTGCTTTTAGTGTCTCTACAGTGGTTTTACATCTGCAGAGTTTTGAGGGCTGTGTTGACCTTTGAGAGGATTTGAAATTGCTTCATATTGTGATCCTGAATTTTATATTTACTATATTCCCTAAAGTATATCTTAGTAAATATTTTATTATCAGAAAAAAAAAATGCTGGCACCATGGAAAATCTGAATGTATTGATGCAACTAAAGAACTTCACTAGCTCTTCAGCAATTATCCCTACCAAAATGGACACTCAGAAATGACAGATAAAGAATTCAAAGAATGGATTGCAAAGAAGCTCAATGAGATCTAAGACAAAGTTGAAAATCAACACAAAGAAACTTCTAAAGCAGTCCAGAAAATGAAGGAAGAGATATATATCTCATAAAAAAAATCAATCTGATGCAAAGGCATAAGAATGATACAATGGACTTTGGGGACTTGGGGGGAAGGGTGGGAGAGGGGCAAGGGATAAAAGACTACAAATAGAGTGTGTTGTATACTGCTTGGGAGATGAGTGCACCAAAATCTCACAAAGCACCACTAAAGAATTTACACATGTAACCAAATACCACCTGTACCCCAATAACCTATGGAGAAACTAAAAAAAATCTCAAATCAATTATCTGACATCAAAATGTTAGTTAAACTGAAACTCTAGTTTTGGTAAACTAACCTCTAGTTTCTAGAGGAACTAGAAAACCAAGAACAAATTAACTCCAAAGCTAACAGAAGAAACGAAATAACTAAAATCAGAGCAGAATTGAAGGAAATTGAGATCCAAAAATTCATACAAAAGATCAACAAAACCAAAAGTTTCCTCTTTAAAAGGATAAATACCATTAGTTAGACTAACAAAGGAAAAAGAGAGGAGATTCAAATAAGCACAATCAGAAATGAAAAAGCTAGCATTACAACCTACTCCACAGAAACATAAAAGATACTCAGAAACTACTATGAACACCTCTATGCACACAACCTAGAAAACCTAGAGGAAATAAATAAATTCCTGAAAACACAAAATCTCCCAAGATTGAATCAGGAATAAATTGAAATGCTGAACAGACCAATATCAAGTTCTCAAATTGAATCAGTAATAAAAAAACCTACTAACCAAAAAAAGCCCTGAACCAGATGGACTCACAGCCAAATTCCACCAGACATACAGAGAAGAGCTGGTACCAATTCTACTGAAACTATTCCAAAATAAAGAATAGGAAGGACCCTTCCTTAACTAATTCTCTGAAGACAGCATTACCCTGAAACCAAAACCTGGCAAAGACACAATGAAAAAAAGAAAATTACAGGCCAATATCCCTGGATGAATATAAACATAGAAATCCTTAGCAAAATGCTTGCAAACCAAATCTAACAGCATGGCAAAAAGCGAATTCATTATGATCAAGTAGGATTCATTCATTGGATGAAAGATTGGTTTGAGATATGCAAATCAATAAACATGATATTTGCATCAATAGAATTACAGACAAAAGCACATGATCATATAAACAGAAACAGAAAAAGCATTTGATAATATTCTACATCCCTTCATGATAAAAACATGCAGCAAACTAGGCATGGAAGAAACATACCTCAACATAATAAAGGCATATATGACAAGTCCACAGCTATCATTATACCAAATGGGGAAAAGCTGAAAGTCTTTTTTCTAAAAATTGGAATTAGATAAGGGTGCGCACTTTCAGCACTCCTATTCAACATAGTGCTGGAAGTCCTAGCCAAAGTAATCAGGCAAGAGAAAGAAAGAAAAGTCATACAAATTGGAAAAGAGGAAGTCAAATTATCCATCTTTGCAGATTACATGGTCTTATATTTATACAAATTTAAAGGCTCCACCAAAAACTCTTAGATCTGATAATAAGTATAGTAACATTTCTAGATACAAAAATCAACCTCATAGGTCAGTAGCATTTTGACATACCAATAACAATCTAGTTGAAAAAAAAAAATCAAGAAAACAACTCGACTTGCAATAGATGAAAAAAATACCTAGGAATAAATTTAACCAAGAAGATGAATGACCTCTACAAGACAAACTAAAAAACACTGGTAAAAGAAATTAAACAGGAAACAAATGGAAAGATATCCTATGCTCATGAATCAAAAAGTAATTATAGATTCAGTGCAATCCCTATCAAAATACCAGTGACATTTTTCTCACAGAAACAGAGAAAAAGAATTCTAAAATTTGTATGAAACCAAAAAAGATCTCAAATGGCCAAAGCAATCCTGAATTAAAAGAACAAAGTTGGAGGCATCATGCTACTGGACTTAGAATATATTACAAGACTATATTAACCAAAACAGCATGGTATTGGTATAAAAACAAACACATCTACCAATGAAACAAAAAAGAGAACCCAGAAATAAACACATATATTTACAGCCAACTGATTTTTGTCAAAGGTGTCAAGTAAATAACACTCTCTTCAATAAGTGATGCTGAAGAAACTAAATATCCACAGCAAAAGAATGAAACTAAACTACTCTCTCTCATCATATACAAAAATCAACTCAAAATGGATTAAAGACTTAAATGAAAGACCCCAAACTATAGAAATACTAGAAGAAAACCTAGAAGAAACACTTCAGATATTTGTCTAGGCAAAGATTTTATTACTAAGACCTCAAAAGCACAGGCAACAAAAATAAAAATAGACAAATGGGACTATATTAAACTAAGAAAACTTCAGTACAGCAAAGTAAACAATCAACAGAGTGAACAGACAACCTGTTGAATGGGAGAAAATATTTGCAAACTACTCATCTGACAAGGGGCTAACATAAAGTACAAAAGGAACCTAAATAACTCAACAGCAAACAAAACAAAACAAAACAAAAACAAATAATCCCATTAAGAAGTGGGCAAAGGATTTTGACATTTCTTGAAAGAAGACATACAGATGGCCAACAGGTATATGAAAAAAAAATGCGCAACATCAATAATCATCAGGAACATGCAAATCAAAATCATAATAAGATATCATCTCACTTTAATGAGAATAGCTATTATCAAGGCTGGGAGTGGTGGCTCACCCCTGTAATCCCAGCACTTTGGGAGGCCGAGGTGGGCGGATCATCTGAGGTTGGGACTTCGAGACCAGCCTGACCAACATGGAGAAACCCAGTCTCTACTAAAACTACAACAAATTAGCCGGGCGTGGTGGTATATGCCTGTAATCCCAGCTACTCGGGAGGCTGAGGCAAGAGAATTGCTTGAACCTGGGAGGCGGAGGTTGCAGTGAGCCAAGATCACACCATTGCACTCCAGTCTGGGCAACAAGAATGAAACTCCATCTCAAAAAAAAAAAAAAAAAGCTATTATCGGAAAGACAAAAATTAGCAATGCTGGCAAGGATAATGAATAAAGGGAACTCTTATACACTGTTGGAAGGAGTGTAAAGTAGTGCAGCCTTTATGGAAAACAATATGCAGACTTCTCAAAAAACTCAAACTACCATATGATACAGCAATCCAAGTACTGGGTATTTATCCAAAGGAAAGGAAATCAGTGTATCAAATAAATATTTGTACTTCCATGTTTATTGTGGCACTACTCACAATAGCCAATGTATGGAATCAACCTACGTATTCATCAATGGATGAATGGATAAAGAAAATGTGGTACATATACACAGTGAAATATTATTCATCCCTCTAAAAGAATAAAATTATTATTTTCAGCATCTTGGAATAAGAGGTCACTATATTGAGTGAAATAAACTAGGCACAGAAAGACAAATAGCATATGTTCTCGTTCATATGTAGGAGCTAAAAAAAAAAACAAAAGGATCACTTGGAGGTAGACAGTTGATTGATGGCTTCCAGAGTCAGGCAAGCATAGAGGGAGGGAGCAGTGAAGAAAGGTTGGTTAATAAGTACAAAAATACAATTAAATAGAAGAAATAAGATACAGCATTCAATAGTACAGTAGGGTGACTCTAGTTAACAATAATTTATTACATAGTCCAAAATAGCTAGAAAAGAAGAATTAGAATATTCTCAACCGTAAAAAAAAGATAAATATTTGAGGCAATGGATATACCAATCACCCTGATTTAATCATTACACACTTTTGCATGTATCAAAATATCACATGTACCTCCAAAATATTACAACTATTATGTATCAATTAGAAAAAAGACAGCCAAATAGGAAAGGAAAGTAAAATTGCTCTGTTTGAAAATGTCAGGTCTGATATATGAAAACACTAAAGACTCCACCAAAAACTTTTAGAATTAATAACAAATTTAATACAGATACAGGATACAAAATCAACATTCAAAAATTAGAATTGCCTATACACTAACAACAAACTATCAGAAAAATAAATAAAACAATCCCACTTAAAATGGCATCAAAATCGGCGGGGCGCAGTGGCTCACGCCTGTAATCCCAGCACTTTGGGAGGCCAAGGTGGGTGGATCACGAGGTCAGGAGATCGAGACCATCCTGGCTAACACGGTGAAACCCTGTCTCTACTAAAAATACAAAAAATTAGCCGGGCGTGGTGGCGGGCGCCTGTGGTCCCAGCTACTCGGGAGGCTGAGGCAGGAGAATGGTGTGAACCCAGGAGGCAGAGCTTGCAGTGAGCTGAGATCCGGCCACTGCACTCCAGCCTGGGTGAGAGCTAGACTCCGTCTCAAAAAAAAAAAAGCATCAAAATCAATATTAAAAGGCTAGGAATGAATTTAATCAAGAAGGCAAACAATTTGCATAATGAAAAGCATAAAACATTCATTAATGAAAGAAATGGAAGAAGTCACAACATATCCCACAATCATGGATCAGAAAAATTAATATTGTTAAAATGTCCATACTACCCAAAGCAACCTGCAGATTAAATGCAACTGCAATCTCTATCAAAATATGAGTGACATTTTTTACAGAAATAGAAAAAACAATCTTAAAATGTATATGGAACTATAAAGATCCCAAACAACTAATGCATATTGAGAAAGAACAGCAAAGGTGGAGGCATCGCACTTACTGATTTTAAACTATTTTACAAAGCTATAGAAATCCAAACAATGTAACACAGGCATAAATACAGATACCTACACCAATGCAACAAAATTGAAAGCCCAGAAATAGACTAACTATATCAGCTAATATCTGAGTTAAGTTTACATTTCCAAGAATACACAATAAGAAAAGGAAAGTCTCTTCAATAAACAGTTTAAGGAGAGCTGGATATACACATGCAAAAATAAAACAGGATCCCTATTTTACACTCCTCACAAAAATTAACTTGGAATGGATTAAAGGCTTAAACATAAGACTTAAAACTATGAAACTACTGGAATCAAACATGGGGGAAACCTTCATGGCATTAATTTTGGCAATAATTTTTTGGATACAACACCAAAAGCACAAGCAACAAGAACACAAATAAATGAGAATACATCAAACTTTAAAAGATTCTGCACAGCAAGAGAAACATTCAAAAAAATGAAAAGACTACTGACAGAGTAGAAGAGGATATTTTCAAACCTTATATCTAATAAGGGGTAAATATGCTCATAACATAAGTAACTCCTATAACTCAATGGCAAAAAAAAAAAAATCAATAATCTGATTTCTAAATGGTCAAATTACCTCAACAGTCATTTTCTAAGGAAGACATACAAATGGCCAACAGGTGTATGAAAAGGTGCTCAACAATCCTATTCATCAGGAAAATGCAAATCAAAACCATAATGAGCTACTGCCTCACGCCTGTCAGGATGGTCTTTATTAAAAAGACAAGATACAACTATTTTTGGCAAAATCTGAATAAAATGGAATTCTTATGCATTGTTGATTGGAACATAAACTGGCACAACCATTAAGGAATAACAGTATGGAGCTTCCTTAAAAAATTGAAAATAGAACTACCATATTATCCAGCAATCCTACTTCTGGGTATATATTTATTGGACAAAATCAGTAGCTCAAAGGGATATCTGCACTCCCATGTTTATTGCAGCATTATTCACAATAGCCAAGACAAGGAAACAACCTGTGTCTGTTGACAGGAATTGTTACAATTACTTATCCATTCACCTGTCAACAGACATTTAGATTGTTTCCACGTTTTGGCTATATGTATAATGGGATATTAATCAGCCATAAACAGGAAGGAAATCCTGCCATTTGTGACAACATGGATGAGTCTCAAGGGCATTATGCTAGGTGAGAGATGTCAGACAGGGAAAGACAAATACGGTATGATCTCACTTATATTTGGAATCTAAAATAATGGAACTTGGCGAAACAGTGTAGAATGGTGATTACTAGAGGCTGGGTATGGGGGAAATTGGGAGATGTCGGTCAAAAGGCACACACTTTTAGTTATAAGATGAATAAATTCTGGAGAACAAATGTAGAGCATGGTGACTATACTTAACAATATTGTACCGTACCCTTGAAATGTGCTAAGAAAGTAGTCCTTAAATGTTCATACCACACACACAAAAATATGTTAACTGAGTGAGGTGATAGAATGGTAGCTAACTTGGGTGCAGAAATCATCTCACAACATATACATATATCTAATCATCAAATTGAAACCTTAAATTTGCACCATTTCGTTTGTCAATTATATCTCAATAAAGTTCAAAAAAATATATTTCATATACTATGGAGACTATTTCAATATTTTGTGTGTGTGTGTATATATATATTTTATATAATATGTGTGTGTGTGTATATATATATATATATATAAAAGAATAAAACCAAGACATAAACAGTGATAAAACTAATGTACAGATCTTATACATTGTGGCAAAGTGGAAATAAAGCACTAAGATGGGAAAAAGAACAAACTAGAAAAAGCTCTTTGTATTAGAGGCAACAAATAGGCATTAAAGGGTTAAAAAAAAGAAACAGCCTTTTACCTCGTTGCACTTCGGAGAGCAAGATGGGTCACCAGCAGCTGTACTGGAGCACCCGCGAAAATTCGGCCAGGGTTCTCGCTCTTGTCGCGTGTGTTCAAACCGTCACGGTCTGATCCGGAAATATGGCCTCAATATGTGCCGCCAGTGTTTCCGTCAGTACGCGAAGGATATCGGTTTCATTAAGTTGGACTAAATGATCTTCCTTCAAAGCATTATCCAAGGCCATCTGAAAACCATGAGAGTTCTTTGTACATAAAATAAACATTTGAAAAAACCCTTCCGTTTATGAGTGATCTTCCTTCAAAGGATTATCCAAGGCATCTACTCAATGAAAAACCATGATAGTTCTTTGTACAAAAAATAAAGAAAGGCATAAATACCACCATCTGATCTTTGACAAAACAGACAAAATTGCTAAAGTTTAAATGAGTAAACAGAGTACTAAGGCATTAAGAAAGGCATAAATATAAAATTAATCATTAGGATAAAAAGAAAAACCCTCCAAATATGAAAACATATATATTTAAAAACACAGGCTACAGCTTTCATAGAGACAAACATAGCAAATACACCAAGTTAGTCATAGTATAAAATAACAGATTTGTATTTAAATCTACAAGTCATATCAATAATGTAAATAGGCTTATCTTTCTAAAATACAAAGCACTATAACTTGACTTATAAAATAAGATCCAATCATATTATATGCAAGAAATATACGTGAAAGAAGTGTTTTAGGAGGCTAAAAATACAGTAATGAACAAGAAAACAGTAGACAACGCTGGGCGCGGTGGCTCAAGCCTGTAATCCAAGCACTTTGGGAGGCCGAGGCGGGTGGATCACGAGGTCAGGAGATCGAGACCATCCTGGCTAACATGGTGAAACCCCGTCTCTACTAAAAATACAAAAAACTAGCCGGGCGTGGTGGTGGGCGCCTGTAGTCCCAGCTACTCGCAGGCTGAGGCAGGAGAATGGCGTGAACCTGGGAGGCGGAGCTTGCAGTGAGCCGAGATCGCGCCACTGCACTCCAGCCTGGGTGACACAGCGCGAGACTCCGTCTCAAAAAAAAAAAAAAAAGAAAAAGAAAACAGTAGACAAATTGAAGCAAAACGAAAGTAGTAATAAGTACCTGATATCAGACAAAGTAGAATTCAAGCCCAAAGACATTAATCATAACAAATGTCAATCTTAAATGCTACAAGCCACAATTAACAATCAAGGTATATAACTTATGAATGCCTATGCATCAAAAACAGCAACCACCTTGATAAAGTAAAACCTAATGAGAGTCAATAATATAGACAGAATATGTTAGTAATTGGAGACTTTAATACATCACTCTCAGTTCATGACAGATCAATTAGGGGAAAAAAATGACTAAGGAGAGAAAAGAGATAGACAACATAATCCTTAGGGTAAATGTTAGGAATATAAAACTATACTTGCTCTTAATAGAGAATATTTGCATGAGTATTAGAGTAGTATATGGGCTCATGATCCATTTACAAACATTGATCAATTGATCACCAAAATAATCTGCAATTTTATAAAATATAAATATTATAAACAATACAGGTGATAATGCAATAAAACATGATATTACTCACAAAAACAAAACAAAAACACCAAGACTCTTCCACCTGGAAATTTAAAACATCCCATTAAACAAGTCTAGTGTATGCAAGGGGAAATACAGTTACAGAAGTTAAGAAATTATAATTTAAAAAAACACTACAGGCCGGGCGCGGTGGCTCAAGCCTGTAATCCCAGCACTTTGGGAGGCGGAGGCGGGCGGATCACGAGGTCAGGAGATCGAGACCATCCTGGCTAACATGGTGAAACCCCGTCTCTACTAAAAATACAAAAAAAACTAGCCGGGCGTGGTGGCGGGCGCCTGTAGTCCCAGCTACTCGGAGGCTGAGGCAGGAGAATGGCCTGAACCTGGGAGGCGGAGCTTGCAGTGAGCCGAGATCGCGCCACTGCACTCCAGCCTGGGTGACACAGCGCGAGACTCCGTCTCAAAAAAAAAAAAAAAAAAAAAAAAAAAAAAAAAAAAAACACTACATATCAGCATCTATGGGGTGTATGTAAAGCAGTGCTCAGAGGGAAATCCATTGAACTAAACACTTTAATCAATAAAAAAGCAAAGATTAATAAGGTAGGAGACCTTTAAAATAAATTAATTAAACTAATAAACAAAATTCCTGGTTTGTTGAAAAGATTAAGAAAACAGACAAATCACTAGATAATTTGTTCAGGAGAAGTGGGAGAATGCACTAACAAACTAAGAAATATTCAGGAGGAAATAACTATTGAAACAACAAAAAATAAAATTACAATATTTTTTAGACCTCCGTGCAAATAAATGTGAAAGCCTGGAAAAAAATCAAAAATCTTTTAATAAAATACAGACTGCCAAAATTGAATCCATTAGAGTTAAAATGTTTAAACAGAACAATTTCATAGAAGAAATAAAGTCATTAAGAAACTACTTCACAAAAAAAGCAACAGGTGCAATTGTTTCACAGGAGACTTCTATCAAAACATCAAACTTCTTCTTGGAAAAGAAGAAATATATTGTAACTCCTTTCATGTGCCAAGTATAACACATACTTAAGCTAGATAAGGACAGCATTAAAACAATTATAGACCAATGTCAGTAAGAAAAGTCAATGCAAGAAAACTACGTAAGATACTTGTAAACAGAATCTAACAAGATGTGAAGAAAATAATACATTGCTAGCAAATTGGATTTATAGCAAAATTTCAAGGTAGGTTTAATATTAGGAAATTCATTTATATCATAAATAATATTAATAGATCTAAGAGGAAAATCACTACTATCTCCACAGATACTGCAAAAGCCATCGGAGAAAACGCCCATCCATGTTAAAAGTAAAAAGACATCCAAGATAATAAGAAATAAGCGATATTTTTAACATAATAAAATACTCATATCTTAGTCCTAAATCCAGTGTCTAACTAAATGGAGAAATACTAAAAGCATTTCTAATAAGATCAAGAACAAGACAAAAATGCCCACTATTTCTGCTCTAATTTAACATTATATTAGAGGTATTATCAAATGCAATCAAGGAAGAGAGAAGAAATACAGATATAAATGTGGTTAATAATAATAGTACATCTGGAAAATTTCAAAGAATCAATGATAAAACTAATTCAAATAATAAATCAACTCAGTGAATAAGTAGAACAAAACATTAAATTTAAAATTTATGCCTTTATATTTATTTCACAAAAAAGTGAATATACTTAACAGCACTGAACTCTACACTTAAAAACGAATAAGATCGTAAATTTTATGTTACGTGCTTTTTACCACAATAAAAAAATCTATGTATTCATATCAAAAATGATAAAAGTGGGATTTAACAGTAGAGAATAAAGATGGCTGACTAGAAGCAGGTAGTGCACTCTGCTCTCAAGAAGAGGAAACAAAATGGCTAGTAAACACTAGTTCTTCAAATGGATCATCCATGAGAACACATAGGGACTCATAACGGAAGCAATGGGACCCATGGAGAACAGAGAGGAGTGAAGCAGAGCAGCCACCCACCCGGAACTGGTGCAGAGGCAGTGGAAGCTCACTACCACAGGGAAAGGGTGAGTGAGGGAGAGCCCCAGGGATCCACAATTCCTCCACTAACCTTAGCAATCCTAGGAGTGGGAGATCCTCTCAACACCCCAGGCCTCCAGACTGACACAAAGAGACACCTGGAGTCTGGGCAGAGCCATCACTCAAGGTCATGTGAAGCCCCAAGGACCTTGGATCACTGAGCACCCAGGCACCAGCTTGCATAGACCTGCCAACAAGGAAGGATGGGCTCTTTCACATGCCCCTAGGATAGAGATTGCATCCACAGTGATGAGGAGCAGATGGACTGCAGGCCCCACCTCTGCGGCTCCTCACCTGACAGGGCCTCCCAAATGGGGCCTGCAGCGCAGCCATTCCACCATCTCCTGAGCACTCCGGCCAGTCTTGGCCCAGCATTTCTCTGGGGTGGAGCTCCCAGAAGAAACAGGCCTTCTTCCATTGCTGCGGCCATGGTACCCTCCCTTGCTGCCCACAGGCTAGGGAGGAAACAAAGAGCCTGATTGCTTTCACTGACACCTCCACCACATAGCACCTGCGCATCTACCTTATGTAGAAAGAGGACAGACTTATTTACACAAGAACCATCTCTCGCCCTGCTCTTCGGCAGGCAGTCTCCCCTTGCCCTTAACGGCTTGGGCCCCACACTGCTGGGGCCCCTAGGGTAGATGCCCAGCCCCGACTTGATCACTCTGATCATCTGTGGCTCTGCATTTTTCTGGGGTGGAGCTCCCTGAGGCAACTGACAGGCCCTCTGCTGTGGCCAGCCACCACAGTCCCCACCCTTACTGCCCCCAGGCTGGGGAGGAAACAAAAAGCCTGAGCCCTTAGGCCTCCAGCATACCAGCAGCTACCTTGCAGAGGCAGCCAGAATGCTTTCTGCGTGACCCACCACCACCAGGGCCCCCTCCCAAATGGGGTTTGATGCCTTCTGGCTTCCAGTGTACCTACTCAATCCCTACATGACTATTTCATCTGTGGCCCAGAGCTCTACTAAAATCCTTACCCCCACAAGCCTGTGATCTTCCCTTAGGCTCTCACTGCCTAAATGCTCTGCCTAACCCTACCTGAGTTCAGCCAGTGACCCGGGGACCAGCCTGCCCCTTACCATCACGACCAGCACCCGAGGAACCCCACCTCCACAACCTAGCTCCATCAGGACTCATACATGATGTTCAGCCAGCAATCTAGGGACTGAGGAGTTAGAGAACTTCCTACCCCATTCAAATTCTGCTGACATCTGACCACTTCCCTCCGAGCCTGAGGTCCATCTGACACAACCAGCTGATATTGCCATGACCAACACACAGGCCCAAAGGCAGACTCACCCCCCTTTTACACAAAGAAGTAATGAAATCACATTGGAGAACAGGGAAGCTATGAAGCTATTTATATTAATTAGGCTGAGTGATGAAGTTCTGCTCCAAAACCACTCCCATGGAGAGTCACAATTTTTTTTGTTGGTGCATGCAGAGTTCCTGCTTGTCGCTCTAGACTGGAGTGCAGTGGCGGGATCTCAGGCTCACTGCAAGTTCACTCCTGGGTTCATGCCAATTTCTCCTGCCTCGCCTCCCGAGTAGCTGGGACTACAGACGCCTGCCTCACCTCGGCCTAGCTAGGTTTTTGTATTTTTAGTAGAGACGTGGGTTTCACCGTGTTAGCCAGGATGGCCCTCATCTCCTGACTCAGGATCCACCCGCCTCGGGCCTCCCAAAGTGCTGGGATTACAGGCTTGAGCCACCGCGTCCAGCCGAGAGTCACAAATTAAGCAGTCCCCGAGGCTCTCAACCACACTGTGACCCAGAGATAGACTACAGTGTGTGACTCATCTAGGAGTCATGAGCTCTGGAACATGGTTGTGATAAGGCAACAGTTCATATTCTTGTGTATCTAGGACAAGGGGCTTGTGCAGCACCCCACAATCCCCCACAAAAACTTCAGCACATTTCATTAGGAGTTCCTCCTACTCCTAGCCACCTCCACTAGGGCTGGTGCCTGCACTTAACATAGGAGTATTTGAGGGTAAGCCAGAAGTTCCAGCTCTGCCCAGCTGTGTCCCCCTACCCCCACAGAACAGGAAGCACATGTCACAGAGCACTTCGTGCTTCAGCCCATTAGCTGAAACAACAGAGAGCATCTCCCAGTAAACAAAGATTAGTTACATATCCATCTGTTGCACAACCACTAGCTCTGAACCATAAAACCATTGATAAAAGAAAAACTTCAGCTGAATTATATTTTTAAAAGTTTAATTTAGCAATGAACAATTCATGAATTGGGCAGTCCCTAGAATCAGGCAGATTCACAAAGACTCCAGTGCAGCCACATGGTGGAAGATTTATAGACAAAAAAAAAGGGAAATGACATACGGAAATTGGAAGTGAGGTACAGAACAGCTGGATTGGTTACAGCTCCACATATGCCTTCTTTGAACATAGTTTGAACACTCAGCAGTGTATAAATGGTTAAAGTATGGCCACTGGGACTGGCTAAAACTTAGCTATTGTTACAAATGCATACTACTAAGTTAGGTTTTCAATTTTGTCTGCCTATTAAGCTAGGTTACAGTTCATCCACAAGGACTCAAATATGGAAGTATGGAGTCCCTCTCAGGCCATATTTAGTTTGCTTTAACACCATATACCAGCATGTAGGTTGAACTACACAGCCCAATATGAAACCTGCTGACAGAAGTATGTAGCAATATGGACGTAAAGCCAAAAGACCCTCTCCAACATACTTTATAGTCACACCCTCTGTCAAGGAGGAGAAAGGGAAAGAAGAAAAAAACCCCAATAATATACAGATTGAAAGGGGGGGAATTTTACCTATAGGAAAATAATTACAAAAATTAGAAATGCCAGTTATCTCCAAAGGAGAAAGAACCCACACAAGAATTCTGGCACCATGAAAAATGTGAATGCTGTGACACCACCAGAAGATCACACTAGTTCTCCAATAATGGCCCCCAACTAAAATGGAAACTCAGAAATGTCGGCTAAAGAATTCAACCCATGGATTCCAAGAAAACTCAAAGATGTTCAAGATGAGATTGAAAATCAACAAAAAGAAACTACTAACAAGATCCAGGAAAAGAAGGAAGAGATAAGCACCTTCAAAAGAAATCAATCAGAGCTTCTGCAATTGAAAACCTTACTTAAAGAATACCAAAATACAATTGAAAAATTTATCAATAGACTAGACTAGACCAAGCAGAAGAAAGAATTTCAAAGCTTGAAGACTGGCCCTTTGAGCTAACCCAGTGGTGTGGGGGTGGGGGAAAATAAATAAATAATTTTTAAAAATGAACAAACTAGGATATTTTGTCTCATACTTACAGTGGACGACCTTGATTTTCCACTTCTTTTCAGGGATGAGTCATATGGTGATAGAAAATGCCCTCGACCTGGAGGAGCAGTTTGCTCATCTGGACCTGAACGCCTCTGATAAACAGAGTGGAGGAGGAAGTACAGCAAGCCAAGAGTGCTATATACCTCCTCACTTAAGGAACAAGGAAGCATCTAAAGGATTCTATGATAAAGACAGTTCAGGTTGGAGTTGTAGCAAAGATAAGGATGCATATAGCAGTTTTGGGTCTCGAGATTCAAGAGGAAAGCCTGGTTATTTCAGTGATTATGGAAGTGGATCAAGGGGAAGATTTGATGATCCTGGATGGAGTGACTATGATGGTATTGGCAGTCATGGTGACAGAACTGGCTTTGGCAAATTTGAACGGAGTGGACACAGTCATTGGTGTGACAAGTCAGATAAAGATTATTGGTCAAAACCGCTTCCACCAAGTGAATGCTTGGAGTAGGTACTCTTTTCTGGAGGAAACACTGGGATTAACTTTGAGAAATGTGATGACATACCAATAGAGGCAACCAGCAGTAACTGTCTTCCACATATTGAAAATTTCAGCAATGTTGACATGGGAGAAATTATCATGGGGAACATTGAGCTTGTTACCTGCGTCTGTATAAGAGACCACTTGAGCAGGCTTAGTGTGAGCAACAAGGCTGTTTATTCACTTGGGTGCAAATGGGCTAAATCTGAGAAAGGAATCAGCAAAGGGTGGTGGGATTATCATTGGTTCTTACAGGTTTGGGATAGGCGGTTGAGTCAGGAGCAATTTTTTGCGGGCAGCAGATAGATGTTACAAAGTACATTCACAAGGGCGGGGGGAATGTTACAAAGTACATTCACAAGGGTGGGGCTGGTGTATTGTCACAAGGGCAGGGGAGAAATGTTACAAAGTACATTCACAAGGACGGGGAATATCACAAAGTACATTATCACAAGGGCGGGGGAATGTCACAATGGCTTGACCATGGTGCGGCCAGCTCAGAGGACCTTATATTCCTGTCTTTTTATGTTAATAATGAAGAAATAAAATAAGAAAGTAATGAAAACTTTGGGTGAAAAGTTTGGGGGCAGTATGGACGGGTGATGGGCAACATTTCTCAGAGCTGCTTCAAGTGGGATTGGGGCAGTGTGGGAACCCAAAGTGGGAGAGATTAGACTGAAGTAAGATTTTGGGGGAAGGGGTGATATTGTGGGGTTGTTAAAAGCAGCATTTGTCACACAGAGTGATTAGTGATAGCCTGGATGCAGTTTTGTAGGAATTGAGGGATTAATCGGAAGACATAAGGCCCAATAAGAGAAGGAGGAAGATAGGTATTACAGGACTAATGATTGGAAGAAGCCAGGATACCCAGTTAGAGAGTGACCAGGTGGGTCCAGCATAATTAGTTGCCTGATTAGTGAGTTTTTGAGCTCTTTGAGTTTTTTGATGTTACCATATACCAGGCCAGATTGATTTAAGTGAAAACAACACTCTTCATTAAGAAATATACCAAGTCCTCCTTTTCCAGCAGTGAGTAAATTGAGGCCTTGGCAGTTCTGGAGGACAACTGCAGCTAAAGAGTCAACCTGGGCTTAGAGGACAGATAAAGTTTGTGATATATCTGTAATGCTAGCAGAGAAGTCATTAAAGAGGCTGTGGAATGTTATGACAGAGGTTGAGATGCCTGCTATTCCAGTTCAAAGTGCAATAGTGGAGGCAGAAAGTCCTAGACCCATAAGTAAAGGGATTAGTGGGAAGACTGTTTTTTGTCATGTTGATGTCATGAGGAGGACAGGCAGTTGTTCGTTCCCATCTACAAACTGGATTTTGGGGGTAAGGAAGACTAGGGAACATGTGCCCATCTAGCTGGCAGGTAGGCACATGTACGTGGAAGAGCCACATAAAAAGAAGAGACCAGCTCGGTCGGGGAGACCCTACCCAAGTGGCACTAGAGGAATTAAAGACACACACAGAAATATAGAGGTGTGAAGTGGGGAATCAGGGGTCTCACAGCCTTCAGAGCTGAGAGCCCTGAACAGAGATTTACCCACATATTTATTAACAGCAAACCAGTCATTAGCATTGTTTCTATAGATATTAAATTAACTAAAAGTATCCCTTATGGGAAATGAAGTGATGGGCCGAATTAATTGCAGGGGGAACATGCCCTTAAGACACAGATCGCTCAGGCTTTTGTTTGTGGCTTAAGAATGTCTTTAAGTGGTTTTCCGCCCTGGGCGGGCCAGGTGTTCCTTGCTCTCATTCCCATAAACCCACAACCTTCCAGCTTGGGCGTTATGGCCATTATGGACATGTTACATTGCTGCAGAGGTTTTGTTTATGGCCAGTTTTGGGGGGGCTTGCTCCTAACATGTCTCCCTTCTTTGATTTGCAAAAAGATAAAAGGGCAGCTTTGTCACGGTGAGCTACTTCTTGCAGGAGTCGGGATCCACATCTGCAGACTATACAAAGACAAACAACATAGATTAAAAGCACAATCATCATTGAAATCACAGAGCTTCCAAGTGTTTTTATCCATTTAAATGGGTTACTAGCTGCTAATTTGTCTGCAGCTCCTTTAAACACTCCAGTTTCTGGCATTAAGGTCAGGTGTGCCTGGGATGCTTTAAATATTTGTTCTTTTAATTTTGCTATATCCAAAAACAAGTTTGTAGAGTGTCCTTCTAGATTTTTTTTTATTCTTTCCCAAATTTTGATCTTATTAAGAGCATTAAATAGTTTCCACAAATCCTTATGTTTAGCTCCTACAGCGGGCCATATCATTTGAGGTTGAGGTGCCACTATACCGCCATGGTTCCAGATAATAGGAACTTTTGCTGTACTTATCATTTTTACCATCTGATTTGTTCAGATCATCTGAACATAGTATGGCCATGGCACGCAGACTGAGAGGTGCAATTTAAGCTAAACATCCCCTTAGGGAACCGATCAATAATGATTCCATAGGAATCGTTGTGCAGCACCTCTGCCTGTTCTGCAGAGCAATCTTCCTAAACAAGTACATTCATTTTTTCTAACTGGGTCCAATCCTGTTTACAAATAGGTTTTTGAGGGTGGTATGCCTCAATTATAGGATCAGATTTATTATGGTAAATACTGAGATCAGAAAGCATGTGTAACTGTGTCATAGTGATTGCATCCAGGCATTATTACCAGCCCTTATTGAAGGAATACTCACGGCAGTGGTGATAACTGCTATCATAGCTACCATTAAATTATTCATTGTGACTGGTTGTCCCACTTTCCTCAGGTTTTCTTTTGCCATCTGTGACAGCTTCTTGATCTGCCCCCAGGTGGGTGGCTGTGTTCGACGGGTGTGGGCCATGACAGTAGGGGTCCTCCTCAGCGTCAGTCTCAACATGTCTGCAACTGGGGGGTCCTCGGGATCCTCCCAGTCTCTTCCTCGGCATCTGGCTCATAATAAGGTTTCAGGTGTCTTGATAGTACCCAAATCGGCTGTTGGTTTTGGCCTGGAGAAATACAAGCATAACCTCTACCGCAAGTTATTATTTTACCTATTTCCCAACTTTTTGTCATTGGATCTTTTCACCAAATAATGCTAGATTAAATTGTATATGGGCTGTCCTGTAATCCCTATTTCTCCTCCTTTTTTGTTTTTGTCAGCAGTTGTTCATCTATATGAAATTGTAACTGAGCATTTTCAATTAACTGTGTGGAATGAATCACGTATGAAGAATCAGAAATCACATTAATAGGCATATCAGAAGCAGTCAATACCTCAATTACAGCTACAAGCACCACTTTTTGAGTTGAAGTATAGGAAGTCTGGAAAACTTTACTTTTTGAACCAGAATAAGAAGCTTTACCATTACTAGACCCATCTGTAAAAACATTCTCAGCACCTTCAATTGGTTTAAATTTAGTTATTTTAGGGAGAATCCAATTAGTTAATTTCAAAACCTAGGCCGGGCGCGGTGGCTCAAGCCTGTAATCCCAGCACTTTGGGAGGCCGAGACGGGCGGATCACGAGGTCAGGAGATCGAGACCATCCTGGCTAACACGGCGAAACCCCGTCTCTACTAAGAAATACAAAAAACTAGCCGGGCGAGGCGGCGGGCGCCTGTAGTCCCAGCTACTCGGGAGGCTGAGGCAGGAGAATGGCGTGGACCGGGAGGCGAGCTTGCAGTGAGCTGGAGATCCGGCCACTGCACTCCAGCCTGGGCTTAAGGAGCCGACCTCGCCTCAAAAAAAAAAAAAAAAAAAAATTTCAAAACCTGAACCAGCTTCATTTTAGGAAATGATTATCGAGAATACCTACAAAGTCAGCTAAATGGGTTCAGGCAAGACTATTTATAAAAGCTTGCTGTATTTGTGCCTTTGTGAGAGGGACAATAATTTTTCCAGGATCATATCCATGTAATTTAACAATCCAGTTCTCCCAATCCCTATCATAGTAGCAATTTGATCTAAATAAGGAGTTAGAGTCCGTGAATTAGTATGTGGAAGAAAAAGTCACTCTACTAAGTCCTGTTCTTGGACAATAACACCAGTAGGTGAATGCTGAGTTGAAAAGATTAGCAAATCTAGAGTCTTCTCTGAATCTATTCTATTTATCTGAGCTTTATGGACTTTTTTTCAATCAGTTGTAACTCTGCCTCCACCTCCTTTGTTAATTGCCAAGGGCTAGTGAGATTAGGATTTCCTCTAAGGATAGAAAACAGATTATTCATGGCATAGGTAGAGAGCAGGTCATATCCAATTAATATCCCCTAGTAATTTTTGAAAATCATTTAACGTTTTTAATTTATCCCTATGTATGGTTACTTTCTGTGGGACAATGGTAGTGTCATTTACTAAGGTCCCCAAGTAGGAGTAAGGAGTAGTAGTCTGAATTTTGTCAGGAGCTGTAATTAAACCAGCATGAGAAATTGAATTTTGCAAGTGATCATAACATTGGAGTGGTATTTCTTGAGTGGGGACAGCACAAAGTATATCATCCATATAGTGAATAATGTAACACTGTGAAAAGTTTTGACGAGTAGGTTCAATGGCTTATCCCACATACCTCTGGCAAATAGTTGGACTGTTTAACATGCACTGTGGCAACACTTTCCAATGATAATGGTTAGCAGGCTGCAGGTTGTTTACTGCAGGAATTGTAAATGCAAACCATTCACAGTCTTGCTCAGCTAAGGGGATAGTAAAGAAACAGTCTTTTAAATCTATGACTATTGAAGGCCAATTTTTTGGAATTATAGCAGGCGAAGGCAATCCTGCCTGTAATGCTCCCACAGGTCGTATAACTGAATTGATGGCTCTTAAGTCAGTTAACATTCTCCATTTACCTGATTTTTTTCTTAATTACAAAAACTGGAGAATTCCAAGGAGAATATGTTGGAGCTATGTGCCCATTTTCTAATCGTTCAGCAACTAATTTCTCTAAAGCCTCCAGTTTTTCTTTACTTAGTGGCCATTGTTCTATCCAAATTGGCTTATCTGTTAACCATTTTAAAGGTATAGGTTCTGGAGGCTTAACAATGGCCGCCATCAAAATTTTTTTCCTAATCTTTGGTGGGAACTCTGTTTTTCCACTTGAAGCGGTTTTTTTAAACCTTGCAAATTTTTTTCTGGTCTCATACCAGGGACATAACCCATTTCATGCATTGTATGTTGACTTTGAGGGCTATATAATTGTTCTGGAATTAGAACTTGTGCTCCCCATTGTTGTAATAAATCTCTTGCCCATAAATGTATAGGTACAGAAGTTATAATTGGTTGAATGGTCCCAGGTTGTCCATCAGGCCCCTCACAATGCAAAATATAACTACTTTGATATACTTCAGCAGCTTTACCAACTCCAACTATGTTAAATTGAGTGGGTTGAATTGGCCACGTGGACAGCCAGTGCTGTAGAGAAATGATTGAAATTTCCGCTCCCATATCTACCAAACCTTTAAATTTCTTTCCTTGAATAGTTATTTCACAGGTAGGACGTTTATCAGTAATTTGATTTACCCAATAATCTGCTTTGCCTTGTTTATTTGTGCTTCCAAATCCTCCCATTTCTTTAGTTTAGTTTCACTTTTCCCCATTCCCAAATATGGCACAATCAGGAGCTGTGCTATGCGCTCTCCTGGCTCTGCTTTCCAGGAACAGAAGTAGATACAACAATTTGAATTTCCCCCATTGTAATCTGAATCAATGACTCCTGTATGTATTTGTATGCCTTTTAAACTTACACTAGACCTTCCTAAAAGTAATCCTAGTGTCCCTGCTGGCAAGGGTCCACAGACTCCTGTTGGGACCTTTTGCGAGGGTTCCCCAGGCAGAAGACTCACAGCTTTCGTGCAGCATAAATCTACTGCGGCACTACCAGCAGAGCGTCCCAGTCAGTAGGTGTCGGTATCATTCGACTAGAAACAGTAACATTCTTAAACAGTCCCACTACAAAAGGAGAACCTGGTCCATACTGACTTATTGCTTGTTTTAATTCTTTGAGTAATTTAAAAGGAAAAGGCTCAAATGTAGCTATAATATTCCCCTCTTGATCTGGGGTGTGTATTCTAACAGGGAACTGCCAAGTCTCTAAATCACCCTCTTGTCTAGCTTGCTGAATTCCTGCCTGAATCAAACTAAGAGCAGTCGCTCGAGGCGCTGCTCGAACAGTAACTGGGGTAATTACTTTTCGCCCAGTGTACTCTGGAAAAGAAAGATCTGGGGGGTCATTTTCTTCAAAATAATAATGAGGGGGTGCAGAAGGGTAGGGATGAACCTCTCCTTCCTTTGCCGCTTTAGCTTCAGCTGGCAAATAAACATGCTCTGTAACCTCTTCTGTTACTTCGCTATACTCTTGTTCCTTCTCCTTATCAGTGTGAAAAAGTTCCAAGGTGAAATGAACCAGACCCAAACTTGCTCCATTGTTACCCTGAAGCTTCTGAGCTCCTCTTCTTACTCACCAGGGGATTGCTTTAAGAGTACTGGGGTGTCCTCCAGCTTGTTTTCCATTCCAACCATCGCTCCGGCACCCCTTCGACCTGGATTCCAGCCCCCATGAATGGACGCCTCTTGCTAAGACCAGCTCGGTGGGGGAGACCCTCACCCAGCGGTGCTAGAGGAATTAAAGACACACACACAGAAATATAGAGATGTGAAGTGGGGAATCAGGGGTCTCACAGCCTTCAGAGCTGAGAGCCCTGAACAGAGATTTACCCACATATTTATTAACAGCAAACCAGTCATTAGCATTGTTTCTATAGATATTAAATTAACTAAAAGCATCCCTTAAGGGAAACAAAGGGATGGGCTGAATTAATGGCAGCAGGAACATGCCCTTAAGACACAGATCGCTCAGGTTTTTGTTTGTGGCTTAAGAATGCCTTTAAGCGGTTTTCCGCCCTGGGCGGGTCAGGTGTTCCTTGCCCTCATTCCGATAAACCCACAATCTTCCAGCTTGGGCGTTATGGCCATTATGGGCATGTTACATTGCTGCAGAGATTTTGTTTATGGCCAGTTTTTGCGGGGCTTGCTCCCAACAACCTTGTGTTAGGCAGAACTGGAAATGTAAAGTGAAAAGGTGAGATGGTGTACTGAGAGGAGTCCTGCACTCCAAATCCTAGAGATCCAGCAAGGACAGCAGCTGTTAGAGGTTGTAATGGGGATTGATGGTGCAATTGTGTAGAGTGAGAGGTTTGGTTTTCATGGTATATGAGAAAGCGCATAGTGTCTACGAGTAACCTTTCACTGCTATTGATGGGGCTGGGTAAAAGCAAGCAAGAGGAGGGGTCAGGAGGAGAGTCAGATGAGCAGGGAAAGGGTAGCCAAGGATGGAGTGAGATGCAGGGTAGGTGTCTTCCTAAACAATAGTGACTGCCAATGTTTTTTTAGTTTGTCAGTAATGATAGAGGGCTTATCAGGAATGCGAAGTTGGAATGCTCCCATCTGTTTGGTAATGTGTGTGGCTGGGTTCTGGAGATAAGGACTAAAGGAACATTTGGAAGGTGGAAGGTTGCCTAAAGGGATTCCAGTAGGCTGTTGTCAGGAGATGCATAAAGGAGCAGCAACAGGGATAGTTGTCTGTGTGATTAGGGGTCCAAATATTGGCGGGGGGAGGGGGGTGGAATTGACATAAGGAGAAAGGTGCTGCAAGTAGATGCGGAGAAGTGTGGCAACTTGTTGGTGCGAAATGTCTAGGGAGTTCTCACCAAATCTGTCTAGAAAGTAAAGAAGTTCCTCAGGCGGGTAAAGATGAGGGCTATTAAAGGAGGTTCGGAGGTGCAGGGAGACAGGAGAGGTAGCCCAGTCGGCCTGTAGAGCCGGGATGGCTGTGTAAGAGCAGGAAGAAAGGGAAACACATAGCCAACAATTCTTTGCTAGAGAAGGATTGGAGGCAGTGAAGAGAGAGTGGGTGAGATTGATAGTATGCTGGGGGTACCTAGGAAGAGGTAAGAGTGACTGGAGAATGGGGTCAAGGATTAGTGAATAGAAAAGTAAAAAAAAAAAAAAAGGACTTCATCAGGATAGAAGAATTGTGTACCTTTCCACTGAAGATCTTCTATCCACTCCCAGAGCGAGTTAAGGGTGGCGGTTTGAGGTAAAACCAGGAGATATCAGTTATGATGGTTTGGAGGAAAAGTGTAAACCGGCAGTGTAAACAAGGGCAGGGCATTTATGAGTAGTTGAGAATGGTGAATAGGAAGTATGACTAGACTGAAGATAGTAGGGATGACAAGTTTTTGGGGCACAGTCCAAGTAGTGGGGGTGACTGCATAAAGCCCTGTTATAAAAAGTAAGGTAAGGATGAATAGACCTAATAGAATGAAGGAATGTATTAGGCTCATAAGGGTTATTACTGTTCTTCAGAAATGCGAGTGAGTTTAAGGGAAGTAGGGGAGAGTACCTGCGATTTCCAGGAGGAAGAGGAGAGATCAAGCTGGCTGGCGGACACAGCTTTATTCTGGAACGGTGAATCCAATAGGGAAGGTCCTGCAGGCGGACAGCAGTTGGGGTACTATAGATGACTAAATAGGGTTCAGCCCATTGAGGTTGTAGAGTTTGAGGGGTCAGATTCTTAACAAGAACTGATTGTCCAGCTAGGGTGTCTTCATATGGCTGGGAATCTGGAGTAGGGAAGAAAAGATTAGCAGCCTGGTGAATTTCCTGTCTAGCCTGCTGGAGGACCAGAAGATAGTCCTCCTTGAGAGCTGGTGTCTGGCATGAGGTTGGGGCCCAGCAAGAAGGTACGTCCATGTAAATTTTCAAATGGACTATACCCTGTAGCTTCTCAAGGATAGGCTCTAATTCTAAGGAGGGCAAATGGTAAAAGTGCTGTCCAGTCTTTTTTAAGTTGGAGGCTGAGCTTGGTGAGGTGTGTTTTTAAAAGACCATTAGTTCTTTCTACCTTTCCCAAAGATTAAGGATGGTAGGGGGTATGAAGTTTCCACTGGATGCCAAGGGCCTGGGAGACTGCTTGAGTGACCTGACTAATGAAGGCCAGCCGGTCCGTTATCAGACTGTATAGAGGTCAGAAGGCCAAACAGAGGAATTATGTCTGACAGAAGGGAAGAAATGACTGTGGTGGCCTTCTCAGACCCTGTGGGAAAGGCCTCTACCCATCCAGTGAATGTATCTACCCAGATCAAAAGATATCTTAGTTTTTTGACTCAGGGCATATGGGTAAAGTCAATCTGCCAGTCTTGGGTGGCGGCAAATCCTCTAGCTTGATGTGTAGGAAAGAGAGGGGGCCTGAGATATCCCTGAGGGGTGGTAGAGTAGCAGATGAAACACTGAGAAGTAATTTCCTTGAGGATGGATTTCCATGATGGAAAAGAAATGAGAGGTTCTAAGAGATGGGCCATTGGCTTGTAACCCACATGAAAGAGGTTATGAAAGGATGATAAGATAGAATGAGCCTGTGAGGCAGGAAGGAGGAATTTTCCTTGATCCAAGGACCACTTGCCTTGAGTAGGAAGGGACTGACAGGTAAGAGTTTCAATGGGAGAATAGGTGGGAGTGATAGATGAGAAGGAAGAAAACTGGCCGTGAGGGACAGATATGCGAATACTAGCTGCTTCTTTTGCTGTACTATCAGCATAAGTGTTGCCTCAAGCAATGGGATCTGGTGACCTCTGATGCCCTTTGCAGTGAATGACTTCAGCTTCCTTGGGCAGTAGAGCAGTCTTAAGGACGATTTTTATTAAGGTGCGTTGATGATGGAGGACCCTTGTGTAGTGAGAAAACCTCTTTCTGCCCGTATAACAGCATGGTGATATAGGATGTGGAAGGCATACTTGGAATCAGTGTAGATATTGACACGTAGTCCCTTTGCAAGGGTAAGGGCCCAGTTTAAAGCAATGAGTTCGGCTTGTTGAGAGGTAGTGGAAAGGGGCAGGGCAGTAGCTTCAATGACAGATGTGGAAGACACTACAGCATAGCCTGCCCTTGCTGGTGACTGATGATTGGGCCTTGAAGAACTACCATCATAAACCAAGTGTGGTCTGGATTAGGAACAGGAAAGAGGGAAATATGGGGAAATGGGGAGGATGCCATATGGATTAGAGAGATACAGTCATGAAGTTCAGATTTGGTGCTAGGTATAAGGTGAGAGGATGGGTTGAAGTTTGTGCCAGGACACAGACTTTGTGGGAGTTTCAATGAATAGTTAGTACAGTTGGAGGAGTTAGGGGGCGGAAAGTATATGCGCCAAGCGTGATTAGGAAAATAGATGTTGAAACTTATGAGAGCTGTAGAGAGTAAGTGGGGCATGGGTTGTGATTTTGAGGGCCTCTAGAAGTATTGAAGCGGCAGCTGGTGCCGCATGTAGACATGAGGGCCAGCCTAGAACCGTGAGGTTAAGTTGTTTGGATAGGAAGGCTACAGGTCGTGGGCCTGGTTCCTGTGTAAAAACTCTTGACCGCACAGCCTTGTATTTCAGCTGTATGTAAGAAGAAGGATTGGGATGAGTTAGGGAGTGCTAATGTGGGGACTGTTTCTAGGGCTGTCTTTAAGGAACAAAAAAAGAGTGGGGAAAGGACTTAGGGTCTATGGGGTCAGTCAGGTTTCCCTTTGTGAGTTTATATAGTGGTTTAGTTGGATTGCAAAACCTGGTATCCAAAGGCAAAAGTATCCAACCACGCCTAGGAAGGAAAGGAGTTGTTGCTTTGTAGAAGTGGTTGGGGTTTTGGAGATTAGCCATACACAGTTAGCAGGGAGAGCATGTGTGTTTTGATGAAGGACTCTGCCAAGATAGGTAATGGATGGGGAAGAAATTTGGGCTTTAGAGGGGGATATATGATACCGCTTTGAGAATATATGTTGAAGGAGCAGGAGGGTATCCTGTTGGGAAGATTCATAAGAGGGGATGCAGAGGAGAAGGTTGTCCATATATTGAATAAGGTGAGAAACAGATGAACGGAAAGAAAGTAGATCATGAGAAAGAGTTTGACTAAAGTAATGGGGGCTGTCTCTGAAGCCTTGTGTCAGTACAGTCCAGGTGAGTTGCTGAGACTGGTGGGTGTCAGGGTCAGTCCATGTGAAAGCAAAAAGAGGTTGGGATGAGGGGTGCAAAAATAGTGAGGAAAGTATCTTTGAGGTCAAGGATGGAATAATGAGTTGTGAAGGGAGGTATTGAGGATAGGAGAGTACATGGGTTTGGCACCACAGGATGGATAGGTAAGACAATTTGGTTAATAAGGCAAAGATCCTGAACCAAGCTGTAAGATTTGTCCGCTTTCTGGACTAGTAGGATAAGGGAGTTGTAAGGAGAATTTGTAGGCTTTAAAAAGCCATGCTGTAACAGGTGAGTGATAACAGGCTTTAGTCCTCTTAAAGCCTGTTGTGGGATGGGGTACTGGTGTTGAGCGGGGTAAGAGTGATTAGGTTTTAATGGGATGGTAAGGGGTGCCTGATTAGTCACCAAGGAGGGAGTAGAGGTATCCCATACTTGTGGATTAAGGTAGGGAGACATGAGAGGAGAATTCAAAGGAGGCCTTGAATCAGGTAAAAGGACAGCAATGAGGTGTAGTTGTAGTCCAGGAATAGTCAGGGAAGCAGATAATTTAATTAAAATGTCTTGGCCTAGTAAGGGAACTGGGCAGGTGGGGATAACTAAAAAAGAGTGCATAAAAGAATGTTGTCCAAGTTGGCACCAGAGTTGGGGAGTTTTAAGGGGTCTAGAAGCCTGGCCGTCAATACCCACAACAGTTACGGGGGCAAAGGAAACAGGCCCTTGAAAAGAAGGTAATGTGGAGGGGGTAGCCCCTGTATCGATTAAACAGGATATGGACTTACCCTCCACTGTAAGAGTTACCCAAAGCTCGGCGTCCGTGATGGTTCAAGGGCTTCCAAGGCAATCAGGCAGCATCAATTTTCAGCCGCTAAGCCAAGGAGATCTGGGAAGGAGTCAGGCAAGGAACGCTGGGTTTGAGCTCCAAGAGCTTTAAGAGTGGCAGCGATGTGAGTCAGACAGTCTGACTTCCAGTGGGGGCCCACACAGGGGTTTCAGTGTGTTAGGAGCCCCGGGAAGCTGCGGCTTAGATGTTCTGAAGGTTTTGTATGCTGGAGAAGTGGTTGTGGGTTGTCTTACAGTGGAGGCAAGCAGCTATAACTCAGAGATACGTTGCCACTTTGCAGCTGCTTTTCTGTTATTGAACACCTTGAAGGTCAGGTTGATTAAATCCTATTGTGGGATTTGAGGGCCAGAATCCAACTTTTGGAGTTTTTTTCTAATGTCAGGATTGCATTGGGTCATAAAATGCATATTAAGGATAAGGCGGCCTTCTGGACCCTCTGGGTCTAGGGCTGTAAAGCATCTAAGGGTAGCTGCTAAGCGGGCCATGAACTGGGCTGGGTTTTCATTTTTACCTTGGGTAGTTTCCTTTAGCTTGTCATAATTAACAGCTTTGTATGCTGCCTTTTTGTGCCCCTAGACTAGGCAGGAGACCATGTAATCTCACCTAGCTATACCTGGGGAGTCTGTGTGGTATTGCCAACAGGGATCCTCTCAGGGAACTGCCCTGGTGCGCTCTTGGAGACCTGGCTCATGAAGCTGGCAGGTGTCTGCATAGGACTGGGCTAGAGAATAAACTCTTTCTCATTTATCTGGGTAGAGGGTAGAGGTCAGGATGACATTTATCTCACTCCAGGTTAAATTGAAGGACTGAGTTAGATATTGAAATTCCTGTATATATTTATTGGGGTCTGATGAGAAAGAGCCTAAATGCTGTCTGATTTGGGAAAGGTCTGATAGAGAAAAAGGCACATGTACCCTGACTATGCCTTCAGCTCCAGCCACCTCTCTAAGAGGAAATTGTTGGGCAGGTGGGGGAGAGCTAGTCATGGAATGAAACTGTAAGCCTGACCGGGTGTGAGGAGGGAAGGTAATAGAAGGGTTATAGGGTAGGGGAGTGGAGGCTATAGAAGAATTGGGACCTGATTCAGCCTGGCGAGGAGTGGCCAGGGGAGGAGAAGAGAGGTAAGAGGGGTCAGTGGAAAAGGAGGATTCAGAGGACTCTGAGTTTGGGGTGGAGACCAGAGGAGCGGATGGGAGAGAAAGAAGGAAAATCTGGGACAAGTTGCATTGGGAGCAGAGACTAGGGAGGGAATGAAGTGTAAAAAAATGCCTGGACGTAAGGCATCTTGGACCATTTGCCCATTTTTTGACAAAAATTATCTAGGTCTTATAGGATAGACAAATCGAAAGTGCCATTCTCTGGCCACTTGGAACTATTGTTGAGTTCGTACTGGGGCCAAGCAGTATTACAGAAAAAATAAGATGTTTAGGTTTTAGGTCAGGTGTTAGTCGAACGGGTTTTAGGTTTTTAAGAACACAGGCTAAGGGGGAAGAGGGAGGAATGGATGGCAGAAAGTTACCCATAGTGGAGAAGGTAAGTTTAAAAAGGAAGGTAGAGACATGGAGAAATGGAGGTGGCAGCTACAGACTTCCAGTAGGCGTCCCTGACTGAGTCCTGGGCTGTAATGTGGGTGAGCAGCCAAAGGAGGCATCCCCACAATTGACCTGCCACCAAGGGAATGTGAGTGAATGATCAAGGCAGGTGTCCCCATGGTGATCAGACACCAAGGGAAGACTGTCTTCCCAAGTCCATGACCAACATTGGAATTTTTGAATGCACGGATAAAGTGTATCTCCTTTTTGTCTCTACCAGGAAGGGAGAGGAACTGAAATTGAAAGGAAAGAGATTGAAGGGAGGTGAGAGAGGTTAGGTAGAGAGCGAAAAAACCGCTCACCCGAGTGTGAAGAACTGCTTACTGATTTGGAATTGGTGAGATGGTCCTTGGGCTGGCTGGTCTGATGACCCGAGGTCATAGGTGGATCTCCTCACAGAGGGAGCGTGAGGACAGGGGACCAGTCTCTCGAAGGAGTTCCCCTGTCCCGGGTCTTTGGCACCAAATATTATGCGTGTCCGTATAAGAGACCACCTGAGTAGGCTTAGTGTGAGCAACAAGGCTGTTTATTCACTTGGGTGCAAGTGGGCTGAGTCCGAGAAAGGAGTCAGCAAAGGGTGGTGGGATTATCATTTATTCTTATAAGTTTGGGATAGGCGGTGGAGTCAGAAGCAATTTTTTGCAGGCAGGGGATAGATGTTACAAATACATTCACAAGGGCAGGGAGGAATGTTACAAAGTACATTCACAAGGGCGGGGAGCATGTATTGTCACAAGGGTGGGGAGGAATGTTAGAAACTACCTTCACAAGGATGGGGAATATCACAAAGCATATTATCACAAGGGTGGGGGAATGTCACAATGGCTTGACCACGGTGCGGCCAGCTCAGAGGACCTTACAGAGCTTACTCACTATACTCATCCTACTCCACTGCAAAAACATGCCATTCCTATTATTGGGGGAAAAAGAGACTTAATGGCTTGTGCCCAAGCAGGGTCTGGGAAAATTGCAGCATTTCTTTTACCCGTACTGAGTCAGATATATGTAGATGGTCCAGGAAAAGCTTTGAAGGCTGTGAAGGAAAATGGAAGGTATGGGTGCCATGAACAATACCCAATCTCCTGGGTTTTAGCCCCAACAAGAGAATTGACTGTACAGATATGAGGAAGCCAGAAAATTTTCATACCAGTGTAGAGTTCATCCTTGTGTAGTTTATGGTGATGCTGATATTGGTCAACAAATTCAGGTCTTGGAACATGGATGCCACTTGTTAGTAGCCTTGCCAGGACGTCTAGTGGATTTGATGGAAAGAGGAAAGATTGGATTAGACTTCTGCAAATACTTAGTGTTGGATGAAGTTGATAGGATGTTGGATACGGGATCTGGACCTCAGATACATTGTATACTTGAACAAGATACTATGCCACCAAAGGGCATTCATCACATCATGATGTTTAGTGCCACTTTTCCTAAGGAAATACGATGCTTGCTCATGACTTTTTGGATGAATATATATTTTTGGCTGTAGGCAGAGTAGGCTCTACCTCTGAAGTAGTTTGGGTGGAAGTAGTTTGGGTGGAAGAGCCAGATAAACGGTCATTTCTGCTTGATCTCTTAAATGCACCAGGGAAGGATTCACTGACTTTAGAGTTTGTGGAGACAAAAAAGGGAGCAGATTCTCTGGAGAATTTCTTATACCATGAAACATATCCTTGTACTAGTATTCATGGAGACCAATCACAGAGAGATCAAGACAGAGGCCCTTCACCAGTTTTCCTTGGGGAAAAGTCCAATTCTAGTGGCTACAGCTGTGGCAGCATGAAGACTAGACATTTCAAATGTGAAACATGCTTCAATTTTGATTTGCCAAGTGATATTGAAGAATATGTGCCTTGTATTGGCTGTACAGGATGTGTGGGAAACCAGGGCCTTGCCATCTCATTCTTTAATGAAAGAAATATGAATATTACAAAGGATTTGCTGGATATTCTTGTAGAATTTAAACAAGAAGTGCCTGCTTGATTGGAAAACATAGCTGATAAACATCACTACAAGGGTGGTATTCGCGCGTGATCTAAAAGATTCAGTGGAGCATTTGGTGCCAGAGACTATTGACAACGTAGTGGTTCCGGCAGTTCTGGCTTTAGTAGTAGTCATACAAGCAGCAGCTGCAGTGGTGGAGGTGGTCATGACATCAGCAGCAGATGTGGTAGAGGTGGCTATGGAGGCTTCTACAACAGTGATGGATGTGTAGGAAATTATAACTCTTGTTATAAGAGTTACTAAGAGCCAGGCATGGTGGCTCACGCCTGTAATCCCAGCACTTTCGGAGGCCGAGGTGGGCAGATCACGAGGTCAGGAGTTCGAGACCAGTCTGGCCAAAATAGTGAAACCCTGTCTCTACTAAAAATACACAAAAAATTAGTCCGGCGTGGTGGTGTGTGCCTGTAATCCCAGCTACTCAGGAGTCTGAGGAGGAGAATCGTGTGAACCCAGGAGGCAGAGGTTGCAGTGAGCCGAGATCGTGCCACTGCACTCCAGCCTGGGTGACAGAAGAAGACTCCGTCTCGAAAAAAAAAGAGTTATTAAGAAATTATTGGGCCGGGCGCGGTGGCTCAAGCCTGTAATCCCAGCACTTTGGGAGGCCGAGACGGGCGGATCACGAGGTCAGGAGATCGAGACCATCCTGGCTAACACGGTGAAACCCCGTCTCTACTAAAAAATACAAAATACTAGCCGGGCGAGGTGGTGGGCGCCTGTAGTCCCAGCTACTCAGGAGGCTGAGGCAGGAGAATGGCGTGAACCCGGGAGGCGGAGCTTGCAGTGAGCTGAGATCCGGCCACTGCACTCCAGCCTGGGTGACAAAGCGAGACTCCGTCTCAAAAAAAAAAAAAAAAAAAAAGAAATTATTTTAGGCAGATAGGAAAAGGGGTCCTTGGGAAGTTTTTGTTTCTTTTAGAGCAACTCCAGAAATTCGTGAGATGGTTTCTTATCTAGCCGGAAAGCCCTGACTCTTAAAGGCCGGGCCAGCAAGCTTTGATATGCAAATACCAGCCATCAGAAACTTGGCCCACCCAAACATGGCAATTCCTGCAGTCTTATTCTTGCCCTGGCCTCCACATGTGCCTGGCGACACGGCCACCCCCACATATCCACACATGTGTAAAACATCCTGGTGCCCTGTATTTGCATATTAAAAGGCTAGGGTGGAAGGGCCAGTTTTTTTCTCCTGCTACTTGAATGACATGCTTGGTCAAACCAATCCCCTGAGCCCTATCCAAATCAGACACCACCTCCTCCAGCCTCCTCATATAAGCAGCCACTTTTCTGTCACACTTGGGGTTTTTCTCTTTGTTCCAATCCCCCTACCTTCTGTCTCTGTACGGGGGAGCTGTTTTCTTCTTCCTTCCTTCTTTCTTGCCTATTATACTCTCCGCTCTTTAAAACCACTCCACGTGGGTCTGTGTCATTTTATCTAAATTGACACAAGATTAAGGACCCTGGTGTTCCTCCAGTTATCGGAGCCATATCATTTTGATCCATTGGCCGGGAAACTGAGGTACAGCCTTTGTTGGAGCGGTAAGTATGAGAGCAAGCTTAAAATCTGTTCCATCATTCACAAGGTGCTCTTGGCCTCTATATTAAAATAAAATCAAATAGATCAACCCAAACTACTTTCTGTGTGATATTCTCAGATGTAGAGCCTACTCTGCCTGCAGCCAAAAAGATATACTCATCTAAAAAGTCATGAGTAAGCATCTGTATTTCCTTAGGAACAGGCATGCATCAGCCTAGTACATACACTTAGCATTGGCTGCCCTACTACAGACTCAGATGTGAGGCTTGCTGGTGAGAACATGGAGAACCCCCCCGCCATTACCCATGAGTACTGGGAATGTTGGCCATGTTTTGAACTAGTTTCTTTTCACGGGGAGACCTCGCCATTGAGTAAGGCTGGGAAAAGTTCTGAGGTAACTGTGAATTTCTGGCCAGGGGACATCCTGGCATGATTCACAGGCCTGTGGACCAGACCCAGCCTCCAATAGCCTGTTCCGGGTGTTGGCAGAGAACCCTCAACTATTCTGCTGCAAAACTCTTCTTCCTTCTCTATCCGTGGCGTCTTACTCTTTCTCTGATTTAAATGTGCAGGTATTTTTACAGCCTAGGAAAGAAATCCTGTTAGGCAAGATCAGGAAAATGCCTCTAGGAACAGTTTTCCCCATTCCTCTGCAGTGAAGTTACTCGCTACCGCGTCTCTGGCAAGCACATAGTATTTCTAAGCTAACAACGCCACCTGGTGGAAATAGGAATCCTCTAGATGAGACACATTTTTTTCCTTTTTCTTTTATAGTAACACTGCAGCTTCTTTTTACACCATTAAAAATCAGACTCTATGCTTCTTCTGGAAATGGGAAGTTTCTGCCTTTAGCAGTTAGGAGTAAGATGCCTAGGGACCGGGCGCGGTGGCTCACGCCTGTAATCCCAGCACTTTGGGAGGATGAGGCAGGCAGATCACGAGGTCAGGAGATCGAGACCATCCTGGCTAACACGGTGAAACCCCGTCTCTACTAAAAATACAAAAAACTTAGCTGGGCACGGTGGAGGGCGCCTGTAGTCCCAGCTACTTGGGAGGCTGAGGCAGGAGAATGGTGTGAACCCGGGAGGTGGTGCTTGCCGTGAGCCAAGAACACGCCACTGCACTCAGGCGACAGAGCAAGACTCTGTCTCAAAAAAAAAAAAAAAAAAAGTCTTCCGCAGCCAGATTTTATTCCCACTATTGTCCCATCAGCAGAAAAATGGCCATTCGGTTCCTACGTTCTTTTAAGGCACCTACTATGTCTCTGATTAAAACAGTACTTAATTAGTAAGGTAATTTTAAATTCAGAAGTTAACCGGAACCATTTTTTTTAAGGGTAAGTGCTTTAGCATGGGCTGTAATAGCAGGCAATCTAGCACATTGCCTCCACTAAAGGAGCCTTGCCCAAAAGTGACACAGTCTCTCTGGAGATCCATTTTTCAGACAGCCAGGCAAATCACACAGGTTCTAGAAAGTCAAAGGGAAATCACACAAGGTGGATAAACTAAGGCTGCATGGGTAAGCGTGGTTAGCCCCATCACTTAGCTCATCCGGTTCCATGGCTTGGAGGACCATGCCTACAACCATGGGGGGCATATTTAACATGGTGTCAGGATCCAGAAACCAGGGAGGGGAGACATTTGGAGGATGCTCCCTGTCTTCTCCACTCTGGCTCATACAGAAAGGAGACTAAGAGGACGCTTCTATTCTTGCTTCTTTTCCTAAATGGGTGTTAGAAACAAAATGCTTGTTTCTCAGTGCCTCAAGGAAAAATCAGGATTCAGACAAAAAGTTTTCTCAGCAAGGCAATTTTACTTTCTGCAGAAAGGGTGTTGCTCATCACCAATCTTGTCACAAGAGCACAATGAACAAAGAAAGGCAGGAATATTTATCCTTTATGCATTGGGTCGTTACTGCTGCATCCTATTTCCATTGATTGGAGCTGGACCTCACAGTCTAAGCTAAACTCGATTGGCTAACAACTTAAAACTTTCCTAAATAGGTAAAGGCAATGGAGAACAAAAGGAAAAGAGGAAGTTGCTTGAGAAAGGATTTAGAAAAGTAATAACATTTCCAAATAAGGAAGGGGCATAGGCTGCGAGCTGGGATATGCCTGAGCATGTCCAGAACAAGTATCTTTGTTAAAGTACAAGGACTTAGAATGTGCTTATTCCCTTATATCGAACAGTTACATAGGATAAAGCTTAACAAAGAGTTATTAGCACGAAGGCAAGGAGGCTTGGAGGAAGTTAGTCTTTAAAGAAAATGATTATTTTTGCTGGGTGTGGTGGCTCATGCCAGCACTTTGGGAGGCCCAGGCGGGTGGATCACGAGGTCAGGAGTTCAAGACCAGCCTGGCCAAGATGGTGAAACCCCATCTCTACTAAAAATACAAAAATTACCTGGGCGCAGTGCCAGGTGCCTGTAATCCCATATACTTGGGAGGCTGAGGCAGGAGAATTGCTTGAACCTGGGTGACAGAGGTGGAAGTGAGCTGAGATCAAACCACTGCACTCCAGCCTGGGTGATAGAGTGAGACTCCATCTCAAAAAAGAAAAAAAAGAAAGAAAAGAAAAGAAAAGAAAAGAAAAGAAAAGAAAAGAAAAGAAAAGAAAGAAAGAAAGAAAGAAAGAAAGAAAGAAAGATTATTTTTAACATTTATTATTTATTCTTGAATAAGAAGGGAAACTTTGAAGAGGAACTTTTTACTTTTCCACAATGGGTAATAAATTATCTTCAGCTTACACCCCTCTGGAGTGCACTCTGAAACACTGGAACTTCCTTAACCTCAGAACTTTAAAGAAAAAGCTCTTTTTTTTTTTTCTTTTTTGCACAAGGGCATGGCATTTCTACTAAATCTTTTCAAGCACTGTAAAATCAACCCAGCTCTTTTAGTAATCATATCAGGCAGGCCCAGGGAAAATTATTCCCCCAAATTAGAGAAGCAAGTTCCAGGGGAACCATCTGAGGATTCCCTTATTTAGGGCCCCTTCAAGTTCCCTTCTTATTGCAGAATCCTAGGCAAGTAAAGGGAGACTTAGGCTGATTTTCTGACAACCCTGATAGGTATATAGAAGTTTTCTAAAATTTAACTCTGGTATTTGACCTCTCATGGAGGAATGTTACACTGCTCCTAAGCCAAACCCTAACTGCAGCTAAAACAGGCAGCTCTGCAAGCAGAAAATAATTTTGGAGATGAGCAATGTGTCTCCTATAGTAGGCCAAAAGGGAAAAGAGAAAATAGGGAGGGCAAAAAAATAAGGGAAACACCATTCCCAATAGGAAGAGAGGTAATACCTCTTAACAACCCTAATTGGAACTCCTTTCTATGGTGTTTTTCCTTCTTTTATGGTATAAAATGACTTTTTTCTCTTTTATAATGTTCTTCCAACCTAGAAAAAGTTAATTTTCCAAACCTTAAAATGCTTGGCTTAGAGTTGAACAAGGGGAAAGGGAGCCCAGAAGCCTGACATGCTGGCAAAAGGTAAAAATGTCTTACCAGTTGGGCTTTTGGCTACTCTCTCCCTGTGCAAACCAGTAAAAGGGATAAAAGAATCATTGTTTCTATTCTCTGTAAATTTATAATCAATGGAAAGTAAAGTTGGTCCTAAGCTGTAGACAATCTGGTGTGCTTTGAAGGTCTTTCTGTATGGTTTTGTCAAAAAAAAAAAAAGGGTATCTTAGGTTACGATGCAGGACCAGGACCCCATAAGCCTGCTGTTTGAGCCAGCCCAACAAAACGGTCAGTAACAAACTTGGTTACAGGTCTCCATCTTATTTCATGTCCTTGGGAACATGACCTGCAACCACGTGGCAATGCTTTCTTTCAGTCTCCGCCATTTTACAATGGTGGCCGTTTTCTTGTGCTAAGTCAGTTCCACAAAATCAGATAAGCCAGTTTGTCAATCTGGGTGGTGCCAGCTAATCCATCAAGGGCAGGGCTTACAAAATATCTTAAGCACTGATCTTGAGAGCAGTTTAGGGAGGGTCAAAATCTTGTAGTCTCCAACTGCATGACTCCTAAGCCATGGTTTCTAATTCTATGACTAGTTTAGTTTCTTAGTCTGGTCCCCAGGAAAGAGGGGAGTATATCTTAAAAAGGGGCTCTTATTATCTTTGTTTTAGACTATAAACTGTAAACCAGGCTTCTCCCAAAGTTGGTTCAGCCTACCCCCAGGGATGGGCAAGGACAGCTTGGGGGCTGAAAATGAAATGGAGTTGTTTGGGGCAGATCTCTTTCACTGTCTCTGTCAAAATTTTGCAATGACAGTTTCAAAAGCTGCCTATCACCCCTTTGAAAATGCCTTGTATGCTCGTGATTAAGTCATAACCTAATTAAGTCTTGTCGGTTTCACCCGTGATGTTATTTTTTGTAAAGTTCAAAAGCCAAAAATCTTAAGTGCTTGGCATGGCTAAAGTCGAGTAACAAAGGATTTCAAAGGATTTTCTTAAAGCATGCTCAGCTTAATTAAAAGTGGATATTCAAGTTATAAGTATATTTTTAAAGTCTTTATGTTTTTCTCTTATTGGATCTTGTTTTTCTGGGAAAACTCTTTTCTTCTCAGTCAACGGAATTACTTTTCTCCATTTTTTTTGTCTTACCACTCTTAATGCATGCTACCTGGCCCTGTTCATCCAAGGGCTCCACCCTGAAGCCAGTAATCCAATTAAAAAAATGGCAAATAAGATTGCAGTACATTGAGCTCCATAGAGACAGTGCCGGGGCAAGTGAGAGTCGGATGGGCACTGGGCGACTCTGTGCCTAGCTGAGGAAAAATAACTAAACATGGGCAAAGGAGATCCTAAGAAGCCGAGAGGCAAAATGTCATCATAGGCATTTTTTGTGCAAACTTGTCGGGAAGAGCATAAGAAGCAGCAGCCAGATGCTTCAGTCAACTTCTCAGAGTTTTCTAAGTGCTCAGAGAGGTGGAAGACCATATCTGCTAAAGAGAAAGGAAAATTTGAAGATATGGCAAAGGTGGACAAGGCCCGTTATGAAAGAGAAATGAAAACCTATATCCCTCCCAAAGGGGAGACAAAACAGAAGTTCAAGGATCCCAATGCACCTAAGAGGCCTCCTTCAGCCTTCTTCCTGTTCTGCTCTGAGTATTGCCCAAAAATCAAAGGAGAACATCCTGGCCTGTCCATTGGTGATGTTGCAAAGACTCTGGGAGAGATGTGGAATAACACTGCTGCAGATGACAAGCAGTCTTATGAAAAGAAGGCTGCAAAGCTGAAGGAAAAATACGAAAAGGATATTGCTGCATATCGAGCTAAAGGAAAGCCTGATGCAGCAAAATAGAGAGTTGTCAAGGCTGAAAAAAGCAAGAAAAAGAAGGAAGAGGAGGAAGATTAGGAGGATGAAGAGGATGAGGAGGAGGAGAAGGTGAAGAAGATGAAGATGAAGAAGATGATGATGATGAATAAGTTGGTTCTAGCGCAGTTTCTTTCTTGTCTATAAAGCATTTAACCCCCATGTACACAACTCACCCCTTTTAAAGAAAAAAATTGAAACGTAAGGCTGTGTAAGGTTTGTTTTTAAACTGTACAGTGTCTTTTTTTGTATAGTTAACACACTACCAAATGTGTCTTTAGATAGCCCTCTCCTGGTGGTATTTTCAATAGCCACTAACCTTGCCTGGTACATTATGGGGGTTGTACATTGGCATGGAAATTTAAAGCAGGTTCTTGTTGGTGCACAGCACAAATTAGTTATATATGGGGATGGTAGTTTTTTCATCTTCGGTTGTCTCTGACGCAGCTCATGCGAAATAATTGTTGTTCTGTTAACTGAATACCACTCTGTAATTGCAAAAAAAAAAAAAAAAAAAAAAGTTGCAGCTGTTTAGTTGACATTCTGAATGCTTCTAAGTAAATACAATTATTTTTATTAGTATTGTTGTGCTTTTCATAGGTCTAAAATTTTTCTTCTTGAGGGGAAGCTAGTGTTTTGCTTTTGCCCATTTTGAATCATATGAATTATTACAGCGTTTATCCTTTCATATAGTTAGCTAATAAAAAGCTTTTGTCTACACACCCTGCATACCATAATGGGGTAAAGTTAAGTTGAGATAGTTTTCATCCATAACTGAACATCCAAAATCTTGATCAGTTAAGAAATTTCACATAGCCCACTTACATTTACAAACTGAAGAGTAATCAATCTACTCAAAGCATGGGATTATTAGAATCAAACATTTTTAAAGTCTGTCCTTGAAGGACTAATAGAAAAGTATGTTCTAACATTTATATGAGGACTCTATTCTTTAACTCCCATTACCATGTAATGGCAGTTATATTTTGCAGTTCCCACATTAAAGACGACCTGAGAATGTATCCCCAAAAGCGTGAGCTTAAAATACAAGACTGCCATATTAAATATTTTGTTGACATTAGTCTCAGTGAAGACTATGAAAATGCTGGCTATAGATGTCTTTTCCCATTTATCTAAATATGGACTGCTCAGGAAACGAGACTTTCCATTACAAGAATTTTTAATTAATTGGGCCAGCTTTTAAAATGAAGATGCCACATTCAAAATAGGGTATATTTTCCTATATTATGGTTTGCCCCTTTATAAATCCAAGTAGATAGGAGGAAAGAAGACACTGAAACTTTGCATCTCAGTATGAATTATTCAATTTATTTGAATGATTTTTCTTTACAAAACAAACTCATTCACTAGTCATTATCTGCTTAGCAGTTTAGGGAACAATTTGGGAATTTTGTGGTTTTTGAGATTATCGTTTTCTTAAAGTGTCAGTATTTTAAAATAGCATTCTTGTAATTTTACACGCTTTTGTGATGGAGTGCTGTTTTGTTATATAATTTTGACTTGGATTCTTTCCATTTGCATTTGTTTATGTAATTTCAGGAGGAATACTGAACATCTGAGACCTGGATGATACTAATAAACTAATAATTGCAGAGGTTTAAAAAAAAAAAAGAAAGAAACTGGCAAAAAAAAAAAACTTACAAGTACTGAATCTTTTGTCTGTTCATGTTGCTGTATATGTGTTGTGTGTAATGTCTATAAAAAGAGCTCTAATTGATTGGCTTAAAGAAAAATACCCCGGCACCTCCACCAGTTTGGGTGCTGACGAGTTGATGGGTGCAGCACCCCAACATGGCACAAGTATACATATGTAACAAACCTGCACGTTATGCACATGTACCCTAGAACTTAAAGTATAATAAAAAAAAAAAAGAAAGAAAAATAAGTGCCTTAAATCAAATGCTTTTCAGTTCACATGACTTTAAGAAATAAAAATAGTCTTAAGGATTACTGGTAAAATGAAAGTGCCATCAAAATGCAAAAAGGTGGTATAAATCATACAACTTAGATACTAGGTTTGCTAAATGTTTCAAGGTTGTACACTGCCTGCTTTACAGATAAGTAAGGCCTGGGACACAAGGAGCTAGATGTTGAAAAGTCAGACTTTATCTGCACTTCTGTCTGGGTCCTAGGATGCACACCTGGTACATACTTAAAATCACTTACCAACCAGGTTTTTTCACCAAAAAGAGAAGTTGTTAAAAGTTAACAGTGCAACATGTATTTGAGATCACCAAACAGTTTTATATGCAAGGCATATAAAAAAAGTAAAATGTGGGGTTTTTTTTTCAGTAAAAGATTATAAGAAAGCAGATAAATGTAAATTTTGCCCTGGGATGAGGGATTATGTTAAATTTGATAAGATAGAGCTAGAGGTTTAAACAAGTTACAGAAAGATTGAAAATATTAATCTTGCAAAATCTGTAAACATTAGACTCAAAAAGGATATTATATGGTATTTTACAGTTTATATTCAAGTTATATTAAGGACTTCAACAGGTGTTCTCAAATGCAGGTTTTTAACATCCTTAAAGATTGTAACATTGGAAGAGAGAAAGAATGTACAGGACTCATAAAGAACTGACACGTTCACAAATATCAAGCAAAACAAGAGTTAACTAAATAGACTGCACTTAGAAAGTTAAAGCAACCTTTTTGACTTTTGCTTGGAATACTGCTGATCCTTGTTTTGATTTTCAGAGTCAAGGAAACTTATTTTGAACTATTTACTACCTTTAATAATTGAATAAGGTATATTCCTGTGAACAAAATTTCAAGCATGTTTGTTTTTCTCTGCCTGGTTCATCTAGAATTCGGAAACTATCTGTGAGTACTCTTAGCTTATGGCAATATAGTTGTTTGCATCAGTGAGTGCAATAAGAATCCATTTTTCTTTTTCAACAGGACATAATTGGAAAATCTGGTTATTTTACCAAGGCTTTGACTAAAAGGGTGTGCTTCCCTTTAAGGAATCAAGCTTGACATGCAGAGCCAATAAGAGCCCCTTGGAGAAAAGCAGCCTCATACACTGTCTACATAGTCCCCACACAGTGTTCTTAACCTGTGGTCAGTAAAGAATGTCACTTTCTAACAAGTCCAGGAGCTCCAAGTTTATCTTAGGACCTCAAGAGGAGAGGATCACTTAACTCACAGGTATTTGAGGATACAAACCCATGGCTGAGCTTGGCTTTAAAGGTCTTACCTGAGATTCCTTGTGGAACAGAGTTCCATCAAGGTCAATCTAAAAGGCCTATGTAGAAATAACCATTCTTGCTTTGCTGCATTTTATGCAAATAATCAGGCCAAGTATAAGACTAAAGTTTATTCTACAAACAACACACACAGTCTTATCATAATTTGTTTTTACCAAAAATGAGGACTGGAGAGAGAAATTGTGCTCCAAAGCTTACCATACATTTGTCATTAAATCCTAGTCTCATTAATTTTTTTTTTTTTTTTTAGCTTTTTGACTACATTTTAGACTAACACTGCTTATTCCTGTGAATCAAGTGGCAATCTCCTGCAGCTTGGAAGGAACAAAAAGGGATGGGTAATGTAAAAATGTGGATCAATATGCTAGTTCTGGGCAATTATCCTGCAAATTCTGCCAGGTAATGAAAGTGAATAGGGTGCCCATAACCCAGAGGTTTCTTTGTTTGGGAAAATAAAACCAAAGAACTTCGTAGACCTCCAAAGGGAAATTCTCCAACTGAGTCTGCTAGGACTTTTTATTGGGTTTAGTGATACATCATACCTTTTAGCTCCTACAATATCAGCCATGGCCCATTTGTAATAAGACTAATTGCTGGATCTGTCCTGAGCAGTTTGCTCAGTTCAATAACACTAAGGAACCGCACTATAGCAGCAATGTTCTCCAACTTATTTTTAAATTCCTGTGACATGGCCACATCATCTGGAGACATCCCTAACCCAGGCTCCTTTTTAGAAAGTGTACTATCTCGGACATGCCGAACAAAGAGATCTATCATTTTCATGCCCTCATATGGAGATTTAACTGAAAGAGAAGATTGGAGAGGGCATGCACATGACAATCCCATCTCAGACCATGAATAGGGAATTCTATAACCAAAGGTCTCTTCTGGTTTGCTGGTATTCCTCTCCTTGCCATTATGATGCAACAAGGATGGAAGGCAACAGTAGGAGCCATAGAAGCACACTACCCATAGACTCTTTAGCCTCAGTAGTAGCATGGAATAGATGGGCCTTAGATGTTCTTACAGCTGAAGTAGGAGGTACCTGTGCACTTTTAAATGAAACATGCTGCTGCTGGATTAACACCTCTATTAAAGTAGAGGAAAATCTACAGGTACTTGAAGACCAAATCAAAATTATTGACAGGCTCAGGGAAAATGCAGGCTTCAGCCTCGGGTGGCTGCAATCCCTCTTTAATGAATTCCAGTCTTCTTTATGGAATTGATTAACCCCTTTATTAAGCACTCTCTTGCTTATATGTCTTGTATTAATATTTGGACCCTGTATACTCAATACTATAGCTCAAATTGTTTCCTCTAGCCTAGAAGCAATCAAACTCCAACTGGTGCTGCTAATGGAACTATGCATGGACATGCCATTCTTCTGAGGACCCTCAAACTGACCCCAGGAGGAGCCCTGGCTGCTGTTCCCCATTTGATGCCCCTTTTCAAGCAGGAAGTAGTCAGAAAGAGTCATTGCCCAAAACCACCTAACAGCAGTTGGGGTGACATCTCCACAGTGGGGAATGTTATAGGAGTTATTAAGAAATCATTTTAGGCAGATAGAGAGAAAAAGGCGTCCTTGGAAAGTTTTTGTTTCTTTTAAAGTAGCTCCAGAAATGTTTTTTGTCTAGCAGGAAGCCCCAGCTCTTAAAGCTGGGCCAGCAAGCTTTGATATGCAAATGCTGGCCATTAAAAACTGGGTCCACCCAAACATGATGATTCCCACCATCTTCTTCTTGCCCTTGCCTCCACATGTGCCTGGCAACATGGCCACCCTCCCATATCCCCACGTGTTAGAACATCATGGTGCCCTGCATTTGCATAATAAAAGGCTAGGATGGGAGGGTCATTTTTTTTTGTGGGCTACATGAACGACATGCCTGGTCAAACCAATCCCCTGAGCCCTATGCAAATCAGACACCACCTCCTCCAGCCTCCTCATATAAGCAGCCACTTTCTGCTGCACTTGGGGTTTTTCTTTGTTTGAATGCCCCCTCTGTCTCTGTATAGGGGGAGCTGTTTTCTTCTTCCTTCCTCTTTCTTGCCTATTAAACTCTCTGCTCCTTAAAACCACTCCACGTGTGTCTGTGTCATTTTATCTAAATTGGCATGAGACTAAGGACCCTGGTTTTCCTCCAGTTGTCAGAGTCATATCACTCCAAAGGGGCTAACTTGTGGGGCAACTGAATCTGCTTTGCCGCAAAGTCACCCTTGCAAACAAGCTAATATGGGAACCACATGTAACTTAGCCAGACTATATCGTGTAATTTCAAGAAATTGCAGTACATTACCATCTGTGACATTCCTGAAAATTCAAGGGAGCTCAAAGTTGACAGAGCAGGAGCATTGGACAAGCCCCTCATTCTAAAGTTCACCTTAATAAAAAATTGCCTAAATCCAAAGGTCATCAGCCTAATGGCTAAGATCACTGCAACCATAAACCACAATAACATCTCCAACCAGAAACATCCCAAACTCCTCCCCAGTCACAGATATGCTAGCCCCAAGATAAGTCCCCTCTGGCCTGGAAGATGCCAGCCTCAAGATAACCTCCCTCTGGCCAGAAAGATGTCTGTTCCAAGATAACTTCCCCTCCTCCCAGAGACATTTCAACCCTGCCATAAAACTTCTCTCACACAGAAACATTCCAAGATTGTAATAAGCTCCTCACCCTAAAACCAATATATACTCTTAGTCTGTAGAAAAAGCGCTCCTGATTGAAATCAGCCAGAAGCCCCTCTCAGGTTTTATCTAAAGTAAACCTGTATTTAACTGCCAGCCATGATTAATATTTCTTTCCTTTTTCTTTAACTCTTACAAAAGTCACAAGAAGAAATGAAAGGAATAATCAGCAGCCCTATTCAGAAGTTGGTTTCAGGACTTAATTGCTGTAGTTTGGGTTTAACTCTCCCCTCCTACTTTAGTCCCACCCTAAGCTGCATTTATAATTTTGTGACTGAGGATGATTTGTTTGTTAATGTACTGTAACATTAACTTTAGACAACTTGTTACTTTGATGTCCTGTTGGCTCAGCAATGCTCAAGATACCAATTGTTTTGACAAAATAAATTTACTAAAATTTGGCTAAAATCAAACCTTGGCATATAGGTGTGACACAATTTTAACAGGAATAATCAATGCATCCATAAATATAAGAAGGAGAAAAACCCTTAGGCAGTAGCCTGCATTAGGACTGTTTGATTCTTGCAGACTTGGGAGCTAGGGAAACATTTTAAAGGATTAAAACATAGTTTCTTATGTGGTCAACCTGTACTAAGTTAAGTTTGGACTTGCTCACTCTATCCTGGATAGGCACTTAGAACCTTATACTCTTTAAATAAGCCAGTCCAATCATGATGACGTGGGATATATCAATATACCCATTAACATTTTTGAAAGCACTCTTTGAAGTTAATTCAAGTAAATACAGCAATTTCACATTTAACATACAGGCAATTTATTCTAAGCTAGGCAAATGGGCCGGGTGCGGTGGCTCACAACTGTAATCCCAGCACTTTGGGAGGTCAGAGTGGGCAGATCACGAGCTCAGGAGATCAAGACCATCATAGCTAACAGGGTAAAACCCCATCTCTACTAAAAATACAAAAATTAGCCAGGCATGGTGGCATGTATCTGTAGTCCCAGGTACTCGGGAAGCTGAGGCAGGAGAATTGCTTGAACCCAGGAGGCAGAGGTTGCAGTGAGCCTAGACCATGCCACTACACTGCAGCCTGGGTGACAGAGTGAGACTCTGTCTCAAAAAAAAAAGGGGGGGGGGGAGTTTCATTTAATTGGTTTTTTCAATACCTGCCACAAACACATTTGAAATGTTAGAATGGCTGACAATGTCAATGACCAGTTCTCATCACAGGCCTGGTCAGATTCTGGTCTTCAATACATGCTAGTGTTGATGTTTTTCAGTCAAGAAGGAGTATGAAAAAAAAAAGTGGGAAGAGGTAGGATCTGGCAAGATGGTCGAATAGAAACAGCTCAAGTCTGCAGCTCCCAGCCAGACCAATGCAGAAGGCAGGTGATTTCTGCATTTCCAACTGAGGTACCCTGTTCTTCTCATTGGGACTGGTTAGGCAGTGGGTGCAGACCATGAAATGCGAGCAGAAGCAGGGTGAGGCACTGCCTTACCTGGGAAGTGCAAGGAGCAGGGAGCCTCCCTTTCCCAGCCAAGGGAAGCCATGAGGAACTGTGCTATCTGGCACAGATACTACACATTTCCCACGGTTTTTGCAATCTTCAGATCAGGAGATTCCCTCTTGTGCCTACACCATCAGGGCGCTGGGTTTCTAGCACAAAACTTGGTGGCTGTTCAGGCAGACACCAAGCTAGGTGCAGGAGGTTTTTTTTGCGTACCCCAGTGGCACTTGGAACTGCAGCAAGACAGAACCGTTCACTCCACTGGAAAGCGGGCTGAAGTCAGGAAACCAAATAGTGTCTCTCAGCGGGTCCCACTCTCACAGAGTCCTAACATCACAATTAAAAGAACTAGAGAAGCAAGAGCAAACAAATTCAAAAGCTAGCAGAAGATAAGAAATAACTAAGATCACAGCAGAACTGAAGGAGATAGAGACACGAAAAACACTTCAAAAAATCAATAAACTCAGGAATTGGTTTCTTGAAAAGATTAACAAAATAGACCGCTAGCCAGACTAATGAAGAAGAAAAGAGGGAAGAATAAAATGGACACAATACAAATTTTTTAAAGGGATATCACCATTGATCACACAGAAATAGAAACTACAATCAGAGAATACTATAAATATCTCTATGCAAATAAATGAGAAAATCTAGAAGAAGTGGATAAATTCCTATACACATACACCCTCCCAAGACTAAACCAGGTAGAAGTCATATCCCTGAATAGACCAATAACAAGTTCTGAAACTGAGGCAGTAATTAATAGCCTACCAACCAAAAAAAGCCGAGGACTAGAAGGATTCACAGCCAAATTCTCCCAGAGAATTTGGTACAAAGAGAAGCTGGTGTTATTCCTTCTGGAACTATTCCAAACAACAGAAAAAGAGGGACTCCTCCCTAACTCATTTTATGAGGCCAGCATCATCTTGATATCAAATCCTGGCAGAGACACAACAATAACAACAAAAATTTCAGGCCAATATCCCTGATGAACATCGATGCGAAAATCCTCAATAAAATACTGGCAGACCAAATCCAGCAGCATATCAAAACATTTATCCACCACGATCAAGTCGGCTATATCTCTGGGATGCAAATTTGGTTCAACATACGCAAATCAATAAATGTAATCCATCACATAAGCAGAAGTAATGACAAAAAACACATGATTATCTCAATATATACAGAAAAGGCCTTTGGTAAAATTCAACATCCCTTCATGCTAAAAACTCTCAACTAGGTATTCATGGAACATATCTCAAAATAATAAGAGCTATTTATGACAAACCCATAGCCAATATCATACTGAATGGGCAAAAGCTGAAAGCATTCCCTTTGAAAACTGGCCGAAGACAAGGATGCCCTCTCTCACCACTCCTATTCAACACAGTATTGGAAGTTCTGGCCAAGGAAATCAGGCAAGAAAAAAATAAAGGGTATTCAAATAGGAAGAGAGGAAGTCACATTGTCTCTGTTTGCAGATGACATTATTATATATTTAGAAAACCCCATCGTCTCAGCCCAAAAACTCCTTAAGCTGATAAGCAACTTCAGCAAAGTCTGAGGATACAAAATCAATGTGCAAAAATCATAAGCATTCCTAAACAGCAATAATAGACAAGCAGAGAGCCAAATCATCAGTGAACTCCCATTTAAAATTGCTACAGAGAAATACAATACCTATGAATACAACTTACAAGGGACATAAAGGACCTCTTCGAGGAGAACTACAAACCACTCCTCAAGGAAGTAAGAGAGGAAACAAACAAATGGAAAAACATTTCATGCTCATGGATAGGAAGACTCAATATCATGAAAGTGGCCATACTGCCCAAAGTAATTTATAAATTCAATGCTATTCCCATCAAGCTACCAGTGACTTCCTTCACAGAACTAGAAAAAACTACTTTAAATTTCATATGGAAGCAAATAAAAGCTCATATAGCCAAGACAATTCTAACCGAAAAGAACAAAGCTGGAGGCAGCACTCTATCCGACTTCAAACTATACTACAAGCATACAATAACCAAAACAGCATGATACTGGTACCAAAACAGACATATAGACCAATGGAACAGAACAGAGGCCTCAGAAATAACACCACCATCTACAACCATCTGATTTTTGACAAATCTGACAAAAACAAGCAATGGAGAAATGATTCCCTATTTAATAAATGGTGCTGGGAAAACTGGCTAGCCATATGCAGAAAAGATAATCTGGACCCCTTCCTTACACTTTATACAAAAATTAACTCAAGATGGATTAAAGACTTAAACATGGCCATGCGCGGAGGCTCACGCCTGTAATCCCAGCACTTTGGGAGGCTGATGTGGGCAGATCACCTGAGGTCGGGAGTTCAAGACCAGCCTGACCAACATGGAGAAACCCTGTCTCTATTAAAAATACAGAATTAGCCCAGCATGGTGGCAGATGCCTGAAATCCCAGCTACTTGGGAGACTGAGGTAGGAGAATCCCTTGAACCCACGAGGCGGAGGTTACAGGGAGCCGACATGGCACCACTGCACTCCAGCCTGGGCAACAGGAGCGAAACTCCATCTCAAAAAAAAAAAAAAAAAAAAGAAAAAGAAAAGGAAAGAAAGACTTAAATGTAAGACCTAAAACCATAAAAACAATAGAAGAAAACCTAGGCAATAACAGGACATAGGCATGGGCAAAGACTTCATGACTAAAACACCAGAAGCAATGTCAACAAAAGCGAAAATTGACAAATGGGATCCAATTAAACCAAAGAGCTTCCGCTCAGCACAAGAAACTAGCATCAGAGTGAAGAGGTAACCTGCAGAATGGGAGAAAAATATTTGCAATCTATCCAGCTGACTAAGGTCTAATATCCAGAATCTACAAGGAACTTAAACAAATTTACAAGAAAAAACAAACAACCCCATCAAAAAGTGGGCAAAAGATATGAACAGACACTTTTCAAAAGAAGACATTTATGCAGCCAACAAACATATGAAAAAAAGCTCATCAGCACTGGTCATTAGAGAAATGCAAATCAAAACCACAACGAGATACCATCTCACGCCAGTTAGAATGGCAATCATTAAAAAGTCTGGAGGGCCGGGCGCGGTGGCTCAAGCCTGTAATCCCAGCACTTTGGGAGGCCGAGACGGGCGGATCACAAGGTCAGGAGATCGAGACCATCCTGGCGAACCCGGTGAAACCCCGTCTCTACTAAAAAATACAAAAAACTAGCCGGGCGAGGTGGCGGGCGCCTGTAGTCCCAGCTACTCGGGAGGCTGAGGCAGGAGAATGGCGTGAACCCGGGAGGCAGAGCTTGCAGTGAGCTGAGATCCGGCCACTGCACTCCAGCCTGGGTGACAGAGCGAGACTCCGTCTCAAAAAAAAAAAAAAAAAAAAAAAGTCTGGAGACAACAGATGCTGGCAAGGATGCAGAGAAATAGGAACACTTTTACACTGTTGGTGGGAGTGTAAACTAGTTCAACCACTGTGGAAGACTTTGTGGTGATTCCTCAAGGATCTAGAACCCAAAATATCATTTGACCCAGCAATCCCATTACTGAGTATATTCCCAAAAGATTATAAATCATTCTACTATAAAGACACACACACACATGTATGTTTACTGCAGCACTATTTACAATAGCAAAGACTTGGAACCAACCAAATGTCCATCAATGATAGACCGGATAAAGAAAACATGGCACATATACACCATGGAATACTATGCAGCCATAAGAAAAAGAATGAGTTCATGTCCTTTGCAGGGACATGGATGAAGCTGGAAACCATCATCCTTAGCAAACTAACACAGGAACAGAAAACTAAACACTGCATATTCTCACTCATAAGTAAGAGTTGAACAATGAGAACACATGGGCACAGGGAGGGGAACATCACACACCAGGGCCTGTCAGGGGGTGGGGGTAAAGGGGACAGAGAGCATTAGGACAAATATCTAATGCATGCAGTGATTAAAACCTAGATGACAGGTTGAGAGGTGCAGCAAACCACCATGGCACATGTATACCTATGTAACAAACCTGCACATTCAGCACAAGTATCTGAGAACTTAAAGTAAAATTGAAGAAAAAAAAAAGGAGTATGAACAGGAAGGATTATGCAGCAGGCTTTAACTTAATGCAGATTCATATTGCTCTGTTACAGCTGCATCAAAATGTTAAAGTGGCTTATACATGTAGACTTTGTAAATCTAAGGATAACAAACAGAAATAGTTGAGATTACACAGGTTGTAAATATGTACTAAGCTGCACAAGGTGTGCGTTCTATATACTGCAGTTTTAGTATATTTTATTTACATAGGTTTCCATTGTATTTATAGTCTCTTATGCTCAATTTGGCCAAACATGATTGTCCACCACTAAAAATGCCTCTCCCACTTGGAGTTCTGTACTGATTTTGTGGCCAGAAATGAATCTTTACAGTGGTATAAGAAGTTGGCAAAAATTTCTTAAAGTGCAATCGATTTTCAGGTGTATTGCACCTTGTTCTAAAACTTATAAATAGGTGCACTTGACAGTATTGAGGTCATTTGTTATGGTGCTATTTCATTTAGTATAGGTTTAGTCTCCTGTACATTTTACCTACAACGTTTTACAAAGTTCTTATTTTACTGCACATTCAGAGACTTTTACATGTATGTCTTGTGTGCATATCGTCAAACCTCCAATCTTATTTTGTCTCTCGGAGATTGTTGAATGCAGCTTGTCAAGAAGTAGATTCTAAAATTTAATTTGGGAGCATGGAATAATAGTTGAGAAGAAAACTATCTGCACACAACAGATTTTAGATATTTTGCTGCTAGTTGTGTAATATTTATTAAACATTTTTGACAAATATTTATTGTTATAAGCTTAAAAACGATTCTTTGAAAGGTTAAAGAAACTTGACCAAAAGACAGTACAAGAAACACTGGCACTTGAATGTTGCATGTCACCATATGAGAAATAATGTATTTCGGGGTAGTGTGAGCTTCTAATGTTAAGTCTTATTAAACTTGGGTCAAATTAAGCAGATTCAGCATTGGCAATATAGCTATAATTTTCTGACAAAATTTCAGACAAAATTGTCAACTTGAAATTAAAATATGCCAAGGTTTTGATATATTTGTCATAAGACATTAATGAAACACTTCTAAACACTGATATGAAGTGCCCACATCCACAAAGGTTCTCTGAGTTTTGTTTAGTTTTGTGTTTTGTTTGGTTTGGTTTTCAGTGATAATCTGGCATATTTGCAATCCTCAAATGTGGTTATTTTTGTGTATTGCCATCATCAATGACTTTTACGTTCAGTTTTATCAGCCAGCAATATTTTCAGTAAATAAAGAATGGAATTGCTGAATGTAATCATTGAACCTCTAGTCACTGTAAGTTTAGTAATTGCTTACTGTATTAGTTTTAGATGCTAGCAGTGCATATGCTATGTTTATTCTGATTTTACTAAAATAATAAGTTGAACAACAACAACAAAAGGACCAAACTAGGCTCTCTCTGAGGTTGTTTAGGATAAATGGGAGATTCATTTGACTTACATAAAGGAAAGAAGGGAAGAGGATTAAAGGGAAAAATAGTGCTCCACCAAAGCAGAAGTACTTTAGAAAGGAAAGCAAAGAAAAAATCACAATTCTGAGGATTAAAAGGTGAGGAAACCAGCCCGTTGGAGGCACAAATATTCCTGTTCCAAGATGGTTGTCTAAATGCAGCCAGGAAGAACATCTCCCACTTACAGGCCGGGACATTGGGAAGACTGGTGCACTCCTAGCAGATCTTCAGAGGGAAAGCATTGAGAGTAGATGAAGGGAAGACAAAGAAGAAGACAAAAAGGGGAGGAAGCTGAATGCAGCCGGGAGGAACATCTCCCACTGACAGGCCAGGATATTGGGAAGACTGGTGCACTCCTAGCAGATCTTCAGAGGGAAAGCATTGAGAGTGGATGAAGGGAAGACAAGGAGGAAGAAAAAACAGGGAGGAAGCTGGGAACCCTGCACCAAGCTACGGTGCACCAGGATTAATTCCTGGCCCCAAACAATTCCTGCAGAGGGGATGAGTTGAACAGGCAAGGAGCAACCTGCTCTCACCACAGCCCTCTGGAATCCCAGCAGGAGGATACCCCTTGACCACCACAGAAACTTGGGCTGGCAGGGAAAGCTGCTTAGGGAAGTGGTAGAGGCAGAACTCCAGCCAGTATGGAGCCTAGAGGATTCGATGTGAGAGTCTCTGTAATGGAGCATGGTCAGGGACACCCATCCACTTAGGCTTGACTTGCTCCCATAGATTTTAGCCCTAGGAGAACTGCTGGGCCTGAACTCTGAAGGACAGTCTTGCCCATGAGATGGTGCTAGTCCGACCAGAGCACTCCTTGGTCTGCTGGCCTCTCCTAGGGCCCCAGCTTAGCCACACCTGCTTGCAGTGCAGCCCCCAGGTACCTCCTGGGGTGCCACATCATAGCTCTAGCACTGGCAGACGACACCTGACAGCAGAGTGCTCCAGCAGAGCAGCCCCAGTGGACACACCAGCCGACCTGTACCATTCCTCAACTGCAGAGTCTCCCACATACCACTTTGCCTCCAGATATTTGCCCATCCCCATCACCCAATCACTTTGCCGGCACATGTGTGCATGAGCCGATCTAGTCTTTCCTTTCCTTTCCTTCCCCACCAGTGCATGTGTGTGCATGCACCTTGCCATGCCACTGCTGTTGGTGTGAGTGCACTTCACCCACTCCCACCCCTGTACCGCCACTGTCATGGGAGCATTGGTGGGCATGGAGCCCATTAGCCCCACCCCCACCAGTGCCCTGCCCCTGCACTGAGGCTGCCAAGACAAAACTAGGCACAGAAAACAGCTAACCCACCTCCAGCCCTGAGCAGCCACCAGTGCCAGCGTGAATACACACAGAAGGTGCACACAGTCCTGCAACCACCAGCACCTCACCCCCATGTTAATACCACCACTGTCACGAATACTTGCACAGTTCCCAGCAGGGGCCCCTGCCCATGAGCCATACTGCCACCACTGTGGCTGCAAAAGCCTACATGGAGGCCAGCACCCCTGTGCCTGCTACCACCTTGCCACTGCCAACAAGCAAGAAACCTGCTGTGTTGCTACTGCCACTGCTGCCAGCATATGCAAACAAGGACGATCCCACTGCCACTACCCTGCAAAATGCTTTGGCTGGTACCAACCATTGGAGTGTTGTGACCAGCATCTGGGAACACCTCAGCCCCTCCAGCAGGGAAGGTTCCTTACCTCAAGGAGCCAGAGGTCAAATCTGGAGCCTGCTACCACTTCCCCAGAGACAGAGCATACAGTCCAGGAGTCCCAAGTTTTCCTTGGCACCCTAAAATCTTCAAGTAATGAAGCCAGTCAACTGAACACACTGTGTACTACAATCAAATCCCCAAGGTGATCAAACAGGATAAAAGAAAAAAATCCACAAGACAGCAACCTTGGCCGGGCGCGGTGGCTCAAGCCTGTAATCCCAGCACTTTGGGAGGCCGAGGCGGGTGGATCACGAGGTCAGGAGATCGAGACTATCCTGGCTAACACGGTGAAACCCCGTCTCTACTAAAAAATACAAAAAATTAGCCGGGCGTGGTAGCGGGCGCCTGTAGTCCCAGCTACTTGGGAGGCTGAGGCGGGAGAATGGCGTGAACCCAGGGGGCGGAGCTTGCAGTGAGCCGAGATCGCGCCACTGCACTCCAGCCTGGGAGACACAGCGAGACTCCGTCTCAAAAAAAAAAAAAAAAAAAAAAGACAGCAACCTTAAAGACTGAAGAAACATCAGTCCACAAAGTTGAGAAAGAACCAGCACAAGAACTCTGAAGATTCAAAAAGCCAAAGTGCCAAAGTGCCTTATTTCCTCCAAATGACTATACTAGTTCTGCAGCAAAGGGTTTTTAACCAGGTTGAGATGGCTGAAATGACAAAAATAGAATTCAGAATATAGATAGGAATGGAGATCATCAAGATTTAGAAGAACATTGAAACACAATCCAAAGAAGCTAAGAATCACAATAAAATAATACAGGAGCTGATAGACAAAATAGCCAGTATAGAAAAGAACATAATCCAACCTAATATTGCTGAAAAACATACTACAGGAATTTCATAATGCAATTGCAAGTATTAATAGTAGAATAGGCTAAGGAGTGGAAAAAATCTCAGTGCTTAAGACTGGCTTTCTGAAACAAGACAGACAAGAATAATAATAATAATAAAAAGGAATGAACAAAATATTTGAGAAATACGGGATTATGTAAAAAGACCAAATCTACAACTCATTTGTGTCCCTGAAAGAGATAGGGAGAATGGAATCAACCTGGAAAACATTATTTTAGCATATGATCCATAAAAATTTCTCCAATCTAACTAGATATTCCAACCTCCAAATTCAAGAAATGCAGAGAACCCTCACAAAATACTTCACCAGATCATCCACAAGACACATAATCATCAGATTCTACAAGGTTGAAATGAAAAAACACAGGTTAAAGGCACCTAGAAAGAAAAGACCGGTCATCTACAAAGGGAAGTCCATCAGACTAACAATGGACCTCTGAGGTGAAATCCTAAAAGCCAGAAGAGATTGTGGGCCTATATTCAACATTCTTAAAAACAAGAAATTCCAACCAAGAACTGCATATCCAGCTAAGTTAAGCTTCATAAACGAAGGAGAAATAAGATCCTTTTCAGACAAGCAAATGCTAAAGAAATTTGTTACCACCAGACCTACCTTACAAGAACTACTAAAAGAAGTACTAAATATGGAAAGGAAAGACCATTACCAGCCACTACAAAAAAACACTTAAGTACACAGACCTGTGACATGATAAAGCAATCACACAAATAAGTCTGCAAAATAAGGAGCTAAATCCACACATACCAATGCTAACTTTGAATGTAAATAAGCTAAACGCCCCAAATGAAAGGCACAGAGTAGCAAGTTGGATAAAGAAGCAAGACCCAAAACTATGTTATCTTCAAGAGACACAACTCACATGCAATGACACCCACAGGCTCAAAATAAACGGAAAAAGAGAAATCTACCAAGCAAATGAAGAACAGAAAAAAAAAAAGCAGAGGTTGCCATCCTGATTTCAGACAGACTTTAAACCAACAAGGATCAATAAAGACAAAGATCTAACTATCCAAAATATGTATGCACCCAACAAAGGAGCACCCAGATTCATAAAGCAAGTTCTCAGAGACCTTCAAATAAATGCAGACTCCCACACTATAATGGTTGGATACACCAACACCCTAGTGACAGTACTAGACAGTATACATCAAGGCAGAAAATTAACAAAGATATGCAGGACCCGAACTCAACACTAGACCAAATGGACCTGACAGACATCTACAGAACTGTCCACCCCAAAACAACAGGATATACATTCTTCTCATGCCACATGGCACATACTCTAAAATTGACCACACACTCAAACATAAAACAATCAGCAAATGTAAAATAACTAAAATCATTTTGACCACTCTCTTGGACCACAGCATAATAAAAGTAGAAATGAAGACTAAGAAAATTGCTCAAAACCATACAATTATATAGAAATTAAACAATCTGCTTCTGAATGACTTTTGGGTAAATAATAAAATTAAGGCAGAAATAAAGTTCTTGAAACTAATGAGAACAAAAATACAACATAGTGGAATCTCTGGGTCACAGCTAAGGCAGTGTTAAGAGGAAAATCTATAGCACTAACACTCACATCATAAAGTTAGAAAATCTTAAATTGACAACCTAACATCCCAAGAAGAAAAGCTAGAGAAGCAAGAACAAACTGAACCCAACGGTAGTGGAAAACAAGAAATAACCAAAATCAGAGCTGAACTGAAGATTGAGACACAAAAATCCATTAAAAATTTTAACAAAGCCAGGAATTTGTTATTTGAAAAAAAAAAAAAACAACAGTAATATAAATACACTGCTAGCTAGACTAATAAAGAAGAGAGAAGATGCAAATAGAATTAGAAATGAAAAAGGGGATGTTACCACTAATCAGGATTGAATCAGTAATAAATAGCCTACAAATCACAAAAAAAGCCCAGGAGCAGATGGACTCATAACAAATTCTACCAGATGTAAAAAGATGAGCAGATACAATTCCTACTGACACCATTCCAAAAACTTGAGGAGAAGGGACTTTTCCCCAACTCATTCTTTGAGACCAGCATCATCCTGATACCAAAACCTGGCAAAGACACAACAGAAAAGACAACTTCAGGCCAATACCCTTAATGAACATTGATGCAAACATCCAACAAAATACTGGCAAATCAAATCCAGCAGCACACCAAAAAACTAATCTACCATGATCAAGTATGCTTTATCCCTGGGATGCAGTTGCTTCAACATATACTCATCAATAAATGTGATTCATCACATAAACAGAACTAAAAACAAAAACCGCATGATTATCTCAGTAGATGTGGAAAATGCTTTTAACAAAATTCAACGTCCTTCATGTTAAAAACTCTCAATAAACTACATATTGAAGGAACATACCTCAAAATAATAAGTCATTTATGACAAACCCACAGCCAACATCATACTAAATGGGCAAAAGCTGGACGCATTCCCCCTTGAAAACCAGAACAAGACAAGGATGCCCTCTCTCACCACTCCTATTCAACATAATATTGGAAGTCCTAGCAACAGCAATTAGGCAAGAGAAAAAAATGAAAGGCATCCAAATAGGAAGACGGCAAGTTGAACTATCCCTGTTTGCAGATGAAATGATTCTACATATAGAAAACCTCATAGTCTCAGCCCAAAAGCTCCTTAACCTGACAAATAACTTCAACAAGTTTCAGGATACAAAATCAATGTACAAAAATGACTAGCATTCCTATACACCAACAAAAGCCAAGTGGAGAGCCAAATTAAGAATGCTATCCCACTCACAACTGCCACAAAAAGAGTAAAATACCTAGGAATACAGCTAACCAGGGAGGTGAAAGATCTCTACAATGAGAATTAAAAACACTACTCAAAGAAATCAGAGATGACACAAATAAAAAGAAACACATTTCATGCTCATGGATAGGAATTATCAATATCATTAAAATGACCACACTACCCAAAGCAATTTGTACATTCCATGCCATTTCTATAAATCTGCCATTGACATTCTTCACAAAACTAGAGAAAACTATTTTAAAGTTCATACAGACCAAAAAAGAGCACGAACAACCAAGGCAATCCTAAGCAAAAAGAACAAAAGTGGAGGCAACACATTAGCTGACTTCAAACTATACAATAGGGCTACAGTAACAAAAACAACATGGTACTCGCACAAAAACAGACACATAGACACATAGACCAATGAAACAGGATAGATAGTCCAGAAATAAGGCTGCACACCCACAACCATCTGATCTTTGACAAAGCTGACAGAAACAATCAATGGGGACAGGACTCCTCATTCAATAAATGGTGCTGGGATAACTGGCTAGCCAGATGCAGAAGACTGAAGCTGGTTCCCTTCCTTACATCATATACAAAAATCAACTCAAGATGGATTAATAAATGTAAAATCCAAAACTATAAAAACCCTCAAAAACAACCTAGGCAATACCAATCTGAACATAGCAACTGGCAAAGATTTCATGATAAAGACACCAAAAGTAATTGCAACAAAAGCAAAAATTGGCAAATGGAATCTCATTAAACTAAAGAGCTTCTTCACAGTAAAAGAAACTATCAACAGAGTAAGCAGACGGCCTACACAATGGGAGAAAATATTTGCAAACTGTGCATCTGACAAATGTCTAATATCTAGCATCTATAAATAACTTAAACATATTTATAAGAAAAAAACAGGCAACCCCATTAAAAAGTGCACAAAGGGGCTGACTCCATTTTCGGACTCAGCTCACCTACACCCAGGTGAAATAAACAGCCTTGTTGCTCACATACATACACACACACACACACACAACCACACAAAGTGCACAAAGGATATGAACAGACCCCTTTCAAAAGACATACATGCAGCCAACAAGCATACGAAAAAGCTCAGTATCACTGATTATAAGCAAAATGAAAATCAAAACCACAATGAGATATTATCTCACACCAGTCAGAATGGCTATTACTAAAAAGTCAAAAAATAACAGATGCTGGTGAGGTTGTAGAGAAAAGGAAACACTTATACAATGTTGGCAGGAGTGCAAGTTTGTTCAACTATTGTGGAAAGCAGTGTGGCAGTTCCTTAAAGAACTAAAAACAGGACTACCATTCAACCCAGCAATCTCATTTCTGGGTATATACCACCCAAAATATAAATCATTGTATCATAAAGATACATATATGTGTATGTTCAATGCAGTAATATTTACAATAGCAAAGACATGGAATCAACCTAAACGCCCATCAATGGTAGACCGGATGAAGAAAATGTGGTACATAAGGCCGGGCGCGGTGGCTCAAGCCTGTAATCCCAGCACTTTGGGAGGCCGAGATGGGCGGATCACGAGGTCAGGAGATCGAGACCATCCTGGCGAATACGGTGAAACCCCGTCTCTACTAAAAAATACAAAAAACTAGCCGGGCGAGGCGGCGGGTGCCTGTAGTCCCAGCTACTCGGGAGGCTGAGGCAGGAGAATGGCGTAAACTCGGGGGGCGGAGCTTGCAGTGAGCTGAGATCCGGCCACTGCACTCCAGCCCGGGCGACAGAGCCAGACTCCGTCTCAAAAAAAAAAAAAAAAAAAAAAAAAAAAAAGAAAATGTGGTACATATACACCATGAAATACTATGCTGCCATAAAAAAGAATGAGATCATGTCCTTTGCAATTAATGATAATTGGGGCTGAATGCCATCATCCTTAGCAAACTAATGCAGGAACAGAAAACTGAATACCACATGTTCTCACGTACGAGTGGGAGCTAAACGATGAACATACATGGACACAAAGGGAAAAAAACAGACACAGGCGTCTCCTTGAGGGTGGAGGTTGGAAGGAGGGAGAGAATCAGAAAAATATGACTATTAGGTACTAGGCTTAGTACCTGGGTGACAAAATAATCTGTACAACAAACTCCCGTGACATGAGTTTACCTATATGAGAAACCTGCACATGTACCTCTGAATCTAAAATAAAAGTGTAAGAAAAAAAATACAAATCAATGAGATATCATCTCACATCCATTGCAATGGCTATTACTAAAAAGTCAAAAAAATAATAGATGGTGGTGAGACTGTGGAGCAAAAGGAACTCTTACACACTGTTGGTGAGAATGTAAATTAGTTCAGCCACTGTGGAAAGCAATTTGGAGATTTCTCAAAGGACTTAAAACAGAATTACCAATTCAACATAGCAATCCCATTGGTGGGTATACACCCAAAGGAAAATAAATCATTCCACCAAAAGACGTATGCACTTGTATGTTTATAGCAGCAGTATTCACAATAGAAAAGACACGGAATTAGCTTAAATGCCCATTAATGGTGGATTAGGTAAAGAAAATGTGGTACATATATACCATGGAAAATATGTACCATAAAAAAGAATGAAACCGTGTCCTCTGCAGCAACACGGATGCAGCTGGAGGTCATTATCCAAAGTGAACTAACACAGGAACAGAAAACCAAATACTCCATCTTCACATTTATCAGTGGGAGCTAAAGATTTGGGACACATGGACACAGATGGGAACAATAAACACTGGGGACTCCATAAGAGGGGAGCAGGGAGGAGTGGAAGAATTGAAAAACTACCTATTGGGTACTATGCTCACTACTTGGGTGATAAGATCAATCATAACCCCAAACCTCAGTATCACACAATATACCAGTGTAACAAACCTACATATGTACCCCTGAATCTAAAATAGAAGTTGAAATTTATAAAATAATTTAAATAAGTAAATTAAAATATTGGTGTTTCAAAAATTAAAAATAAAGTAAAATGCAAGTTTAAATGGATTTCAACACAAAGTGTAAACACATGTTTACAATAAATTTGATCTTATGAAAACATTTCTAACATCACATGTTAAAATTTTTGCTGTTAAAACTTTCTGACATAAAATTAAAATAAACTGTTGTTGATTGAAAAAATATAGTAGAGAGTATCTCATGTAAAATAATTTTAAATAAGATTACCTATAAGTATATTTAATGAGAAATATGCAAAAAGTATGAGGAAAAATTTAAAACACAACTGGAATCCTAATAAAAATGCCAAGAATTTGCAGTATCACTAAAATTGACCTTTAAGTTCATATATGAAAACAAACAAGAAAGAACACAAAAAACTGAGACAAAAAAATAATTTTTTTCCTAGTGCTAAAGTTGCTTTTATTAACCCATTAAGCAGATACAACAAAACTTTCATTAAATTGAAACCCAACCAAATTGAACCCTTTTTTTTTTTTTTTTTGGCTGCATTCTACTTTCAAGAAAAAAAAAAAAAAGACTCAAAGGCAAGAAAACAAGATGCTGTCAGGAACTTATCCTAAAATCAACTTTCAATGCGATATTTAGGGTCCATTAGATATATAAACATAAAATAATTTATACTGAGGTGAGTTGAAGAAAAAATAAAATAATAAAATAAACTGAGACAATATGACTAGGGAATATAATCATCAATAATAAAACATACAAAGAAGCCTCTATAATTAAAAGAGTGACATACTGGTAGATGGAAGAGCAAATAGATAAGTATAACAGAATAGAAAGTCCAAAAACAGGTCTAAGTAGATGTGAATATTTAGTAGATAATAACAGTGGCAAATCAAATCACTAAAGAAAATCAAATCACTAGAAAAAAATGGATTTTTATCGTTTCACTGGGACAACTGCATAGAAACTTGGAAAAAGAAAAAATAGTTCTATATCTTACAATACAAACAACACTTTATGCCAAATGATTTAGAGGTCTAACTGAAAAAAATATGACAACATACTAAAAGAAAACTTAGGTCATATCTTCTTTAAGTTTCGTGTACGCAAAGACATTCCAAATATTTCATATTGAATGAAAATTTGGAGGTCATAGCAGAAAATATTGATAAAATTGCAAATAAAACAGAAACTGTTTGTATGAAAATGAAGATAAGTCAAAGGAAAACTTATAATGGGGAAAACATATTTGCAACATATCCCTAACACAAAGAGCTAATATATGTTATATATCTACATATGTATATATATGTGTGAATATACATATATATGTATACACATGTGTGACTATATATATATACACACATACACTTACATATGTACATACATACATACACACACACAAACACACACAATTGAAGGGCAAAGTACCAAATACCTGAGAGAAAAATAGGGGAAAGTTTATAGATAATTCACATAAATATGTAAACATTAACCTACAACATACAAAAAACATTCAAACTTTCTTCATTCCTCACCTATCAAGCTGGAAAAATTTAAAAATACAAAAAGACATTCTGTTGGTGAGACCAGGGGAAAACGCCACTCTTATCCTTTGCTAGCAGGAATGCAAATTGTCAAAATTTTTCTACAGATAAATTTAACAATACCTAATGAAGCTACATATGCCCTTACATTTTAATATAAAAATTTCATTATAGAAATCTATCCAGAAATTAAATTTCCAACAATGTAAAAATGCAAATGATCAAGGTTATTCATTGTGGAATAGTTTCAATTGCAAAGCATTAGAAACAACCTAAATGCACACACATAGGAAAGTGATTAGACACAGACTATACATATATACAGTGGAGTACTATGTGGTCATAAAAGAGAATAGGTAATTTCCAGTTTCTGTTTGGCATGTAAGGAGCTTGGAGGTTGTCACTTCACCTTAACAACAAGTTATAGGCTGATCAAACTGAAAAGCAAATAACTCTTTTTAACTGTCAGAAAAGTAAAATCAAAGGGAAAATTACTGTCCCCCAAATCAGAGAGGCAGACAGATGAATACAGAGAATCATAATTTACTGGAGCAAAAACCTCAAAGCAGAACCTCAACATGAACCAGTACCAGGGTAGAAAAACCTGGACTGTAATTGACAAATTACTGGAGGCTTCGAGTGGCCAAGTCTGGGAGTAAAAACTCCGGGGATATGTCTAATAATGGGGAAACACAGTTATGAGTTTACCTCACAGATTCTCACAGTGAATATTGGGAAAAAAATCATCCCATGCTTCTGAAAAGGAGAGGAAAAAAGAAACCATTTTTTAATATGCCAGAGTATTTTGTTTTTCATAATAAGGCCTGCCCTAAAGAGAAACTATCTTACCAGAGCCTAAACTATTAGCATTTTATCAGAGTCTAACTGACCTGGGAGAAGAAAATACCCAAATCTAGCCCCCTGGAGGCTTCCACAGAAGGAAAGAAAAAAAATCAAACTCAGTATTACTCTAGCCATCCTATCCCAGGGAGAAGGGATTGAGAAGCATTGGTGAGGTTCACATTTTAGAAGCACAGGCTAAGACCTAATTTATAGAACCACGGACCACTTCCCTTCCCCCCACACTTTACCATCAAACCACTGAAAAAACACTTACCGGGGTTCTTTTTATCCAGTACCTTCTGTCTAGCTGTTAAAAAAAAGTTACAAGGGATAATAAAAGTCAAAAGACATAATTTAAACAGACAGAGCAAGCATCAAAACCACACTCAGATACGGTAGTGATATTGGAATTGTACGATCAGAAATTTAAAACAATTATTATTAATAAGCTGTACACCAACAATCTCCAAGCTGAGAGCCAAATCAAGAAAACAATCCCATTCACAACAGCCACAAAAGAATAAAATAGCTAGGAATACAGCTAACCAGGGAGGTTAAAGATCTCTACAAGGAGAACTACAAAATACTGCTGAAGCAAATCAGAGATGACACAAAGAAATGGTAATACATTCCATGCTTGACATGAAATGGTAAAACATACCATGTTTGACACCCATCAGAAGGGCTATTAAAAAAAAAACAACAGATGCTTGTGAGGTTGCAGAGAAATGGGGATGCTTATACACTGCTGGTGGGAATGTAAATTAGTTCAGTTATTGTAGAAAGCAGTGTGGAGATTTATCAAATACCTTAAAATGGAACTATCATTTGGCCCAGCAATCCAATTATTGGGCAAATACACAAAGGAATATAAGCTGTTCTACCATAAAGACACATGAATGTGTATGTTCATCATTGCACTATTCACAATCACAAAGACATGAATTCAACCTAAATGCCTAGCAATGCTGACAGGATAAAAATAATGTGGTACATATACACCATGGCATACCACACAGCCATAAAAAAGAACAAGAGCATGCCCTTTGCAGCAACATGAATGGAACTGGAGTTCATTATCCTAAGCAAACTAATGTAGGAGCAAAAAACCAAATAGCACATGTTCTCTTTTACAAGTGGGAGCTAAACATTGAGTACATGTGAATACAAAGAAGAGAACAACAGACACCAGCACCTACTTGACAGTGGAGGGTGGGAGGAAGCTGTGGATCAAAAACTGCCTATCAGGTACTATGCTTATTACTTGGGTAATGAAACAATGTGTACACCCAACCTCCATGACGTACAATTTACCTATATAACAATCCTGCACATGTATCCCTGTACCTAAAATACAATTTTTTTAGAAAAGCCTTTGAGAAATATAGGATTATGCAGGGTGATCTAACCTTCAATTCATTAGCATTCCTGAGAGAACAGAAGATAAAGTAAACAACTTAGAAAACATATTTGAGAATATAACCCAGGAAAATTTCCCCAATCTTACTAGAGAGGTCCACATGCAGATAAAAGAAACACAGAGAACTCCTGCAAGATACTATACAAGATGACTATCCCCAAGGCACATAGTCATCAGTTTCCAAGGTCAGCACAAAATAAAAAATCTTAAAGGCAGCTAAAGAGTCATATTACCCATAAAGGGAATCCCATCAGACTAACAGTAGACTTCTCAGCAGAAACCATATAAGCCAGAATAGATTAGGGGTCTATTTTCAACATTTTTGAAGAACAGAAATTCCAGTCAAGAATTTCACACCCTGCTAAACTAAGCTTCATAAACAAAGGAGAAATAAAATCTTTGCCAGACGAGCAATCACTAAGAGAATTCATCACTACCAGACTGGCCCTACAAGAGATGCTTAAGGGAATTCTAAGCATGTTAATGAAAGAATAATACTTGTTACCACAAAAGCACACATAAGTACATAACCCACAGACCCTATAAAGCAACTACACAATCAAGACCACAAAGCAACTAGCTAAGAATACCACAACAGGAAAAAAACCTTACATATCAATATGAAGCTTGAGTGTAAATGACCTAAATCCTCCACTTAAAAGTCATGGAGTGGTAAATTAGATAAGAAAACAAGACTGAACCTTCTGCTGTGTTCAAGAGACATGTCACATGTAATGACACCTACTGGCACAGTTTAAAGGAATAGAGAAAGATCTATCATGCAATTAGAAATCAAAAAACAGCAGGGGTCATTATTTTTGTATCACATAAAACAGACTTTAAACCAACAACAGTAAAAAAGGACAAAGAACAGCATTACATAATGATAAAGTGTGTGATTCAAGATTTAACTTGCCAAGACCAGCTCAGTTGGGGAGACCCTAACCCAGCGGGGCTAGAGGAATTAAAGACACACACACAGAAATATAGAAGTGTGGAGTGGGAAATCAGGGGTCTCACAGCCTTCAGAGCTGAGAGCCTCGAACAGACATTTACGCACGTATTTATTAACAGTAAGCGGCTGGGCGCGGTGGCTCAAGCCTGTAATCCCAGCACTTTGGGAGGCCGAGATGGGCGGATCACGAGGTCAGGAGATCCAGACCATCCTGGCTAACCCCGTGAAACCCCGTCTCTACTAAAAAATATAAAAAACTAGCCAGGCGAGGTGGCGGGCGCCTGTAGTCCCAGCTACTTGGGAGGCTGAGGCAGGAGAATGGCGTAAACCCGGGAGGCGGAGCTTGCAGTGAGCTGAGATCCGGCCACTGCACTCCAGCCTGGGCGACAGAGCGAGACTCTGTCTCAAAAAAAAAAAAAAAAAAAACAGTAAGCCAGTGATACGCATTTTTTCTATAGATTATAGATTAACTAAAAGTATTTCTTATGGGAAACAAAGGGATGGGCCAAAATAAAGGGATGGGTCTGGCTAGTTATCTGCAGCAGTAGCATGACCTTAAGGCACAGATCACTCATGCTATTGTTTGTGGTTTAAGAATGCCTTTAAGCAGTTTTCCGCCCTGGGTGGGCGAGGTGTTCCTTGCCCACATTCCGGTAAAATCACAACCTTCCAGTGTGAGCATGATGGCCATCATGAACATGTCACAGTGCTGCAGAGATTTTGTTTATGGCCAGTTTTGGGGCCAGTTTATGGCCAGATTTGGGGGGGCCTGTTCCCAACATAACTATCCTAAATATATATTCACCCAACATTGGAGCACCCAGATTTATAAAACAATCACTACTAATCTTAGGAAAAGACTTAGACAGCCACACAGTGACAATGGGGGGCTTCCATACCCCACTGAAAGTATTAGAGAGATCATCAAGACAGAAAACTAACAAATTCTGGACTTAAATTTGCCACTTGACCAGTTGGGCCTAATATACATTTACAGAATATTCCATCCAACAACCAGACCTCATTTCCACATGTAACATACTCTAAGATTGACCACATATGCATCAAAAGGCAAGTCTCAGCAAATTTTAAAAAATCAAAATCATAGCAAGCATCTTCTCAGATCACAGTGGAATAAAAATAGAAATCAATACTGACGGGAACTCTCAAAACCATACAGATACATGAAAACTAAATAACTTGCTCCTGAATGAATGTAGGAGAAATAACAAAATTAAGGCAGAAATCAAAAATAACTTTGAAACAAATGAAAATAGAGACACAACACACCAAAACCCCAAGGATGTGGCAAAAGTATAGTGCTTACCGTCTACATCAAGAAGATAGAAATATCTCAAATTAACAACCTAATGTAGCACCTAAAGGGACTACAAACTCAGAAAAGCACTAAACTCAAAGCTAGCAGAAGAAAAGAAATAACTAAAATCAGAGCAGAACTAAATAAAATGGAGAGCAAAATAAATAAATACAATCAACAAAATAAAAATTTTTTTCTTTGAAAGGATAGAAAAGATTAATAGGCTGCTAGCTAGACTTCTTTTTAATTGTTTCATTTGGGAAAAGCACTTCTTACAAAAGGGCAGCTCCAAAATACAAAGACCTCTGCAACAATTATTTGTTTTTTGTAAAGTGAAAGAACTTTACGAAAAGTGGGATCCAAGGAATCAAAGCAGTAGATGGACAAACCAGGAGCATCCCAAATCATTTTCAGGAACCAGAGCGACAAAACACGAAAGTAAAATTTCCAGTCAACAAATTATTCCAACAACTTAACTTTAGCTGGTCTTATGGATTCCCGAGCCCTCCCCTTCAGTGGAAAAGTATGACTTATTATTGGAAACCCATTACCCACTACAATAAACACCTTAGAACAGAGTTTTGAATCATATCTGTCTACCTGAAAGCTCAGGGGTGGAATGAGGCAAATACCCACAAAATCAAACACAAAAACCCGACAACAAAATGCCCCAAATGAGGATGAAGGTTTTTCAGAAAGTGCCTGTACTGGAAAGGCTAGACTGTAAAACATTAAATACAACTGTGTATCTAAGACCCAGTTTTTGTTAATATATAGGATAAACAGGTAGTTTTAACCTCTATGGCTAACCCCATTTATCTATATATAGACAGAGCTAGCACTGCTTTATTGACAACTGCCAATATACTGCTTTGTCCTTTAAGATCTATCTGCCACACAAGGCTTAAACCACTAAACCAAGTTTTTCTGCTAAGGCTAAGAATACTGTATCTATGCAAGGATGAGAAGCTTATCACACACCCACACTCACACACACCATGTCAGCCCTTCGGAGTCAACTTCCAACTTTCCATTGATACTATGCCTCTATATCTTTTATATGTATTCTTTCTCAATTTTCCTATCATGCAAAACAATAGAAATCTCAACACATTCACACCTGGTTCTGGTTACCCAGTAGTATTACTTGTGTGCAATTAAACAAGAGACCAAAACCACAGAACAAGTGCACGTGGTAGGGATTATAGGGTAGGGAACGGATATAAAAACATAGAAGTGCAGATTTTACCAGAAACCTCAAGAATCTATGTCCCATGTCTGGAGCAAAAGGCTATTGGCCAGCTTAGGTCCCTTTACCCATCCCTCCTATTCTTGGACCCCAAAGCAGGGCCACTGCTTTTACTTTTGAACCTGGGGTCCTCAAAATGTGTGTGTGAAAAGTCTGTAAACACAATCTGGTTGAAAAACAGATGATGCAACACATCTACACTAACTGTCTGACAGTTAAATTCGTGTTACAAAAAACTAACTTTAAGACTATTTTTGTAACATTTTTCAACAGGGAAAACAATATGCTCCTCAGGGAAAGGTGAGGGGTTGAGAAGACAGACAGGCCCTGGGTAAAAATTCTTATGACAGCACCTGGAGTTGACAGGCTTACCTGGGAGAGAACACAGGCACTGCCACACCACCACAGAGGACAGCTGCTATCTGGGGTTAGCAGACCAGTTCACATGCCACACAAGGTTGCTATAGATCCAAGTCATAAGAAATCTTCCAGCTCATCATGAAACAACTCCCACCGATCTTAAGTCTGTCAGTTCGTCGTCCCCACCTGAAGCCAAAAGCATAAGCAACATCTCACCCAGCTCAAAGATGACAACCTCTTCTTCATTGTCAAAGGGGTTGCTGTTCTCTCTTTCCTCAATTAGTTCCCAGAAGTGATTCCTTTGTTGAGCCCCATATCTGCTTAATGTTCCCACTTTGTGTCTCTGTGGCTCCTCTCTCCTCTTTACCCAGGCCTGTAAAAACAGTTCCCTCAGGCCGGGCGTGGCTCCGCCTGTAATCCTGCATCCTTTGGGAGCCGAGGCGTGTGGATCACGCAGGTCAGAGATCGTGACCATCCTGGCTAACACATGGTGAAACCCTGGCCTCTACTAAAAATTACAAAAACTAGCCGGGCGGTGGCGGGCTGCCTCTGTGGTAGTCCCAGCCACTGGAGGCTGAAAGGGAGGCTCAAGAACCCGGGAGGTGGAGCTCTGCAGTGAGCCGGGAGATCCCCACTGCACTCCAGCCTGGCGACATGGTTTTAGACCTGGCCTCTAAAAAAAGGCCGGGCCAGCTCAAGCCTGTAATCCTAAGCACTTTGGGAGGGCCGGTGGCGGTGGGATCACCAGGTCAGGAGATCGGAGAATCCTGGCTAACATGGTGAAACCCTTGGCCTCTACTAAAATACAAAAATCCAGCCATGCGGTGGCGACTTGCAGTCCCAGCTACCGAGGCTGAGGCAGAATGGCTGGAACCCGGGAGGTGCGTGGAGCTTGCAGTGAGCCTGGTGTAGATCGCTGGCCACTGCACCTGCAGCCTGGCGATAGAGCCGTAGACCTCGGGCTCCCCAAAAAAAAGGCCGGGCGCCGTGGTCAAGCCTGTAACCCCAGCACTTTGGGAGCCGCAGGCGGGTGGGACTGGTTTTAGGTCAGGAGATCGAGACTCCATCCTGGCTGTTACTATGGTGAAAACCCCTGGCTCCTACTAAAAATACAAAAACTAGGCCAAGGAGGTGGCGGGATGTCACTTGCAGTCCAGCTTTACCTTGAGGCTGGAGGTGCAGGAGGAATGGCTGGAACCTGGGAGGCTGGAGCTTGCAGGAGCTTCTAGATCGCCCACTGCACCCAGCCCAAGTATACAGCGCCAGACCTGTTCCAAAAAAAAAAAAAAAAAAAAAACAAAAAACAGTTCCCTCTCAAAATACCTGCATGCCTTTGTTGCTCATTGTCTCTTTGTATTCTTGAAGAGTTTCTGGCTTCTCTTCTCCTCCACCCAGTAGTACCTCTGGAAATGGACAAAGTTAGATGTACATATCTGCATTCCTGGGCAGGACTTTATGATCTTGCCCTCAAATTTAGCCCTCCATGCAAATTTGAGACAGAAAGTGGCTGCAGATGGAGAGGACTACAAAGTGCTCGCTTTGGGTTGGCTTTTCATCGACTCACCTCCATGCAGATCCTTATACCATGTCTCTTTGCTGTGCTGCACAGCAAATGAGAGCTCTATGTCTTTCTCATGTGCCTCAATGCACGATTTTACATGCTGTGATCTCTGCGTAGCATCCATTGGATGCTGGACCTGTGGCCCACACATGTCACATGAATCTCCGTGGAGATACACACAGTTATCCCCATATCAGCACTCTCCCACCGCAGCATGGGGGCACAGCTGTTTCTTTGCTTCCAAGGCAATTTGCTTTTCCTCTGATTCTTCCTTGGTCACTGGGCCCTGCAGGGGTGCTTCAGTGCAGGAAGGCCCCATAAGACCACAGTAGGGTTGCCCAGGAACAAACTCAATAGTATTCACCCAGTCCTCTGAACCTGCTCCTACAGTTGCAAAGTTTGAATTTCTTCACTCATCTTCGCTTGTATTCATTTCGCCTATGGATGACAGACTTGAGGAAGCAGCAAGGGATGACTTTGTAGTTAGCTCTGTAGCAGTTGCTTCTTCCTGTTTCAATGGCTTGCTATGTTCGTATCTGCAGCGGTCACCATAAACACATTACCCTTACTGAAAATACTTGCACACTACACCATACGGACTGTCAGAGAGGTCATGCGAGTATCCACAGTTACCTTCGTCCTTACAAACCCCATGCATAAAATACCTGCAGGTGACCTGTTTAGTCCAGCTGTGCCACCGCTGCCATGGCTGCCCAGCCATCGCTGCCGTGGCTGCCGTCGCTGCCGTGGCTGCCGTCGCTGCCACCGCCCCCTCCGTCCGCCCCAGGGGATGAGGCGGTGACTGCGGGGACCTGGGTCGGGGAGGCCGCTGCTGCTGCTGCCGCTCCTGCTCCTAATGCTGTGGCTGTTGTTCTCGGAGCAGCAGCCTCGCCATTGCTGTTTATCCCACACAGCAAAGCCCCGGAACTTCCGGGATTATATAGTTCCTGTCTGGCTGCTGGGAGAAGACCACGAGGCCAGGCGAGGAGAGGAGAAGGAGACTGAGGCACTCACTCGGTCCCCACCAGCTCTGCCCTAGCTAGAATTTTGTTGTTGTTGTTGTTGTTTGTTTGTTTGTTTGTTTGTTTTTGGTGCGGAGTCTCGCACTGTCGCCCAGTTTGGAGTACAGTGGCGCTATCTCGGCTCACTGCAACCTCCGCCTACAGGGTTCAAGCAATTCTCCCTGCCTCAGCCTCCCGAGTAGCTGGGATTACAGGCGGCTGCCATCACACCCAGCTAATTTTTGTATTTTTTAGGAGATACGGGTTTCGCCATGTTGGCCAGGCTGGTCTTGAACTCCTGACCTCAGGTGATCCACCTGCCTCTGCCTCCCAAAGTGTTGGGATTACAGGTGTGTAATCCAGACTTTCTCTCTCTTTTATGAAAATCTAACTAGGTGGGGCCAGGCACGGTGGCTCACGCCTTAATCCCAGCACTTTGGGAGTCCCAGGCTGGTGAATCACTTGAGGTCAGGAGTTCGAGACCAGCCTGACCAACATGGCAAACCCTGTCTCTACTAAAAATACAAAAATTAGCTGGGTGTGGTGGCATGGGCCTGTAATCCTAGCTACTCCAGAGGCTGAGGCAGGAGAATGGCTTGAACCCAGGAGGCGGAGGTTGCAGTGAGCCAAGATTATGCCACTGCAATCCAGCCTGGGCAACAGAGTGAGACTCCGTCTCAAAAATAAAATAAAATAAGAGAGAAGATGCAAGTAAGCATAATCAGAAATGACAAAGGTGACAGTACAACTAATCCTGCAGAAATACAGAAAAGCCTCAGAGACTACTGTGAATATTTCTATGCACACAAACTAGAAAATCTAAGGGAAATGCCAAAATTCCTAGAAAGACAAAACCTCTCATGATTGAAGCAGGAGGAAATAGAATTCCTGAACAGACCAACAGTTACTTATAAAATTGAATCAGTAATAAAAAACCTACCATCCAAAAAAAAAAAAAAAATCTCTAGACCAGATGCTTTCACAGCTGAATTCTACCACATACAAAGAAGAGCTGGTACTAATCCTACCGAAACTGTTTTAAAAATTTGAGGAAGGATTCCTTCCTAACTCATTCCGTGAAACCAATATCATTCTGATACCAAAATCTGACAAAGACACACACGAAAAGAAAATGATAGAACAATATCCCTGATGAAAAATCAAGAAGAAAGGGAAGCAGAAAGAAAGAAAAGGCATCCAAATAGGAAGAGATGAAGACAAATAATCTCTCTTCACTGATGATACGTATCTATACCTAGAAAACCTTAAACATTCCTCTAAGCCTCCTAGACTTGACAAACAATTAGGTTTCAGGATACAAAATAAACATACAAATGTTAATACCATTTCTATACAACAATAACATTCAAGCTGAGAACCAAATCAAAAATGCAAAAATCCTCAGAAAATACTTGCAAACTGAATTGAGCAGCACATCAAAGAGATAACCTGCCATAATCAAGTAGGATTTATTCCTGAGATGAAAAGATGGTGCCACATATGCAGATCAGTAAATATGATTCACTACAAAGAGAATTCAAAACAAAAACTAAATTATCTCAATAGATATAGAAGAAGCATTCAATAAAATCCAATATTCTTTCATTTAAAAAAAACAAAAAACAAAAAATTCTCAACAAGCTAGGCATCAAAGGAACATACCTCAAAACGATAAGAGCCATCTATGAAAAAGGCAAAGCCTATATCATACCGGATGGACAAAAGCTGGAATCATTCTCCTTGAGAAGTGGAACAATACAAGAATATCTCACCACTCCTTTTCAACATAGTGCTGGAAGTCCTAGCCAGAGAAACCAGGCAAGAGAAAGATATAAAACACATTCAAAGAGGGAGTCAAATTTTCTCTCTTCACTGATGATGTAATTCTATACCTAGAAAACCTTAAAGGTTTCTCCAAAGGACTCATATACCTGACAAATGACTTTAGCCAAGTTTAAGGATATAAAATCAGTGTACAAAAATTAGTAGCATTTCTATACAACAATGACAAATTGAAAACCACATAAAAATGCAATCCCATTTAAAACGGCCACAAAAATATCTAAAAATATATCTAACCGATAAGATGAAAAATCTCTAAAAGGAGAACTACCAAATACTGCTGAATGAAATCAGAGATGATACAAATGGAAAAATATTCCATGCTCATGAATTGGAAGAATCAATATCATTAAAATGTCCATACTGACCAAAGCAATCTAGAGAGTCAATGCAAATCCTATCAAACTACCAAGTCTTTTCTCACAGAATCAGAAAAAAAGACTATTCTAAAACTCATATGAATTCAAAAAGAACCCAAATAACCAAAGCAGTCCTCAGCAAAAAGAAGAAAGCTGGAGGCATCACATTACCTGACTTCAAACTATACTACAAGGCTACAGTAAGCAAAACATCATGGGACTGGTACAAAAATAGATGCATGGACCAATGGAATGAGTAGAGAATGCAGAAATAAGGCCACACACCTACAACCAAATGATATTTGACAAAGCTGACAAAAACAAGCAGTGGGGAAAGGACATCCTGTTTAATAAATGGTGCTTGGAAACATAACTAATCATATGCAGAAGAATGAAACTTGATTCCTACTTCTCACCATATGCAAAAATTAACTCAAGATGGATTAAAGACTTAAATGTAAGACCTCAAACTAAGACAGTCCTAGAATAAAACTTAGGAAATACTCTTCTAGATATTGACCTAGGCAAAGAATTTATTACTAAGTCCTCAAAAGCAAATGTAACACAAGTGAAAACTGACAATTGAGACTGAATTAAACTAGAGAGCTTCTGAAAAGCAAGAGAAACTCTCAACAGAGTAAACAAATACCCTACTGAATGGGAAGAAAATGTTTGAAAACTTTGTGACTGACAAAGGACTGAAACCCAGAACCTATAAGAAACAGAAACAAGTCAACAAGCAAAAACAAATAACCCCATTAAAAAGTAGGCAAAAGACATGAACAGGCATTTCTTAAAGGAAGGCATACATGTAGCCAACAAATGTATTTTAAAAAATGCTCAACATCACTAACACCAGAGAAATGTAAATCAAAACCACAATGAGATACTATTTCATACAGGTCAGATTGGCTATTAATAAAAAGTCAAAAAGTAAAAGATGTTGGCAAAGTTGTAGAGAAAAGGGAATGCTTATACACTGTTAGTGGGATGGTAAATTGGTTTAGCTCCTGTGGAAAACAGTTTTGAGATTTCTCAAATAAATAAAAATAGAATTACCATTCTACCCAGCAATCTCATTACTGGGTATATACATGATATCATTTGGATATTTTTCCCTTCCAAATTTTATACTGAAATATGACCACCACCACCCCACCACCCAATGTTGGAGGTAAGGGCTGGTGGGAGGTGTTTTGGTCATGATGGCAGATCTCTCATATGAATGTCTACGTGTCTTCCTCATGGTTGTGGGTGAATTCTTGCTCTATTGGTTCATATGAGAGCTGGTGGTTGAAAAAAGCCTAGCATTTCTTTGGCTCTCTCTCTTGCTTCCTCTCTCACCATGTGATGTACCTTTTTCCCCTTCACCTTTTGCCATGATTTTAAGCTTCCTGAGGCCCTCACCAGAGCAGATCATGGCTCCATTCTTCTTGTAGTCTGTAGAACTATGAGCCAAAATAAACCTATTTTCTTTATAAGTTACCCAGGCTCAGGTATTCCTTTACAGTAATGCAAAATAAAATAATACATATCCAAATGAAATAAATTGTTCTACCAAAAAGACACATGCACTTGTATGTTTATCGCAGCACTATTCACAATAGCAGAGATATGGAATCAACCTAGGTGCCCATCAGTGGTGGATTGGATAAAGAAAATATGGTACTTATATACCATGGAACCCTATGCAGCCATAAAAAAGAATGAAATTATGTCCTTTGCAGCAACATGGATGCAGTTAGAGGTCATTATCCTGAGTGAATTAATACAAAAACAGGAAACCAAATATTGTATGCTCTCTCTCTTTTTTGTTGTTTTGTTTTGAGATGGAGTCTCACTCTGTCACCAGGCTGGAGTGCAGTGGCACGATCTCCGCTCACTGCAACCTCCACCTTGCAGGTTTAAGTGATTCTTCTGCCTCAGCCTCCCAAGTAGCTGGGATTATAGGCAAGTGCCACCACACCCAGCTAATTTTTGTATTTTTAGTAGACACGGTGTTTCACCATGTTGGCCAGGATGGTCTCAATCTATTGACCTTGTGATCTGCCTACCTCGGCCTCCCAAAGTGCTGGGATTACAGGCTTGAGCCACCACACCCAGCCTTATGTTCTCTCTTATAAGTGGGAACAAACCACTGGGCACACATGGATATAAAGATGGGACCAATAGACACTGGAGACTCCAAAAGAGGGGAAGGAGGGTTGAAAAACTATTTGTTGGGTTCTATATTTACTATTTGGGTGATGGGATCAATTGAAGCCTAAACCTCAGCATCATGCAATATATCCATGTAACAAACTGCACGTGTATCCCCTGAATCTACAATTTTAATTTTAAAATGCAGCTCCTTCCAGGTGTGGTGTCATGTGCATGTAGTCCCAGCTAAGGCTTAAATGAGAAGATCATTTGAGCATAGGAGTTTGAGGCCAGCCCAGGCAACACATCAAGACTCCATGTCAAAAAATAAAATGCAACTCCCTGTTTCTCCCTGGAAGAGGTCTGTGCCACTCATCTAGTGTCACAACTTTTTTTTTTTTTTTTTGGGGGGGGGGGGTTTGTTTGTTTGTTTGTTTTGTATTTTTAGTAGAGACGGGGATTTCACCATGTTGGCCAGGCTGGTCTCGAACTCCTGACCTCGTGATCCACCCGTTTCAGTCTCCCAAAGTGCTGGGATTACAGGGCGTGAGCCACCGCACCCGGCCTAGTGTCACAACTTTTACAGCACCCTCCCAAAGAACTCAATCCTAAACTTCTTAGCTCTGGGAGGAGAAAACACTAGGCATACATGAGTCTCCTTAGATGACAGAACAAAGATGTGGTCTTAACAGGTATGCAAACATATTTACAAATGACACCCTCTTAGAGCAGTGCAAAAAAGGGGCAGGAATATGCAGCTCCCATTTTCTCTCCATAAGGGGTGTATCGCACACACTCCCAGTGGCTACTTGACAGCCTGAGTTCTAATAAACTTGCACTGGGGAGCCAATGAGGCAAACAAACAATAGCCCACTGGCAGCTGCAGCCAGAGCTTGGCAGTTCCTGAGCCTTTTCTCTGGCTCACCCCAGGCCTGCCATTCTTCCTGGAAGAAGTTTGGCCATACACTGGGTGCCACAACTTCTATACTCCCACCCAAAAGACTATCTTCTTAACAAACTATCTCTGAGAGTTAATGAAGCTTTGTATTCCTTAGTGACCCTGGACAACAAAAAACAAAGAGGTGGACATACGATGGGTTCACATCCAGCAGCTATCTCCTTAGGATCAGCGGGTGCAGCCTGAACATGAAATAGAATTTTGCCACACATCCACTACCTGGCTTAGTGCAGACAGAGTGGGAGATTAACATCCATGCTCAGCTTCACTGTAAAGATATAAGTAACTGAAACGTAGAGCCAATACTCCAACCATTTTAGCTACATCTAGAGAGTCTGGCTCCTACCTTTCTGAACTTAAAGTACTGAAAGGATATGGCATATCCTAAGCTCCAGGTGGGCACCAAAAACAAAGACAGCAGCCTGGACAAACACAAAAATTTAAGAAGCACCTTAAAATCTTTGGCTGGATGGATTGGCAATGCCCTTCTCCTATATGGAGCCAGTCTGACAAGACTGGGAGACATAGTGGTATTAGCTAATGCACAGCAACCAACATGAAAAGTCAAGAAATATTTTAAAACAGGGGAATATGGTCCAAACAAAAGAACTAAATAAAATCTCCAGAAACCAACCTCAGTAATGTTATTTACTTGACAGAGAACTCAAAATAATGGCCATAAAGATGCTCACCAAAGTCAACAAAGCAATACAAGAACAAATTAAGAACTTCCACAAATAGAAAGTAGAGAAGAGTACCAAACAGAAATCATAAATCTGGAGGAATACTATGAATAAATTGAAAATTGCAGTAGAAGGAGCTCAACAGTAGACTACATCAATAAGAAGAAAGGATCAGTGAACTCAAAGACAGGTCACTGAAAATCATCCAATCTGAGGGAAAGAAAGGAAAAAGAGGGAAAAAGAGTGAAAAACAGTGAAGAAAGCTTAAGGGACTTATGTGAAACCATCAAGCTGAACAACTTATGTATCACTGATATGCCAGAAGGAGAGGAGAGAAAGGGATGAAAAACATATTCAAAGAAATAATGGCAGAAAACATCACAAGCCTGGAAAAGGAAATAGAAAGTCAGAATCTGAAATCTCAAAGGACACCAAATAAGATAAATCTAAGGACACTCACACCAAAACGTAGCATAATGAAATTATCCAAAGTTAAAGACAAAAAGAGAGCGCTGAAAACAGCAAAGGAAAAGTGAATCATTACATGTAAGGAAACAACTATAAGACTATCAGTGAATTTCTTAGCAGAAACATTGCAGGCCAGAAGGGAATGGGATGATATATTTTAAAAGCTTAAAGAAAAAAAAAACTGTCAACCAAGAATACTATAACCAGCAATCTTGTCTTTTAAAAACCAAGAGGTGATAAAGACTTTCTCAATCAAAAGCTGAGAGAGTTTATCACTACTAGACCTGCCTTACAAGAAACGTTAAAGGGAGTTCTTAAGGCTGAAGGAAGAAGATCCTAATTATTAATGTGAAAACATATGGAAGCATAAGACCCACTGGTAAAAGTAAATACATTGTCAAATTCAAAACACTCTAATAGAGTAATTGGAGTGCATAAATCAATGATATCTAGTATAAATATTGAAACATGAAGCTATTAAAACAATTAAAGCTACAAGAATTTGTTAAGGGATACAAATTATAAAAAGATGTAAAGTTTGCCATCAGAAACATAAAACATGAGAGGAAGGGGAGTAAAATTGTAGAATCTGTATATGTAATCAAAATTGTTATTATTGTTATTATTTTTCACGCCTCTCAGCTCATACCTATAACATTTTTTATCAACTTAAAATAGCCTGTTATAAGATGATATTTTTTGTTTGCTTTTTTTTTCTTTTTTTTTTTTTTTTTGAGATGGAGTCTCACTCTGTCGCCCAGGCTGGAGTGTAGTGGTGCAATCTTGGCTCACTGCAACCTCAGTCTCCCGGGTTCAAGTGATTATCCTGCCTCAGCCTCCCAAGTAGCTGGGACTACAGGTGTGCACCACCAAGCCTAGTTAATTTTTATATTTTTGGTAGAGACAGGGTTTTGGTAGAGATGGGGCCAACCTGTTGGCCCAGTTGGTCTCAAACTTCTGACCTCAGGTGATCCACCCACCTCAGCCTCCCAAAGTTCTGGGATTACAGGTGTGAGCCACCACGCCTGGCCAGTATAAGATGTTCTATGTAAGCTTCATGGTAACCACAAAAGTCTATAATAGATACACAAAACATAAAAAGAAAATATCCAAAGCATATTACTACAGATAGCCATCAAATTACAAAAAGAGAGAAAAAAAAAGGAACAAAGGATTTACAAAACAATAAAAAATAATTAACATAATGGCACTAGTAAGTCCTTATTAATAATTACTTTAAACATAAATCAATTAAATTTTCCAATAAAAAAGAATAGCAGAATGGCTTAAAAACAAGACCCAAATATATGCTACCTCCGTGAGACTCACTTCACCGTAAAGGAAACTCAGACGTAATGTGAAGAAATGGAAAATGATAGTCTAACAAAAAGAGAATAAGGGTAGCTACAATTATTTGAGACAAAATAGACTTTAAGGGCCAGGTGTGGCGGCTCATGCCTGTAATCCCAACATATTTGGAGGCTGAGCTGGGTGGATCACCTGAAGTCAGGAGTTAGAGACCAGACTGGCCAACATGGTGAAATCCCATCTCCACTAAAAATACCAAAAAATTATCCAGGCATGGTGGTAGGCACCTATAATCTCAGCTACTTGGGAGGCTAAGGCAGGAGAGAATTGCTTGAAACCAGGAGGCAGAGGTTGCAGTTAGTTGAGATCATGCCACTGCACTCTAGCCTGGGTGACAGAGTGAGACTGTCTCAAAAAAAAAAAAAAAAAAAAAAAAAGACTTTAGGGGAAAAAAACTATAAAAAGAGATGAAAAATGTCATATAGTAATAAATGAGTAAATATATTGAGAGGATGTAGCAATTGTAAATTTATATGCACCCAACATTATAGCACTTAAAATATATGTGCAGCAATAATTAAGACATTCAAAGGGAGACAAAAACTGCAGTGCAATAATAGGAGGAAACTTCAATATTTCACTTTCAACACTGGACAGATCATCTAGAGAGAAAATCAATAAGGATACATTGAACTTGACCTACTTTAGACCAAATAAACCTAACAGACATATGGAACGTTCAACCCAACAGCAACAGAATACACATTCTTCTCAATGCACATGATACATTCTTCTGGATAGAGTATATAATAGGCCACAGGCCAGGCACAATAGCTCATGCCTGTAATCCCAGCACTTTGGAAGGCTGAGGTGGGAGGATCATTTGAGCCCAGCCCAGAAGTTCAAGGCCAGCCTGGGCAACATAGTGAGACCCTATCTCTAAAAATATGTATGCATGTGTTTGTATATATATGTGTGTGTGTAATAGGCCACAGAACAAGTCTTAACAAATTTAAGAAGACTGAAATTATATTAAGTATGTTTTCCAAAGACAATGTTATAAAACTAGAAATGCATAACATAAAGAACCATGGAAAATTGGCAGAATTTACAGCTTTGGGAGATTGAAATAATGGCAGGTGAGAAAGTGATGCACAATAACAGTTCAGTGGTATTAAAAAATATTTCAACTCTTATACTCTCACAGGTAGAATGAATTGTGTACTGGCCACATACAGAAGCATTGCTTTGATTATCTTATATTTCAAGTTAAGGTCCAAAAAAACTCCAGCTGTGAAAGCAACATAAATGGATTTTAAACTGTCTATAGTTCTTAATCTCTTCTGTTAAGTTTCCATGCCTGGAGAAGCTAATGCCAACTCATCATGTGATAATTCAATTTGTACAATAAATTATGAACCTGGAAAAAAAAAACCACGGAAAATTAACAAATATGTGAAAATTAAACAATATGCTCCTGAGAAAATATTAATATTAGGGCAAAGAAGAAATTTTAAAATATCTTGAGACTAACAAAAAAGGAGACGCAACATACCAAAACTTAAGAGATGTGGCAAAAGTAGTTCTAAGAGGAAATTTTGTATCAATAAATACTAAATCAAAAAAAAAATCTCAACTAAATAACCTAATGCTACACCTCAAATATTAGAAAAAGAAGAACAAATTAAACCCAACGTTAGAAGAAGAAATGACAAAACAAAAATCAGAGCAGAAATAAATGAACTAGAGTCTAGAAGAACAATAGAACCAACATGGCACAAGTATACATATGTAACAAACCTGCACGTTATGCACATGTACCCTAGAACTTAAAGTATAATAATAAAAAATAAAAATAAAAAAATTAAAAAAAAGAAACATTAGTATCAAGGAGAAAAAAGTAAAGGCTTTCTTATTTCATTAGCAAAAAAAAAAAAATCAATGAAACAGTATTTTTGCATGCATTAATCAAACTCTCTTTATCCCCTCCTTCCCCACTCCCATTCTTCCCAGCCTCTGGTAACCATTAATTTACTCACTATCTCCATGAGATCACATTATTTAGCTCCCACATATGAATGTGATCATGTGATATTTGTCTTTCTGTGCCTGGATTATTTCCCTTAACATCATGTGACTATAGTTTCAAGAATGTATTGTATATTTCAAAACAGCTAGACTAGAAGATTTGGAACGTTTCCAACACAAAAAATGTTAGATGTTTCAAGCAATAATTATCTGAATTACCCTGATTTGATCATTATACATTGTATGCATTTATCAAAATATCATATATACACCATACATTTGTACAATATTATGTATCAATTTTAAAAATGTAAGAAAAGATCAATGAAACTAAAAGTATTTGGTAGAGCTAAATGAATTTGACAAACTTTAACTAGACTAACAAAAAGAGAGAAGACTCAAATAAATAAAATCATGAATGAAAGAAGGGACATTAAAACTCATAACACAAAAATACAAAGGATAATCAGAGAAAACTATAAATAATTACACGTCAACAAAGGGGAAAACCTAGAAAAAATGGATACATTTCTAGAAACATAAAACCTACCAAGACTGAACTAAGAAGAAACTGATTATCTCAACAGACCAATAATGAGTAGGGAGATTGAATCAGTCATAAAGTCTCCTGTCAAGATAAAGGTCAGGACCAGATGGCTTCATGACTGAATTCCACAAAACATTTAAATAAGAACTAATACTAATCCTTCTCAAACTCTTCCAAAAGGTTGAATAGGAGAAAATACTTCCATACTCATTCTATGAGGCCCGCATCACCTTGACAACCAAAGCCAGACAGACACTACAAGAAAGAAAAACCTTACAGTGCAATATCACTGATAAACATAAATGCCAAATTCCTCAACAAATACTAGCAAACCATATTCAACAGTACATTAAAAGGATAATTCACCATGATCAAGTGAGATTTATCTCAGGGATACAAGGTTGGTTCAACATATTCAAATCAGTAAATGTGATTCACCATATTACAGAATAAAGGACAAAAACCATATGATCATCTGCATAAATGCAGAAAAAGAATTTGACAAAGTTCAACATTCTTTCACGATAAAAGCTCTCAACAAATTAGGTATAGAAAGACTGTTCCTCAACACATAAAGAAAAGTCATATATTACAAGCTCACACCTAACATCATACTCAGTGGTGAAAAGTCAAAGGCTTTTGCTCTAAGAAAAGGAAAAGACATGGATGCCCACTCTCACCACTTCTTTTCAACATAGTAATAGAAGCCCTAGCCAGAGCAATTAGACAGAGTAAACAAAAGGCATCCAAATAGAAAATGATAAAGTGATAAAGTATCTGTTTGCTGATGACACGAATTTATATACAGAAAATCCTGAAGATTTTGCCAAAACTGCTAGAATTGATAAATGAATTCGGTATAATTGCAGGATACAAAATCAAGTTACAAAAATTAGTAGCATTTCTATACACTAACAATGAATTTAAAAAGAAATTAAGAAAACAATTCCATTTATAATAGTATCAAAAAATACTTAGGAGTAAATTTAACCAAGGAAGTGAAAGATCTATATACTGAAAACTTTAAAACTTTGATGAAAAAAAATTAAAGAGGATGCAAACAAATGGAAAGATATCTTCTGTTCATGAATTATAAAAATTAATATTGTTAAAATATCCATACTACTCAAGGTGATGTACAGATTCAATGAAATCTCTGTTAAAATTCTAATATCTTAGCCAGGTATGATGGCTCACGTCTGTAATCCCAGCACTTTCGGAGGCCGAGGTGGGCAGATCACTTGAGGTCAGGAGTTTGAGACCAGCCTGGCCAACATGGAGAAACCCAGTCTCTACCTAAAAATGTAAAAATTAGCCAGGCATGGTGGTGGGAGCCTGTAATCCAAGCTACTTGGGAGGCTGAGGCAGGAGAATTGCTTGAACCCATGAGGCGGAGTTGCAGTGAACTGAGATCATACCACTGCACTCCAGCCTGGGTGACACAGTGAGACTCTGTCTCAAAAAATATATAGATATATATAATATCAGTCTTAACATAAATAGAAAAAACAATCCTATAATTTGCATAGAACCACAATAAAAACTAAATAGCCAAAGCACTATTGACCAAAAACAACAAAGCTAACTAGAGGCATCACATTACCAGATTTCAAAATATATTATAAATCTATAGTAATTAAAACAACATGCTACTGGCATAAAAACAGACACATCAGGCCAGGCACAGTGGCTCATGCCTGCAATGCCAGCACTTCGAGAGGCCGAGGCAGGTGGATCACGAGGTCAGGCTAACCTGACTAACATGGTGAAGCCCCATCTCAACTAAAAATACAAAAAAAAAAAATTAGCCAGGTGTGGTGGCACGTGCCGGTAGTCCCAGCTACTCGGAGGCTGAGGCAGGAGACTCGCTTGAACCCAGGAGGCTGAGGTTGCAGTGAGCCGAGATCACACCATTGCACTCCAGCCTGGGTGACAGAGGGAGACTCCGTCAAAAAAAACCAGACATATCAACCAGTGGAATAAGATAAACATCCCAGAAATAAACCTACGCATCTATGGTCAATTGGTTTTGAACAAAAATACCAAGAACGTGCAATGGGTAAAGGACAGTTGCTTCAATAAATGCCACTGAAAAAACTGGATATCCACATAAAAAAGAATGAAAATGAGCCATTATCTCACTCCTTATACAAGAATCAACTCAAAATGGATTAAAGACTTAAACATAAAACCTGAAACTATATAACTACTAGAAGAAAACATAGGAGGAAATTTCCATGACACTGATGTGGGCAGAGATTCCTTGGATATGACACCAAAAGCACAAGTAACAAAAGCAAAATTAGACAAACAAGATTGGAATAAGCTAAAAAGCTTCTGTACTGCAAAGGAAACAATTGAGTGAGGGGAAAAACCCAGGGATTGGGAGAAAATGTCTGCAAATCATACATTGAATAAGAAAGTAATATATCCAAAACCTACAAGGAACTCAAACTACTCAATAACAAGAAAACAAATAACCCTTTTAGAAAATGGGTAAAGGACTCAAATAAACATTTCTCAAAAGACATACAAATGACATCAGATATATTTTAAAATGCTCAACATTTCTAATCATTAGATAAGTGCAAATCAAAACCACAAGATATCACCTCACGCCTGTTAGCCTATTATCAAAAAGATGAAAGATAAATGTCAGTGAGGATGTGGAGAAAAGGTAGCACTAGCACACCATCGGTGATACTGTAAATTAGTACAGTCATTTTAGGAAATAGTATGAAGGTACATCAAAAAACTAAAAATAGTATTACCCACCCACAGCTCCAATAGAAAATAAAAAACAGAAGAGGGAGGATAAAATTGGCCTATACCACCTCCTCCAGTTGCAGAAACATCTGTACCGCCTCCTTCAGTGGCAGGAATAGAGACCTTGATACAAAGAATTTTATGCTCTGCTGCCATAGCTGGAGAGCCCTTACTTAGGACCTTGCGCTTTTCCTATTTCCGTAAGGCCTGATCCAAATAATCCACAGCAGCTTATTCATGAACACACTCCACTAGAGTTTAAGTTGTTGAAGGAATTAAAAGCAAGTGTGGCAAATAATGGCATAAAGAGCCCATTCCCCTTAGGATTGCTAGAATCTGTGTTTGGTGCTATGCGTCTTTTACCCTTTGATGTGAAACACTTGGCGCAAACTTGCTTGTCCACTAGTGCATATCTGACATGGAATTTAAATTGGCAAGAAATGTGTGCAGACCAGGCTAAACAGAACCGTGCTGCTGTACACACAGACGTTACAGAGGATACGCTACAGCTATCAGTCCCTGTCTTAAGCAGGCAGCATTAGAAGAAGAGTTCTTAACCTGCTCAGTAATGCAGAATCAGCAAGGCAATCAGGTGTATGTTCATAAAAAGATAAGAAAACGGCATTAGAAGTCGAAACCGCTTGGCCAAGCAGGCGGTTGGCAGATAAAAAGGCTCAGCAGCAGAAAAGTTTGCCGCGAGGAAGCCCGCAAGGTCCACCCAGGCCGGCAGCATCCCAACCCCCCATCCCCCGCCCCCGCAAAAGAGGGAGGGAGCGGGGCAGACACAGGCAAAGCCTAAGCAAGTACAACCCGGCCGCAGCCCAGGGCCTGCATCGCTGCCCTGGGCCTGCACCGCTGCCCTCTGGCTCTGAGGGCAGCCCATAGCAAAACTTCACGTGTTACATCCCAGGCTATGATTCTCTGCTAAAACTTTAGTAAAATGTAAGAAATTGAAAAACCTCTTTTCTAATAATGGCTACTGTTATCTCTCTCCTACCCCTGACATAGCTTTCCAAATTCAATTTAAGTAAAACAGTAACCTCTGAAGGGAGAGCGGTTACAGAGGGCCTATGAATTTAAGAGTAATTAAAAGCTAGGGATGTAAAACCACACATTACCCTTTAAAGGAGAACTTTAAACATAATTAAATGATATTTGTTAAATTAGAAGGTAAAAATGTCGTGTCCTTCTCAGAAAGTGAAGAAAAGTTGTGTCGTGAAAACTCATGCATGAATGACTGTCTTAACCCACTGATTACAGATAGTCTTTGATTTGTACTTGTTAAAAGAGTCCTAAATTGAGTTCCCCAGCTAGTGAGTCACTGTTTTCAAGACTGTTTGCCAGATTAAAGTCCATAAAGTTAGTCAGCTTGAAAACTCAATTACGAGATTTAAGCTGTTCTGCCTGTGGCTTTAGGCACATGGTTAAAGTATATTATTTAAGTCTCTGCTTCTAGAGATGCTTTCAGATTTTCTTTTTAAACTTCTTGTTACTTATTTCAGCTTGCCATCTTAATAATTAATGCAACCAGTTGCTAAGTTATGACCCTGATATCATCAGGATTCCTTTAAGTAAAAGGCAATTCGAAGCGGTATTGCACTCCCCCATACTTAATGCTTTAACACTGTTTACTGATGGGTCTGGTAAATATGGAAAAGCGGCAGTCTAGTAGAGCCCACATAATTCAATCACTTGATATGAGTTTACTAGCACTCAGAGAGCTAAGGTTACTCTGTTTATTTATTAAAGAACTTTTACAACCTTAAGTTCACTCTGGACTTTCCAGCCTTATGTTGCAAATATAACCATCAATTAATGGGGTCGAGACTGGGAGCATGGGATATGAGACGTACAAATGAAAACTTTGATGATCCAGGATTTAAAATGTTGAAGAACATGGGATATCACCGTGGAAAAGGTTTGGGGAGGTTTCTAAAATGAAATCCTAACCCAATATCAGTAACTGGAAAAACAGATAGAAAAGCGCTAGGAGGTCAGGATTTCTGCTGTGGGTCATTGATATTTCTCCTCCGCCCACTGCCTTACCATTAGAATGGCTTAGTGACAAACCCTTATGGGTGGGTCAATGGCCCCTAACACAGGAGAAGCTAGATCAACTTCATCTGTTGGTAAAAGAGCAATTGAATGCAGGACATATAGAAAAGTCAGTTAGCCCCTGGAATTCACCAGTATTTCTTATCCCAAAAAGGTCCGAAAACAATAATGATCTCTGGGGTTTCAGCTCAACGCTCAGAGCTAATTGCAGTCATTCAGGTTTTACAGCTCACAGCTTAAGATCCTATCAACATTGTCTGTGATTCAGCTTATGTTGTAAATGTAGCCAGTCACATAGAAATTGCTACAGTTAAAAGTACACTAGACCCAGAACTGCTTAATTTGTTTCACTTATTCTCATATGCTGCATGCTACATGTCAAACAGGTGAGGCAGCTGGTCATGTACAGTGACATTGTCTGTCATCATTTGCTCATATGGAGATACCTAACCAATTAAAAACTGACAATGGACCTACTTATACTAGACATGCTTTTCAAAATTTCTTGCGCTTTGGGCTATAACCCATAAAACAGGAATTCCTTATAATCCTAGAGGACAAAGCATTATAGAACAGGCACATCGAACATTACAACGCATGTTGAAAGGACAAAAAGGGGGTATAGGAGGCCAACTACCACCTCAATCAAAACTACATTTAGCCTTATTTACTTTAAATTTTTTGACTCCTGGTACGGATCTTGGTAAGACTCTAGCAGAAAGACATTGGCAAGTGTTAGAGGAAAAGAGGAAAGTTTATTAGAAAGTGTTATGGAAATCCCTGGAAGAAGGACAACGGAAAGGTCCAGTGGATTTACTGACGTGGGGAAGAGGGTATGCTTGTGTTTTTGCAGGAGATGAACAAGCTGTGTGGGTGCCCTCAAGGTGCATGCGACCATGGAATGGGAAACTGGAGGAACCCAGGGTGGCCAACCATGGGCCAGGTCCCTCCGGTACAAGCCATGAGTCAGCTGAGCCTGAGTGCAGAGATGGAGAGAAGGCCGAGTGGACTCATGACACAGTTCTAATATTACATTTGTAAAGAATATCACCACTTAATTTACAATTTGTGTTTTTAATTCTTAAGTCTTTTTAGCAGCTAAGAAGGACCAGCTCCAGTGAAACAATACCTAATTGACCTGTAAATCTTGTCAGTTATATAACTGTATTAATCATAGCACATTGCAAACACATAATATCTCTACTTTGATGATTTTGGGTCTCATCTCTGGGCTATGGATTCCTGTTAATCTGGCTGCCACACCTGCTTTGCATTTTATGAAACTTCTTCTAACTCAGCTTACTTATCAAGTCCGTAGAGCCTTAGGCATAATAATTTTTGCTATTGTTTCCTTGGTCACACTAATAACTTCTGTTGTGATATCTTCTGTAGCTTTGCATAGTTCTGTTCAAACAGCTCAGTACGTGGAGAACTGGACACGTACAGCTAACCAAGCATGGCTACTTCAGAATAAAATTAACCCTGAGTTACAAACTGAAGTGCCAATGTTGAAATCCACGGTTCTATGGTTAGGGGAACAAGTACAAAGCTTGCAATTGCAGCAGCAATTGTGTTGTCATTTTAATCACACTCATATTTGTGTAACCAACTTAGAAATATACAAAGTGAGTATCTAGGACTCCAGAAAGCCCATCGCAGGAGTTTCACATCCAACATCACCTTTGATATTGGTGAATTACAAAAATTTGATTGAAATAGGCAAACTTCAAGAGTTTCAGCCTTCTAGAAGACTGACCGAATTCAAAAGGCACTGAGAGCCTCAACCCTTGGACCATCTAAAAGTACACCACACAATAACATTCATATGTAGTTCTGTGGTGTAATGTTGTTTTGTCTCTCTGTCTCTTCATGGTCTGCAAAATCAGATGGACCACCAATCAGAACAACAGAGAGCCACCCAGCCTGGCCTTACATTCTTCCAATTAATTCATAAACAGAAAGGGGGATATGTAGGGAGCCAAAGGCCTGTGGGACTTGACCAACTCAGCATTCCACTGGAGGCTATATGATCAAACAGCAAACTTTATCTTGAATGCAGGATGTGAGCAAACTCACCACTGCTCCTGCTGACAGAATGTTTGCTGGAGGCAATCACTCCCTGGCGCCAAGATTATCTACTTCTAGAGCCTGTTGATCCAGGAATGCAGTCTTGCAAGCCTACTCTGGACTGAGCAGCTGACCCCTTCTTCCACCCCCTTTCTCACTATCTCTTTTGCCTAATAAATACAGAGGGCTGTGTAAAGCTCAGGGTCCTTATCCACTAGAAGCAAGATGCCCCCAATCCCTCCTTCCAAATATACTCTTTTGTCTCCTGTCTTTTATTCCCACATTTGCCCCCCTTTGTTCAGGCCGCCCTAGGTCCATGCGGGTTACATAGTGGCACCCCGAGCAGCCACAGAATCGGGTGCTCAACATTACCTTGTGAAAGCCCATTTGCAGGGAGCTTTCACATCCAACATCACCTTTGATATTGGTGAATTACAAAACAAAATTCTTGATTGAAATAGGCAAACTCAAGAGTTTCAGCCTTCTTTAGAAGACTGGACCGAATTCCAGCAAGGCCTGGAGAGCCTCAACCCTTGGACCTATCTAAAGCACCACATTAACATCTTATATGTAGTTCTTGGTGTAATGTTGTTTTGTCTCTGTCTTCTTTTCATGGTCTGTAAAATCAGATGGACCACCAATCAGACAATGAGAGCCACCCAGCCTGGCCTTACATTCTTCCAATTAATTCATAAACAGAAAGGGGGATATGTAGGGAGCCAAAGGCCTGTGGGACTTGACCAACTCAGCATTCCACTGGAGGCTATATGATCAAACAGCAAACTTTATCTTGAATGCAGGATGTGAGCAAACTCACCACTGCTCCTGCTGACAGAATGTTTGCTGGAGGCAATCACTCCCTGGCGCCAAGATTATCTACTTCTAGAGCCTGTTGATCCAGGAATGCAGTCTTGCAAGCCTACTCTGGACTGAGCAGCTGACCCCTTCTTCCACCCCCTTTCTCACTATCTCTTTTGCCTAATAAATACAGAGGGCTGTGTAAAGCTCAGGGTCCTTATCCACTAGAAGCAAGATGCCCCCAATCCCTCCTTCCAAATATACTCTTTTGTCTCCTGTCTTTTATTCCCACATTTGCCCCCCTTTGTTCAGGCCGCCCTAGGTCCATGCGGGTTACATAGTGGCACCCCGAGCAGCCACAGAATCGGGTGCTCAACATTATTTAACTAGACTTGTTAAGGATATCTGTTTTCCGTTCAGAAAACCAGAGTTTTGATTTGTTTATCAATTGTGATTTTGTTTTAAAATATGTTACTTTCTCGTTTTAGACTTATTATTTTGTTTTCTCTAGATTTTTTCCCCTAACTCTTTGAGACTGATGCTCATTTTTTGTTTGTACACAAAGGAATGCATTGAAGGATTTTGAACTATCTCTTAAATTCAAATATGTTCAAATCCCATCCATTTTGATGTGTGGCAGTCTTGTTTTCTAAGGAGTTTACCTTTGTGTTTTAAATTTCTGGTTCAATAATTAAGAGTCTTTAAAAAAAAAACCACAGGCCGGGCACGGTGGCTCAAGCCTGTAATCCCAGCACTTTGGGAGGCCGAGACGGGCGGATCACGAGGTCAGGAGATCGAGACCATCCTGGCTAACACGGTGAAACCCCGTCTCTACTAAAAAATACAGGAAAAAAAACTAGCCAGGCAAGGTGGTGGGCACCTGTAGTCCCAGCTACTCGGGAGGCTGAGGCAGGAGAATGGTGTAAACCCGGGAGGCGGAGCTTGCAGTGAGCTGAGATCCAGCCACTGCACTCCAGCCTGGGCGACAGAGCCAGACTCCGTCTCAAAAAAAAAAAAAAAAAGAAAAGAAAAAACCACAATAAGATACCATCTCACATCAGTCAGAATGGTGATTATTAAAAAGTCAAGAAAAAACAGATGCTGGTGAGGCTGCGGAGAAACAGGAACTCTTTTACACTGTTGGTGGAAATGTAAATTAGTTCAGCCATTGTGGTAGACAGTGTGGTGATTCCTCAAAGACCAGAACCAGAAATACCGTTTGACCCAGCAATCCCATTACTGGGTACATACCCAAAGGAATATAAATAATTCTATTATAAAGATACATACATGCATATGATCATTGCAGCACTATTTACAATAGCAAATACATGAAATCAACCAAAATGCCCATCAATGATAGACTGGATAAAGAAAATGTAGTACATATATACCATGGAATACTATGCAGCCATAAAAAAAGAACAAGATCATGTCCTTTGCAGGGACATGGATGGAGCTGGACGCCATTATTCTCAGCAAACTAATGTAGGAACAGGAAACCAAACACTGCATATTCTCACTTATGAGTGGGAGCTGAACAATGTGAATACATAGACACAGGGTAGGGAAAAACACACACTGGGACCTGTTTGGGGGGGGTCGGGGGAGGGAGAGCATCAGGAAAAATAGCTAATGCATGCTGGGCTTAATACCTGGGTGATGGGTTGATAGGTGCAGTAAATCACCATGGGACACATTTACCTATGTAACAAACCTGCACATCCTGAATGTGTGTCCTGGAACTTAAAATAAAAATTTAAAAACCTAAAAACAACAAAAGAAATGAAATCAGTATGCTGAAGAGATATCTGCACTCCCATGTTCAGTGCAGCATTATTCACAATACCCAAGATATGTAAACAACCTAAGTGTCTACCAACAGATGAATTAATTTTTAAAAGTGATATATATGCACAATGGAATACCATTCAGCTCTTTAAAAACAGGAAATTCTGTCATTTGCAACAACATGGATGAATCTAGAGGACATTATGTGAAATAAGCAAGGCACAGAGAGACAAATACTGTATGATCTCACTTATATAAGGAATCTAAAAAGTCAAACTCATAGAAATAGAGAATAGAGTTGTGTTTGCCAGAGGCTGAGGAAGAAAGAGGTGAATGGGGAAAGAGGAGACATTGGTCAATGGGTACAAAGGTACAATTGGACAGGAGAAAAATTCTGGTGTTATATTGCACAGCAAAGTGACTATAAATATTGTAATGTATATTTCAAAATATCTAAAAGAGAGGATTTTAAATGTTCTCACCACAAAGAAATGATATTTAAGATTATAGATATGCTAATTACCTGATTTGATCATTTCACAATGTGTACAAGTATTGAAATATCACCTTGTACCCCACAAATATATATAATTACTATTTGTCAATTAAAAATTAAATGTAAAAAACAAATTAACATCAACAGCAATAAGACACATCAACATCATATATTTTCTGATATGATGCATTGAGAAGATACAACATGTCCTCTGTAGTATTATCATCAAAAATGCATAACCTTAATCTAATCATAAGATTCAACCAATCCAAATTGAGGAACACTCAACAATAAAAGCACTAAGTGGAATGCAAATTTGGCTCCCAAGTTTCCCTTTCCCCAGTGTTAACCCCTCTTTTTTAGTGTGGTTGTAACCTTTAAATATGACGGGATAATCAATGTCTTGATTAGGTAACATTTTATGGCAAAGGTGATGAAATAGTAACTACTATAATAATGTTACATTATATAAGAATCTCCCATAGCAGACTAGAGATTTATCTGCTGGCTTCCAAGAAGTAAGCTGCTATATTGTGAGAGGTACACATGACTAGGACCTGAGGGAAGCATCTAAAAACAGAGCAAACCCTTGACAATAGCAAAAAAAAAAAAAAAAAAAATTAGAAGATTGCAATCCTCAAACTGTTAGAACTATATTCTGCCAACAACCAGTGAATTTGGAAGGGGATCCCAAGCCTCAGATAAGATCATAGTCTCAGGTGACATTTTGATTTCAGCCCACTGATACCTTGAGCAGAGAACTCAGCTAATGCATACCTGGACTTTTGAGCCATGAAAGTTGTGACGTAATAAATTTATGTTGTTTGCAGCCTCTAAATTTTTGGTAGTTTTATGCAGCAATAGAAAATAATACAATAACTGATACGCACTCTCCAAAACTTTCAAGGTCATGAAAGACAAGGAAAGATTGAAGGCCTGTCGCAGATTAAAAGAGAACAGAGAGAAGTGACAACTAAAGGCAATGTGAGATCCTGAGTTACACATTGGGACAGAAAAATAAATTAGTTCTATAACTGGTGAAATGTAAATAAAGTGTGTAGTTTAATTTAACATATTGTACCATGTTAATTTCCAATTTTTTGTAATTACAGTATGGTTATGTAAGTTATTAACATTAGGGAAAAAAGGGTGAGGGGAAATGAAAATTTTTATCTCCTTTTTAAAATTTCTCTGGACTATAACATTATTTTAGTAATAAAGAGTTTAAAAATAAAACCTGGATGGTGGGAAGCCAAGGAGGGTGGATCATCTGAGGTCAGGAGCTCAAGACTAGCCTGGCCAACATAGTGAAACCCCGTCTCTACTAAAAATACAAAAATTAGCTCGGTGTGGTGGCGGTCACCTATAATCCCAGCTACTAGGGAGGCTGAGGCAGGCAAATGGCTTGCACCCGAGAAACAGAGGTTGCAGTGAGCCCGGATCACACCACTGCACTCCAGCCTGGGCAACAGAGCAAGACTCCATCTCAAAAAAAACAAAAAAAAGGAAAACCTAAATGGATGATCAGGAGGCTGAGGGCAGTGGCCTCAATAAAAAGACATAGTTTCCTGGTCCAGTTTCTCGACCTGAACCAACGTTCAGAGCCACTGTAAACTGAAATGGGACTGGGTCCCCAGGAGGAAAGATTTGTAACATCATGGCAAGTATACATGGTAATGATTTTTTCAGTCCTTCTGCAAAGGGTCCTACATCCATTTACTTGAGTAATTGTGCACTCAGGAAAGAAGAATACTCAAACATGTCAAGGACTTTTAGTCACAGTGTCTGTGTTAATACTGATACTCAGATACCCAATTGGCATCCTAGCTTTCCTATCTGGTATGATTGCCCCTTCTCCTAAGAGCAGTGAAGAGGAAGAGCAAGAGGATGAAGAAGTTCTTCAGGGAGAACAAGGAGATTTTAATGATGATGATACCGAACCAGAAAATCTGGGTCACAGGCCTCTCCTCATGGATTCTGAAGATGAGGAAGAAGAGGAGAAACGTAGCCCTGATTCTGATTATGAGCAGGCTAAAGCGAAGTACAGTGACATGAGCCCTGTCTACAGAGACAAATCTGGCAGTGGACCAACCCAAGATCTTAATACAATACTCCTCACCTCAGCCCAGCTATCCTCTGATGTTGGAGTGCAGACTCCTAAACAGGAGTTCGATATATTTGGCGCCATCCCCTTCTTTGCAGTGTGTGCTCAACAGCCCCAGCAAGAAAGAATGAAAAGAACCTCCCTCAACACAGGTTTCCTGCTGCGGGACTCCAGCAGGAGGAATTCGATGTATTCACAAAGGCGCCTTTTAGCAAGAAGGTGAAAGTACAAGAATGCCATGCGGTGGGGCCTGAGACACATCCCAAAAGCATAGATGTATTTGGCTCCTCCCCATTTCAGCCCTTCCTCACATCAACAAGTAAAAGTGAAAGCAACGAGGACCTTTTTGGGCTTGTGCCCTTTGAGGAAATAACGGGGAGCCAGCAGCAAAAAGTCAAACAGCGCAGCTTACAGAAACTGTCCTCTCGCCAAAGGCGCACAAAGCAGGATATGTCCAAAAGTAATGGGAAGGGGCATCATGGCACGCCAACTAGTACAAAGACTTTGAAGCCTACCTACCGCACTCCAGAGAGGGCTCGCAGGCACAAAAAAGTGGGTCGCCGAGACTCTCAAAGCAGCAATGAATTTTTAACCATCTCAGACTCCAAGGAGAACACTGGTGTTGCAGAGACTGATGGGAAAGATAGGGGGAATGTCTTATAACTCGAGGAGAGCCTGTTGGACCCCTTCGGTGCCAAGCCCTTCCATCCTCCAGACCTGTCATGGCACCCTCCACATCAGGGCCTGAGTGACATCCGTGCTGATCACAATACTGTCCTGCCAGGGCGGCCAAGACAAAATTCACTACATGGGTCATTCCATAGTGCAGATGTATTGAAAATGGATGATTTTGGTGCCATGCCCTTTACAGAACTTGTGGTGCAAAGCATCACTCCACATCAGTCCCAACAGTCCTAACCAATCGAATTATACCCACTTGGTGCTGCCCCATTTCCTTCTAAACAGTAGATACTTCCGATGGATTATTGGCATTAACTCCTCTTTCAAAAAAGTATGAATAGTTTTATGAATTTGAAAAAAAAAATTAATAGCTGTTTACATCATTCGTTCTTAAAGATCAGTCAGAATAGGTGATTTTTAAATAAGCCAAATAGAAAAATGAAGTATCTCTACAGGGTAGTAACTTGATGTCTCTTCCAAGCAGGAGAAAAGGAAGCTAAATTGCCAGCTCTAAGGGTTTCTGCTACTGACATCACAACACAGAAATGCAAGTGTGGTACTTCCAGTGAAAGCACATGGCACTTTTCCAGGTGTGTAACCACTGAGAAGGGACAGTAAAACTGTTATTTTTAAAGTCAGAATGTCATTTTCATGCGCATATCCCTAAAATTAGGGTTATTTGTACATACACTAGTTACGTTTGTGAATTTTTTAAGGTCTCTTCTAATTTCCATAGAAGCCTAGAACAAAATATAAAGAGAAATATCTGACATTTGAAAACAAATAAGCAGAAAAAATGATATAGAAGAAAAAATTCACTACTTTAGAAACACTTTTTATTGTTTATGAATGGCTTCTTGACCCAAATTTTTATTAACATCACCCTAATAAAGCAGATTACTGGAAAACATTGGGAGTGAGGACAAGGGTTATATAAACATTTTATTTTAGGAAGAAAATATGTAGCAGAAACTGAATTTTCAAGACATTTACAGTGTGAAATCATGTTGCATTTAATAATGTACTTTATTAGCAACTTCACCAAATATGTCCAAGTTATAAGCAACAATTATTTTTATTAGGTTTGGGGGGTGGAGTCGTTTTTTTTGTTTGTTTTTTTTTTTTTTTTTTTTTTTGAGACGGAGTCTCGCTCTGCCGCCCAGGCTGGAGTGCAGTGGCCGGATCTCTGCTCACTGCAAGCTCCGCCTCCCGGGTTCACGCCATTCTCCTGCCTCAGCCTTCCGAGTAGCTGGGACTACAGGCGCCCGCCACCGCGCCCGGCTAGTTTTTTGTATTTTTTAGTAGAGACGGGGTTTCACCATGTTAGCCAGGATGGTCTCGATCTCCTGACCTCGTGATCCGCCCGTCTCGGCCTCCCAAAGTGCTGGGATTACAGGCTTGAGCCACCGCGCCCGGCCTTGGTGGAGTCGTTTTAATAAAGTGCACAGAACGGTGACACCCACAAAGCCTTATAGGCAGGATTTGTGCATCTTGCTGCAAGTAACTCTGCACTAATACATTAGATCCTAAAATGCATATAAGGTGGACTAGCATCTTAACTCTGCTAGTGGATCGTGTCTTCACTGAAAAGAACCCAGCTACCAAATTAGCCTTCTTTTTAACACCACAAATGCTAATTAGAAACTTGAGATTTTATAGAAATTATTTAATGATAGAGGCTACATATGTGAATTAATGTGAATATAGTATCTGTGCTTCCTGTGTCTATAAATATTTTGAGTTATAATTAACTGTCCTGTACTATCAGATTAACATTTGGAAGTTTCTAAAATAGTTAATGCTATTTACAAAAAGGAGTGGAAACTCATCAACTGGCACTCTCTTTGATTTTTGTATTTTAAATTAACTCTTCTTTGAACCCAATTAAAGTATATTTTATGAGTCATTTTATTAGGCATCTCTTAATTATAGTGCCTCAGTGGGATAAGATATTTGCCTATTTTCACAGTTCTGAGCTTGGAAAGAAGCAAAGTATATGTAACTAAACCACTTATTTGTCTTTTTATTGCTTTTTTCCCTGTTTTATATGCTAAATCAAATACAAATTTGTGGATAGGGAAGCAATATGTGAATCACTATGTAGCAGAGGCAGACCAAGCATTACATTATTAGAGTTGTACTTTTAGAGCTGGACTGCACCAATTACTTGTTCTCATGCCAAAGGCAAATATATTTGCAACTTTTTTTTTCTGATTCTCAGGTTGATTAATACTGGTAATGCAAATGCTCAAGTAGATGTTTAAAAACTTTACAAAATAGATTCAAGTGATACTTTATTTTAAAAGTGAAGACTTGATGATTACACATAGTAAATTCACGAACTACAGTAGGTTTGTATCAAACAGAATAACTTTTCATATGAAAATCTGTTGAGGTGTGCACAATATTCTTCTTATTTTAGTCCTCGGTCTTTGCTAGACCTCATGAGTTTCATCATTTAGAAAAGGGGTAGGGGATGAACTAATGTGGTCTCCTTCAGATGTAAACATGAAATACCTAGCGTTTTACTCGCTTCTCAATACACTGAATAATTTTAAATGATTCAGACACTGATGTAGACCCTTTGGCTTATAATGTTGGATAAATTCTGAGGAAACAACTCTGACAGCTTAAATTATTTACATGCTTATGTTATAACACAGCGCAGTAACTTTCTTCTTTCAAGATTGTAGCTCAGAGAAAAGATACAGGATTCCATTTGGGGTTCAAAGGGATAGAAATGGAGCGATTCCTTTGTGTTGAAGTAGAGGTATTTTCCTAAAAAGTATATATTTACACTTTGCATTTTCATTCATCATTCCCCAGAATCATGGTCAAGGTGTAGGTCACTCCACACAGCTGATGCTCAGGTCATTGTATTATGAGAATTATGAGAATAAAGCTCCCAAGGTATGTGAAAGTGCTTAACAGAATACCTGGCATACAGCACTCAATAGAAGTTTGGCTCTATTATGGGATGTTCCAATTCTGGTTTAAGAATGTAAGAAAGGTTATATATATACCACTAAGCAAATATATATGTGGGGTTTTTTTCCTAATATTTTTTGGGTGTCCCCTGTGCTTCTTTAGGATGTAGTTATAACTCTCAATGAAAACACATGGACTCAGGGAGGGAACATTATACACTGGCGCCTGTCGGAAGGTGGGGGGCAATGGGAGCGACAGCATTAGGACAAACACCTAATGTAGATGACGGGTTGATGGGTGCAGCAAACCACCATGGCACATGTATATCTATGTAACAAACCTGCACGTTCTGCACATGTATCCCAGAACTTAAACTATAACAATAAAAAAAAAAAATAAACAAAACAAACAAACAAACAAAATGTCTGCTGGGTTTGATAAGAATTGAATGTGCAGATGAGTTTAAGGGGTATTGCCATTTTAACAGTATAAAGTCTTTATGGAATGTCATTCTATTTAAGACTTCTTTTTTTTTTTTTTTTTTTTGAGACGGAGTCTCGCTCTGTCACCCAGGCTGGAGTGCAGTGGCCAGATCTCAGCTCACTGCAAGCTCCGCCTCCCGGGTTTACGCCATTCTTCTGCCTCAGCCTCCCGCCATTCTCCTGCCTCAGCCTCCCGAGTAGCTGGGACTACAGGCGCCCGCCAACTCAACCGGCTAGTTTTTTTGTATTTTTTTAGTAGAGACGGGGTTTCACCGTATTAGCCAGGATAGTCTCGATCTCCTGACCTCGTGATCCGCCCGTCTCGGCCTCCCAAAGTGCTGGGATTACAGGCTTGAGCCACCGTGCCCGGCCAAGACTTCTTTAATGCTTTAACAATGTTTGTTGTTTTCAGAGTATATGTTTTGCACTTGTTTTGTTACATTTATTCCTAAGGATTTTGTTCTTTTTCAGGATATTGTAAATTAAATCATTCTTTTCATTTCATTTTTGTTTTGCTCATTGCTGCTGTAGAGAAATACAACTGATTTTGTATATTGATCTGGTCTCCTTCCACTGTGTTGAAATTGTTTATTATTTCTAATAGTTTGTAGTAGATTACTTAGGATATTCATGCATACATTTATGTCATCTACAAATACAGATTGTCTTACTTCCTTTCAAATCGGGTTGATTTTTATTTCTTTTTCTTACCTAATTGCCCTGACTGGAATCTTCAGTACAATGTGGAATAAAAGTGGTGAAGGCAAACATACGTGTCTTGTTCTGGATCTTAGAGAGAAAGCTTTTATCATTAATTTTGTTATGTTATATTATATTATCATAATTATGTTAGCTGTGGGTTTTCCATAGATGCCCTTTATCAGCTTTGAGGAAGCTTCCTTCTGTTCCTAGTTTCTTGAGTGTTTTTATCATGAAAGAGTGCTAGATTTTGTCAGTTTTTACTTCTATTGAGATGATAATTTGATTTTTGTTTTCATTCTTTTGACATGGTGTATTACATTAACTGATTTTCAAATGTAAAACCTTGCATTCCTAGGATAAATCTTACTAGGTCATGCTGTACAATTCTTTTTATATGTTGTTGAATTTGGTTTGTTAATACTTTGCTGAGGATTTTTGTGTCTATACTCATAAGCAATATCGGTATGTAGTTTTCTTTCCTTGCGATATTGTCTGGTTTTGGTATCTCGACAGTAATGCACTCACAGGATCTGTAGGGAAGTGTGCCCTCTTCTTCTAATTTTTGGAAGAGTTTTAGAAATTTGGTATAAATTATTAAGTATTGGATAGAATTAACCAGTGAAGTCTAGTTTCTGGCCTTTTCTTTCTATGAAATTGAACGATTGCTTATTTACATCTCCTTACTCTCTTTTTTTTTTTTTTTTTTTTTTTTGAGGCGGAGTCTCGCTCTGCCGCCCAGGCTGGGGTGCAGTGGCCGGATCTCAGCTCACTGCAAGCTCCGCCTCCCGGGTTCACGCCATTCTCCTGGCTCAGCCTCCCGAGTAGCTGGGACCACAGGCGCTGCCACCGCGCCCGGCTAGTTTTTTTTTTTTTTTTTTTTTTTTTTTGTTTTTTTTTTTTTTGAGACGGAGTCTCGCTGTGCTCCCAGGCTGGAATGCAGTGGCGTGATCTCGGCTCACTGCAAGCTCCGCCTCCCGGGTTCACGCCATTCTCCCGCCTCAGCCTCCCAAGTAGCTGAGACTACAGCGCCCCCCAACCAGCCCCGGCTAGTTTTTTGTATTTTTAGTAGAGACGGGGTTTCACCATGTTAGCCAGGATGGTCTCGATCTCCTGACCTCGTGATCCGCCCGCCTCGGCCTCCCAAAGTGCTGGGATTACAGGCTTGAGCCACCGCGCCCGGCCTTTTTTGTATTTTTTTAGTAGAGACGGGGTTTCACCGTGTTAGTCAGGATGGTCTCGATCTCCTGACCTCGTGATCCGCCCATCTCGGCCTCCCAAAGTGCTGGGATTACAGGCTTGAGCCACTGCGCCCGGCCACATCTCCTTACTCTCTATAGGTCCATTCAGATTTTACATTTTTTCTTGAGTTAGTTTCAGTAGTTTGCGTCTTTCTATGAACTTACCCATTTCACATGTTATCTATTTTGTTGTCATATAATTGTAGATAGTATTTCCTTACACTTCTCTTGTTTTTGTAATGTTGGTATTAATGGCAACTCTTTCATTTTATTTTAGTAAATTGAGTATTCTCCTTTTTTCTTGATTTGTGTAGCTCAAGTTTCATCAATTTTGTTAATCATTTAAAAGAACCAAGTTTTTGATTACCTCATTTTCTTTGTTGTTTTTCTCTTTTACGTAATATTAATTTCTGACCTATTTCTTCATGATTCCATTCTTCTGCTTAATTTGTGTTTATTACTATTGAATTACAAATAAAAATTACATGTATATTATGGTGTACAACATGATTTCTTAAAGTATGTATACATTATATATTAATGATATATACAAAATATATCATTAAGGCATTGTTGTAAGTATAGTCACCGTGTCAGACAATATTCTTGAACTTATTCCTCTTGTCTAACTAAAATTTTCTATCCTTTAACCAATATCTCCTCTACCTCCCACTTCCTCAACAGGGCTCCTGTCTACACTCTGCTTTTGTGAATCTATCATTTTTAGATTCCACATATAAGTAAGATCATGGAGTTTTTGTCTTTCTGTGCTTGGCTTATTTCACATAACACATTATCCTCTAGGTTCATCCATGTTGTCCCAGATGACAGGACATCTTTTTGAAGACTAAAGAGTAATCCATTGTGTATATATAGCACAGCTTCTTTATCCATTCATTTGTCAATGGACATTTAGGTTGAATCCATATTTTAGCTGTTGTGAATAATGTAAATAATATGGGAGTGCAGATATCTCTTGAAATACTGATAACATTTTCTTTGGATATTTACCTAGAAGTCAAATTGCTGGACCATATGGTAATTTTTTTGAGGAACCTCTGTATTGTTTTTGATAATAGTGGTACTGATTTACTTTCCCACCAACAGCGTACAATGGTTCCCTTTTCTTTTCATTCTGCCCAACACTGACCATCTCTCCCCTTTTTGATACTAGCTCACTCTACAGGTGTGATGTGGTATTGTGGTTTTTAATTTGCATTTCCTTGATGATTAGTAATGTTGAGCATTTTTTTTTCATATATCTAATGGCCATCTGTATGTCTTCTTTTGAAAATAACCAGGTAGGTCTTTTTTGTCCATTGTTTAATTGGGTTATTTGTTTTCTTGCTATTGAGTTCTTTGAGTTCCTTATATATTTTGTATATTAACTTTTTGTCAGATGTGTGGATTACAAATATTTTCTCCCATTTTATGGGTTGTCTCTTCACTTTGATTGTTTCCTTTGCTGTGCATTAGCTTTTTAATTTGTTGTAATAGCATTTGTCCATTTTTAATTTTGTTACCTGTGCTTTTGGAGTTATAGTCAAGAAATCATTGCCCACACCAGTGACAAAGAACTTTTCCCCTATGTTTTCTTCTGGTAATTTTACAGTTTCAGGTTTTACACTTAAGTCTTTTATCCATTTTGAGTTGATATTTTGTATATAGTGTGAAATAAGGATCTGATTTTATTCTTCTTTATTCTTCTGTGTATGTATATCCGGTTGTCCCAACACCATTTATCAAAGAGACTGTCCTTTCCCCATTGTGTGTTCTTGGCACCTTTGTCAAACATCAGTTGACTGTAAATGTGTGGATTTATTTCTGGGCTCTCTGTTCTGTTCCATTAGTCTATTTGTCTGTTTTAATACTAATATCAAGTTGTTTTGACTACTATAACTTTATAGATTTTAAAATCAGGAAATGTGATACCTCCAGCTTTATTCTTTTTGCTCAAGATTACTTTGGTTATTCAGCATCTTCCATAGTTCCATACAAATTGTCGGGTTGTTCTATTTCTGTGAAAAATGTCATTGAAGTTTCTATATGGATGGCATAAAATCTGTAGATTGCTTTGATTAGTATGGGCATTTTAACAATATTAATTCTTCCAACTGATAAACACAAGATACATTTCTAGTTATTTGCATTTTCTTTAGTTTCTTTCATCAATGTTTTATACTTTTTACTGTACAGATCTCTCACCTTCATGGTTAAATTTATTCCTAAGAGTTTTAGTTTTATAGCTATTGTAAACTATATTGTTTTGTTGATTTCTTTTTTTTTTTTTTTTTTTTTGAGAGGGAGTCTCGCACTGTCGCCCAGGCTGGAGTGCAGTGGCCGGATCTCAGCTCACTGCAAGCTCCGCCTCCCAGGTTTACGCCATTCTCCTGCCTCAGCCTCCCTATAGCTGGGACTACAGGCGCCCGCCACCTCGCCCGGCTATTTTTTTTGTATTTTTTAGTAGAGACGGGGTTTCACTGTGTTAGCCAGGATGGTCTCGATCTCCTGACCTCGTGATCCGCCCGTCTCGGCCTCCCAAAGTGCTGGGATTACAGGCTTGAGCCACCGCGCCCGGCCTGTTGATTTCTTTTTCAGAAATTTGTTGCTAGTGTGTAGAAACACTTCAGATTTTGTATCTTGATTTTGTATCCTGTAAATTTTCAGAAGATGTTTATTAGGTCCAATTGTTCTTTCGTGGAGCCTTTATGGTTTTCTAAATAAGATCTTGCTATCAGCAAACAGAAATAATTTCACTTGTTCCTTTCTGAAATAGAAGCCTTTTATTTCATCTTCACTAACTGCTCTTGCTAGGAATTCCAATATTGAATAGAGGTGATAAGAGTGGGCATCTTTGTCTAGTTCCTGATCACAGAGAAAAAGATTTTAGCTTTTTCCCATTGAGTATGATGTCAGCTGTGGGCTGATATATACAAATGGCTTTTATTCTGTTGACATACATTCCTTCTACACATAATTTGTTGAGGCTTTTTATTATAAAAGTATGTTTTGTCAAGTGTTTCTGCACCTATTAAGATGATCAATTGGCTTTTGACTTTTATCCTACTAATGTGATATACCATATTTATTAATCTGCATATGTTGAACCATTCTTTCCTCCCTGGGATAAATACCATTTGGTCACCGTGAATAATCCATTAATGCGTTGTTGAATTGAGTTTGCTAGCATTTTGTTCAGGATTTTGTGTCTATGTTCATCAGGAATATTGGCCTATAGTTTTCTTTTCTTGTAGTGTCTTGTCTGGGTTTGGTATCCGTGTAATGCCTACCTCAAAATGAGTTTGAATGTATTCCTTCCTCCTCAATTTTGTGGAATAGTTTGAGAAGGATTGGTATTAGTTCTTCCTTAAATGTTTGGTATAATTCAGCAGTGAGGTCATCAGGTCCTGGGCTTTTCTATGTTGGGAGGTTTTGGATTACTCATTTAATATAACTTATTTGTTACTGGTCTATACAGATTTTGTTTCTTCATGATTCAGTCTCGGTAAGCTGTATGTTTTTAGGAATGTATCCATTTTTCTACGTTATCAAATTTTTTTTGGACTATAATTGCTCACAGTAGTTTCTTATGAATGACTCTTCATATTTCTGTAGTATCAGTTGTAATGTCTTCTCTTTCATTTATGATTTTATTCATTTCAGTCTTCTCTCTTTCTTAGTCCAGCTAAAAGTTTGTCAATTTTGCTTATCTTTTCAAAATACTTTTAGTCCAGCTAAAAGTTTGTCAATTTTCCTTGTCTTTTCAAAATTCTTTGCTTATATTTTCAAAATATATCCTTTCTGTTATTTTTCTAGTCTCTATTCATTTTTGTTCCTGCTCTGACCTTTATTCCCTTTCTGCCAGCTTTCAATTCAGGCTGGTCTTTTTTAGAGTTTCCTGAGGTATAATGTTAGTTTGGATTTTTAAGTCTTTTTTCTTTTTTGATGTAGGCATTTATTGCTATAAAGTCCCCTCTTAGAACTGCTTTTGCCGCATCCCATAAATTTGGCGTGTTGTTTCCACCTTCTTTTGTCTGAAGATATTTTTCGATTCCTTTTAATTTCTTCTTGACTCTTTTTTCAGGAGCATGTTGTTTAATTTCCACATATTTGTGAATTCTCCAATTTTTCTTCTGTTATTGATTTCCAGATTCATACCATCATAGTTACTGGGATTCCTGGGGCAGGCCTGGATCCTGATTCTGCTGGACTGTCAGGGGTGGCCTCAAGCTTGGGTCTATGCATGCCAACCTGGTGCTGGAGTGGGGCTGGAGGCTAGGTCCACAAGTGTTGGCCTGGAGTCTGGGGCTGAAGAGGCTGACCAGGCATTGGTATGGGGGATGCCTGAAGTCTGGGCCCATGTGGGCCAGTCTGGTACTGGGCCAATCTGGAGTCTGGGTTGGGCCTGAAACTTGAGTCTCCAGGAGCTAGCCTGGACCCTGAGGCTACAGGAGTAGGCATGGTGCTTGTACCTTTTGGTTCCACACTAACACTGCAGTAAGCCTAAAGCCTGGGGCTTCAGGGGCCAGCCTGGTGCTAGAGTAGGCCTGGAGCCTGGGTCTGCAGATGCTGGCTTGGAGTCTGGAGATGTGGTGGCTAGCCTGGCACTGTGGCAGACTGGTTCCTAGGTTACTAAAGGCTAGCCTGGAGCTAGGGTCTAGAAGTGTTGGTCTGGTGCAGAGGAGGGCCTGGAAACTAGGTCCATGGGTATCTGTCTGGAGTCTGGGGCTATGGGGCCTGGCCTGGCAGTGGAGCAGGCCTAGAAACTGGGTACTTAAGGTCATGGCTGGGTCCTAGGGCTGTGGGTGCTGGCCTGGTGCCTGGGACTGCCAAGGTTATCCTGGAGCTGGGGCCTGGGTGTACTGGCCTGGAGGTTCCATCCATAAGTGCTGGCTTGAAGCCTGGGGGCATGACTCTTGGCTACACTCACCAGGAATTTAGTCAATTCAAGTTGGAATTGGAGGGGACAAGAAATGCTGGCAGCCTGACACTCCAGGTGAGATATAATAAGCCTTGACAGGGAGCTAGACACAGACCTTATACCCTTCATTCAAATGTTCTTAAAGTGGATCATAGACCTAAGCGTAAAATGAAAAACTATAAAACTCCTGTAAAATAGCATAGGAGAAAATCTGGTTGACCTAGGGTTTAGCAATGACTTTTTAGATGCAATACCAAAAGTACAACCAATGCAAGAAAGAATAAATTGGACTTCATTAAAATTAAAAACTTCTACCCTGTGACACTGTAAAAAGAATGAGAAGATAAGCCACAGACTGAGATAAAATATTTGCAAAGGACATTCTGATAGAGAACTTTTATCCGAAATACACAAAGAACTCTTTAAACTCAACAAGAAAATAAACTTGATTCTATGTTTTAAATAAATTTTATTATCTATATTTAAGGTATACAACACAATATTAAATGAAACATATATATAGTAAAACTATAGTGGAACAATGAACATATCCATCATCTCACATAGTTACTGATTATTCCCCCATTGGAAAGAGCAGGTATAATCTACTCATTTAGCAAAAATTCCTGAACACAATATACAATATGTATTAACTATAGTCCTCATGTTGTACATTTGATCTTTGATCTTTTCACTTGTTCATCCTGTATATTTACTACTTTGCATCCTGTGACCTACATCTTATTTCCTCCACCTTATCCTGACCTTGGTAATTACTGTTTTATTCTCTATCTCTATATATTTAACCTTTTTTTTCTTGATTCCACATATAAGTGAGATCACGCAGTATTTTTCTTTCTGTGTCTGGCTTATTTCATTTAGCATAATGTCTTCTAGGTCTATCCATGTTTTGGCAAATGACAGGACTGCCTTCTTTTTAAAGGCTAAATAATATTCGAATTATCTATGTATTTATCTATCTATATCACAGTTTCTTTATCCATTTGCCCATTGATGAACACCTAGGTTGTGTCTGTATCTTGACTATTGTGAATTGTGCTGCAATAAATTTGAGAGTGCAGAGATAATCTCATTTCCTTTGGGGATATACCAGAAGAGGGATTGCTGGGTCACATGGTAGTTCTATTTTTAATTTACTTTGGAACCTCCATACTGTCTTCCATAACGGCTGCACCAATCTATAATACATTCCCACCAACAGTGTACAAGTGCTCCCTCTTCTCCACACCGTCACCAACACTTGTTAGCTCTTGTCTTTTTGATAATAGCTATCCTAACAGGTATGAGGTGGTATCTCAAAGTAGTTTTGATTTGCATTTTCCTGATGATTGGTGATACTGAGCACCACTTCATATACCTGTTGGTCATTTTCTGTCATCTTTGAAGAAATGTCTATTCAAGTCCTTTCCCCACTTTTTTACCAGGTTATATGTTGTCTTGCTATTGAGTTGTATGAGTTCTTCCTAAATCCTGAATATTAAACCCTTGTCTGATATATGGTTTGCAAATATTTTCTCCTTATCTGCACATTGCCTTTTCATTTTGTTGATTGTTTTTGTTCTGTGTAGAAGTTTTTTAGATTGATATAATTTCATTTATTTATTGTTGCTTTTGTAGCCTGAGGTTTTGGTGTGATATCCCAGAAAGCATTGCCAAAGCCAGTGTCAAGGAGCTTTTCCCTTATGTTTTCTTCTAGGAGATTTATGGCTTCAGGTCTTACATTCAGGTCTTTTATCCATTTTGGATTGATTTTTGTATATGGTGTAACATAAGAGTCTAATTTCACTCTTTTGCATGTGGAAATTCCAGCACCTATTTATTGAAGAGACTACCCTTTCTCACTTTGTCTTTTTGGTGCTCTTGTCAAAAATTCATTGACCATATATGTTTGGATTTATTTCTGGCTCTCTATTCTATTTCACTGTTATGTGTATCTCTCATGCCAATACTATATTGTTTTGATTACTCTTGTTTTGTAACATAAATTTAAATCAGGAAGTATGATGCCTCTAGGATTTTTTTTTTCTCAGAATTGCTTTGGTTATTTGGGATCTTTTGTGGATCCACAGAAATTGTATGATTGTTTTTTCTATTTCTGTGAAGAATGCTGATGAGATTTTGATAGGGATTGCATTGAATCTACATATTGCTTTAGGTAGTATAGACACTTTAACAACATTAATTCTTCCAATCTATGAGCATGGAATATCTTTTTATTTATTTGTGTCCTCTTCAATGTATTTCATCAATGTTTTGTGGTTTTCAGTGTGCAGGTTATACTGATGCACTTTCATCTTCTTGGTCAAATTTATTCTTAAGTGTTTTATGTTATCATAAATGGGATTGTTTTCTTGATTTCTCAGCTAGGTTGTTATTTGTGAATAAAATGGCCAAGGATTTTTGTATATCAATTTTATATCCTGCAACTTTACTGAATTCATTTACTAGATCTAATAGTTTTTTTTTGGTGGAGTCTTTGGAGTTTTCTACATATAGGATCATATCATGTGCAAAGAGAGGTCATTTTACTTCTTCCTTTCCAATTTGGATATCTTTAATTTCTTTTTCTTGTCTAATTGCTCTTGATAGTATTTCCAGTACTATGTTGAATAGAAGTGGGGGGAGTGGGTAATAACTGATTTTTAAATGTACAAACATCTGAAAAGGACACCTCACCAAAGAAGATATACATATGGAAAACAGGCATATGAAAAGAAGCTCAAGGTGATATGAGTTGTCTTCCAAAAGGTAATGAAAAATGCATATTATGAAAAAATTATGGAGTCCAAATTTTTTATACCAAAATAAGCTCATACTAACTTGCTATAACATGCCTGAACAGGATCTAGTTTGAGGCACTAAAAAGATAAGACGTAAGTTTGAAAAGAGCACCTGTCAGAGCAACATAAATTCCACTAAAATTGAAGCAAAAACAAACATCAAATTTAGTGTGAAGCTTGGGTGGAAGAATGGTAAAATCATTGATGCTTTATGAGAAGCTTATGGGGATGATTCCCCAAAAGAAATCAGCAGTTTGCAAACGGATAACTCATTTTAAGAAGGGATGAGATGATGCTGAAGATGAAGCACATAGCAGCAAGCCTTCTATATCATTTTTTGAAAAAATTTTTGAAAAAAATTATGTCCATGCCCTAATTGAAGAAGACCAAGAATTAACAGCACAAACAATAGTCAACACCATAGATATCTAAATTGGCTTAGCTTACACTATTCTGACTGAAAAATTAAAGTTGAGCAAACTTCCCACTCAATGGGTACCAAAACTGTTGTGCCCAGATCAGCTGCAGACAAGAGCTGAGCTTTCAATGGAAATTTTAACAAGTAGGATCAAGATCCTGTAGCAATTTCTTGAAGAATTATAACAGGAGGCAAAACATGGCTTTACCAGTATGATCCTAAAGATAAAAGCACAATCAAAGCAATGGTTACCAAGAAGCATAAGTGGTCCAGTCAAAGCAAAAGTGGACTGGTCAAGAACAAAGGTCATGGCAATAGTTTTTTGGAATGTTTAAGGAATTTTTCTTGTTGGTTTTCTGGAGGGACAAAGAACAATAACATCTGCTTATTATGAAAGTGTTTTGAGAAAGCCAAAGCTTTAGCAGAAAAACACCTGGGAAAGCTTCACTAGAGAGTCCTTCCCCATCACAATGCTCCTGCTCATTCCCCTCATCAAACAAGGGCAATTTTTTGAGAGTTTTGATGGGAAATCATTAGGCATTCATCCAACTTACAGTCCTGATTTGGCTCCTTCTGACTTCTTTTTGTTTCAAAATCTTAACAAATCTTTAAATTGCACATATTTTTCTTCAGTTCATAATGTAAAAAAGACTGCATTGACCTGATTAAAACCCTCAGTTCCTTAGGGATGAACCAAATGGCTGGTATCATTGCTTACAAAGTATCTTGAACTTGATGGAGCTTATGTTAAGAAGTTTATATTTTTTACTTTTACCTTTTAGTTCAATTTTTCCATGAATTTTTGAAGTCCCCTCATACATCATCAGGGAATTGCAAATTAAAACAACAATAAGATGCCACTATGCACCTGAAAGAATAGCCAAAATCTAGAACACTGACCACACCAAATGCTGTAGAGGATGTGAAGCATAAGGAACTCCCAATCACTGTTAGTGGAAATGCAAAATGATACAGTCACTTTGGAAGACAGTTTGCAATTTCCTACAAACCTAAACATAGAATTGCTATGCTATCTAGCAATTATATTCCTAGGTATTTAACCAAATGAGTGGAAATTCATGATAACACAAAAACCTGCAAATGAATGTTCATAACAGCTTTATTAATATTGGCCAAAACTTGGAAGCAACCAAGATGTCCCTCAATAGGTGCACAGATAAACATTTTATGGCCCATGCATAAAATGAAACATTATTTATCAATAAAAGGAAATGAGGTATAAAGCCACGAAGAGACATGGGAGAAATTTAAATTCATATTGCTAAATGAGAGAAGCCAGTTTGTTAGTTTATTTTATGAATCAGGGTATGGTTTATTTTGGTGAACATTCCATGTGTACTTGCAAAAACTGTGAATTCTATCACTTTTGGTTATAGTGTTCTATAAGTGTCCATTAGGACAAGTTTATTCTAGTGTTGTTCAGATCTATCCTTATTAACTTTTTAGCTAATTTATTTAGCTAAAATTAATTTTTAGCTAATTTTTTATTAATTATTAAGAGTAAAGCATTGAAATCCCAAATATAATTGTAGATTTGTCAATTTCCCCTTGCAGTTCTGTCAATTTTAACTTCCGGTATTGTTGTCTTTATTAGAGGGCAATTCGCCAAGCAGTGCCCTCTTTCTCTCTGATAATATTCCTTCTTCTGAAGTCCACTTTTGTTTATATTAATATTATCATAACAACGTTTTTTGACTAGCATTTGCACAATATATTATCGCTTTCTTTTTATTTACAGTGAGTTACTGGTAGAAAGCATATATTTGGGTCTCTAGGAAGAACTGAATACTTTAGTATCTTGTGACTATATAAGATTTCTATTTTTTCTTGAGTAGGTTTTGATAATTTATATTTTGCTAGGAATTTGTCTATTTCCTCTAAACTTTCAAATCCTATTGGCATAAATTGTTAACACTGTCCCTTAATCTTTTTAATCTTTATGGTGTTTTTCAATATGTTCCCCCTTTTCTTTCATAATATTATTTCTATATACTTTTCTTTTTGTCTTGATGTATCTGCCAAATGTTTGTCTATTTTATTACAAAACTAAAATAATCAAAACAATCTGATACTGGCATAAAGATAAACATTTAGACCAATAGAATAGAATTAAAACTGCAGAAATAAACTCATACATATATCTTCAATTGAGTTTCTCCAAGGGTGTTAGGACCATATACCATCAGAAAATAATATTTTTCAACAAATCACTTTGGGTCAATTGCAGAGACACATGCAAAACAATGAAGCTGAACTCCTAGCACACACCATATTGAAAATTAACTTCAACTGATTACAGACCTGAATACAAGAGCTAAAACTAAAAATTATAGAAGAAAAAATAAGAGTAACTCTTCATGATCTTTAATTTAACAATGAATTCTCAATAATGATACCAAAACACAAGCAATAAAAAATAAAGTAAAAAGACAAAAGACAACCCACAAAATGGTAGAAAATATGTGCAAATTACATATCTAATAAGGATCTGTTATCCAGATTATAACTCTTACAACCTAACAACAAAAAGACAATAACTCATTTGGAAACTGCCAAAGACTTGAATAGACATTTCTTTAAAGAAGATATACTAATGGCCAAGAAGCACATGAAAAGATGTTCAATATGACTAACCATTTAGGGAAATGCAAAATAAAATCACAATGAGATACCACTTTACACCTACTAGGATGGCTATAATCAAAAAGAAAAACAGAAAATAATAAAGGGTTCTCAGGATGTGGAGAAATTTGTAACTTCAAACATTGCTAGTAGGAATATACAATGGCACAGCCACCATGGAGAACAGTTGGGAAGTTCCTCAAAAAGTTGAACAGAATTACAATATGACCCAGCAATTCCATTCCTGGATATATACTAAAGAAAAATAAAAACTTGTGTCCACTAAAACCTTGTACACAAATATTCACAGCAATATTATTCATAATAGCTAAAATAAGTAGAAACAACCAATGGATAAATGGATAAACAAAATATGGTATAAATTAAATATTTTTCTCCATGAAAATGAATGAAAGTTGGGCGTGGTGGCTCACACCTGTAATCCCAGCACTTTGGGAGGCTGAGGGCGGATCACCTGAGGTCAGGAGTTTGAGACCAGCCTGGCCAACATGGTGAAACTCTGTCTCTACTAAAAATACAAAAAAATTAGCCGGACATGGTGCCGGGCACCTGTAATCCTGGCTACTTGGGAAGCCAACGCAGAAGAATCACTTGAACCCAGGAAGCAGAGGTTGTAGTGAGCTGAGAGTGCACCACTGCATTCCAGCCTGGGCAACAAGAATGGAACTCCACCTCAAAAAAAAAAAAAAATGAAGTCCTGATACATGCTGTAAGAATTACCCTACAAAACATCCTAAGTGAAAGAAACCCATGATAAAAGGCATCTATTGTATTATTCCATTTACATGAATTATCCAGAACAGGGGAATCCATAGAAACAGAATACAAATCAGTGGTTGACAGGGATGGGGGAAAGTAGGGGTGACTGCTTAATGAATGCAGGATTTATTTTGGGGGCAATAGCAATGTTCTGGAACTAGGTAGTGGTAATGCCTGCACAACATTATGAATTTTCTGTTGGTAGGACAGCCGTAGAGGCCATGGGTCGTGGCAATCTTCTCACGTCAGTCAGCCGAGGCATCATCATCCTGTCCTTAATGGCCTTAGCAGGTCCAGGGGCTATGTGGTTTCCAATCCACGTGCAGGTGACAGTGTTGCGGGCATAGGGCCAGGGGCCAAAAATCAAGGACTTGAAGGTACAAGCAACGTGTACTCGTTGATTCAGGTGGGTAAGTAGAAGTATGCCACCTCAGTGTCAGAGGAGGAGGCCACCTTTGAGCTGCTGCTGCTACTGTACTTGGGCTTCGCCGAGGTGTACCTGCAGAAGCTGCACCCAGACTAGGGGAGCAGGAAGATGCAGTGGTATATCTTGAAATCCAAACCAGGAGAGAAGGATAAAGAGGAGAAATTGAGGTTGACATCCAGTTTATGAGAAACAACATGACTGCCAGCATGTTTTGCCTTTTCATCAAAGACAAGCCTCGGAATCCATTTGGAAAACTTAAAGACAAGATCAAGGGGAATAATACAGATAGTGCATCAGATGCTGCCTCCACCATTCCTGATCCATGATTGCCCTGCCGACTTCAAAGCTAAAGTGCTGCTTCAACTGGGAGACTTTCAGTCCCGGTGGGACAATGACAACAATGAGAGGGACTCCTCTTCAGCTTCAGATGTCATGTCTCACAAGACAATAGCAGGTACATATCTTAAGCAGCTAAACGAAATCAACATCACCCTTCCCAAAATGGAAGGACTTTCCTTTCTTGGGGGTCTTCGGTCTACAAATGAAGTCCTTTCCCACTCTAATGTCTGTATCAATGGGAACCATGTTTAACTGGAGCAGTCAGAAGCCAAGGGTGAGAACAAGTATAGCAGTCCTTCTTCCTACCTGAAGCCCCAGGGCTTCAGGAAGAAGCGTTTGTTCTTATCTACCAAAAACCTGGCTGCTCAGTCTTGAAAGTAACCTGGAGAAGGAAGTGGGATGTCTCATGACAGGTGGCTCTTTGAGTCTTCCACCAAGAACTCTCTGAAGTCCATGTCTCTACCATCCTACTGACCACTGTTCTGTGGAGACATTAGAGAAAACAGGGCTCCAGCAAACTTGGAAGCTGCAAAAGAAACCAAAGAGAGCAAGAAGCAGAATAACGTCTTCTTTGCTTTCTCGGGTGACGGGGAAGAAGGATATGGCTAAGAACAGTGAAGGTGAAAACCCTCTTACCATCCTGGGGAAGAAGGAAGGCATGCTTACGGAGGTCAAGCCGGGTAGGATGATTCAGGGCCTGTTGAAGACCTTACGAGAAGACTGGAGAAAGACACTGCAGCTATTGTCTCCAGAAGGAGTAACAATCTGAACCCCTTTGAAGATGCGCAGATCACAGAACCAAAAGCTGACCAAGAATCCAAGTCTGAACAGAATCACCAATTCTGTGATGGCTCCAAAAACCAGAGCAGTCAAACCTTGACTTCATCCTGAAGTCAGTGAACACAATGGCCACCAAGATCGCTATCTCTAGCTTGGGAACTGTCACCATCATCAGGGAGAACTTGATCAACGAGACCATGATGAAGAAAAACAACCCCTTGGATTCTGCTTTTGCGTATGCACAGCTAACCCAGAATGAGCTGATCCAGCTGCTCCTCAAACAGAAGAAAACAATAATAAGCAAGAAGGATTTCCAGGATCCTAAGCTGGAAGACTACACTGACAACCTGCCAATCAGTCATGGAAGAAACCCCCACGCTCCACATCCAGGCTCACGTTAGCAAAAAAAGCAGGAAAGATGTAAATCACCAGAATAAAACATGGGCATGTTTCCGTGAGTTTGTTTCCACCTGTTCTTGAGGTTAAGGACTCGCTATGCCTCATAACCAGCTAGCAGGTTCCGAATCATCATCTCCCTCACATGTTATCTGGCAAGAGTCAATTTTACCAATTGAAGCCAGGTTAATAATTACAGTGAATCTTTTACTATGGGTCCCCAAGACTTTATTTTTAAATGCCACTTTGCCTTTAACTAGATTGTAAATATTTTATGGCCACCAGAGACGTGATCATAAGTTCTGATCCTGAGCCAGAGATTCAGATGGCACAGGAGGTATTAATGTGTTTCAACACTGGGGTTTTCTTTCACGTTGAGATTTTTTTTTAATATATATCCTCCAGCTATTAAAGCTTACCTGAGAAAGCTTTAAATAAGAAAAGGACAATAGGCCGGGCGCGGTGGCTCAAGCCTGTAATCCCAGCACTTTGGGAGGCCGAGACAGGTGGATCACGAGGTCAGGAGATCGAGACCATCCTGGCTAACACAGTGAAACCCCCTCTCTACTAAAAAATACAAAAAAAACTAGCCGGGCAAGGTGGTGGGCGCCTGTAGTCCCAGCTACTCGGGAGGCTGAGGCAGGAGAATAGCGTGAACCCGGAAGGCGGAGCTTGCAGTGAGCTGAGATCCGCCACTGCAGTCCCAGCCGGGGGAAAAGGCGGGGACTCCGTCTCAAAAAAAAAAAAAAAAAAAAAAGGACCATGCAATTGCTGCTGTTACATACATGTACTTTCTCATGAGTAGCACAGGTGTGGCTTTTGGCTGCAGATGCTAAATTTTTGATACCATGTAAATGTACCCAGCTTCTCAGACTTGGGTCCTGTTTTAAATTTTTTTTTATGGGAGCCAAAATGTTTAGAGAAAGCCTCTGGGTGTGCCTTTCAGATTTTGAACAAGCTGCCTTGTCTAAACATCAACTTCTACTACTCTCTAGCCTTAAAATGTGCTCTATTTAGATCCACAGGGCCCTTCTACTGGAGATATGAAAAATAGAATACAGAAATTAAGAGAATCACTTTTTACTCAATTAGGGGAAGTTGGTCAAAGCCCTCCTCTTGCGACAGCAGGTTTCCTGCTGGCCACCTGTTCAGTGCCTTGATAGGGGATTGGGTGATGAAAGCACTCATGAAAACAGTTCACTCAGGTATGGAATGTCAGAATTCCTTTGGCCATTTTCTCCTGAGTCTTTGCTAGATCCCCTGGTTTCTTTGGCAGCACTTCCTGGATGGAGGACAGGGTCCATGAACTTCTCAAGACATTGAGTCTTGAGACACAAGAAACCACAGACTTCGACCCTGAAGGGCCTATGTCCATATGTCTGTCCTTTGAATACTTCCTGTTCCTGCCTAAAAGGAAAGCCAAATTGTTTCTAGGATACTGGGGAAGTTGTAGTGAGGGGCTTCATGCAGTTAATAGAATCTAAAGCCAGTAGAAAACCAAAATGCCTCAGTCTCAAATATAAAAAATGTTTCTTTTTTATTTTCCATAATGAATAGACTCACAGGCATTTTACCTCCTTGTTATAAAATTGTGAAGAGAAAGAAGATGACACATTTTTGGACTGCTGTATTTTGTGTATTTATTTTTGAGACAGAGTCTTGCTCTCCTCGCCCAGGCTGGAGTGCAGTGGCACGATCACAGCTCACTGTAGCTTTGGCCTGCCGGGCTCAGGCGATCCTCCTACCTCAGCCCTTCAGGTACCTGGAACCACAGGTATATGCCACCATGCCCAGCTTTTTAAATTTATTTTTGTAGAGATGGGGGTCTCCCTATTTTGCTCAGGCTGGTCTTGAACTCCTGGGTTCAAGCAGTCCTCTCACCTCGGCTTCTCAAAATGCTGAGATTATAGGCATGAGCCACCACATGCAGCCAATTGCTATGTTTTTAAAACTAGATTTATAGACATATTTTTAAAAAACTAGGGCACTTTTCCCCTTAAAAAGCACTAGTTCAGTTCTTCAAGCAATTTCATTGGAACTCACCTAAGATTGGAATTGGAATGTTTCCGTGTTGCTCATTTTTTCTACAGGTTATGATAGAATCTCATTAAATCTTGACATCTCTCCCAGGGGAAGAATATCACAGGCCAGTGGTGTGAATGGGTTATGAGATGATAGCATTAACTAAATCAGTAATCTCTTTTACGTATGTTCTTGTTATATTTCGGTTAAGAGGCAAGATGATTGGCAGCAGAATTCTTCAGGATTTTGTTTGCTGTGGTATGGATTATATTGGAGCACCTTAATCTGAAGGATGAAACTGTAACTTGATTTATCTAATTAGCTTTTAATTACCTATAGCTATTTTACTTTATTCTCTCCTATAGTTTTGGGGACCACTGTAAACGTCTCAGATGACTTGCATTTATTTACACACTTGAAAACTGTATATTCACTTGAACTCTAACAATGTACATGTATATGTATATATTTGCTCCACATTATGTTTTTTACTTTATATAAATGTACTTTTATTGTGATAACCCAAGTGCACCATGGGAGTCATGTGTACTCTTAATGGTTGGAGAGCTGGTATGGAAAACTGGTGTGGAAACCTGCATTTTTCATTAGGGTGGTTGGCTTGGAGATATCTGCTGCTAGAACCTGGGGTGCGTGACTCAGTGTGAGAGGAACATCTGGGTGGAAGAGTGAATTCCTGTGCTCTGAAATGCCACTTGGGAACTCTGGAGAATGAAGAACAATCGACTTCGAGGTGTCTGGCTTCTGCGACTGCTGGAAAAAAATTCAGTTTATAGCATTCCCGCATTTCCCAAAGTAGATAACCTGGAGGTTATTCAATGAATAACTGTCCCTGAGGACTCCATTTTGGGGGAGGGATTATCTAGGAGACGCTTTACCCTGCTCTGAACAGTCAGCAGAATTTGGTGAATTGGAGCACAGGAGAATCCTACAAATGGAGTATGTCTCAGGGCATACATCAGCTATACAAGAGAGCTGGGACTTGCCTCTAGCTTCTGCAGGCACTCACCTGATGGGCCCTGGGGGAGAGGGGGAGGGGTGGTCTGGAGGAGCCGGAACAACTCTTGGCCTGGCCTCTCTGCTTCCAGAAAGAGTATTCAGGACTTGAGGGAAGCATCAGATTAAATACCAGTGAACAGTTCGAGGTCAACTTTCTGAAGTGTCAATCCTTTTCCCAGTTGTTTCATATACTCTTATTCCTTCCTTGCACTTTGGCAGATGTCCTGCCCTCCTCTTTCTTTTTTTTTTGTTATCCTTTTCTTTTTATTTATTTGAGACGGAGTCTCGCTCTATCGCCCAGGCTGGAGTGCAGTGGCCGGATCTCAGCTCACTGCAAGCTCCGCCTCCCGGGTTTACGCCATTCTCCTGCCTCAGCCTCCCGAGTAGCTGGGACTACAGGCGCCCGCCACCTCGCCCGGCTAGTTTTTTTGTATTTTTTTTAGTAGAGACGGGGTTTCACCGTGTTAGCCAGGATGGTCTCGATCTCCTGACCTTGTGATCCGCCCGCCTCGGCCTCCCAAAGTGCTGGGATTACAGGCTTGAGCCACCGCGCCCGGCCATGCCCTCCTCTTTCATTCCAGTGTGTTAACCTCATCAAAGCAGCAAAGTGGAAGAGAAAACAAGTCTGCCCTTTGCCATACTGAACAGCTATGGACCCTGAGAGGTGGTACACAGGCCTTAAGAATGAGATACAAGTGTGTGCTTTCCAGCTTTGCTAACAGTGGGAGTTCAAAGGGGCAGAGAGGGAGGAAAGTCCATGACACTCAGCCACATAGTGTAGGGAAGCAATTTAATATTAAGTGATGCACCATCTGCCCTCCCTAGGTTCCTTCTCCCAATCAACCTTTTTTCTTTTTTCTAGAATGACTAATTATCCCTCAAGAACAATTAATTATCCAATTGCCTTAGGTGGAGAACTTAACTCCTAAAAGCCACACCAACCAAACTCAACTCTGGTTTTTCCATATCTACTGTGTGAGCTACTTAACTGACTCCTCCTCCCTCCAACTGAAGGATCACCCAGTGTTTTTTGGATTATAGAATTATTATTTCCTGCTTTGTTATTCTGGGAATTTTTTATTTCTTTTCTTTGTTTTTATTTGTGTGTGTTTTCTTCATTTTTTCTTTTTGGAGACAGGGTCTGCCTCTGTTACCCAGGCTGGAGTGCAGTGGTGCAATCATGGCTCAATACAGCCTCAATCTCCCAGGCTCAAACAATCTACCCACTTCAGCCACCCCAATAGCTGGAGCCTTGCTATGTTAGCCAGGCTGGTCTTGAACTCCTGAGCTCAAGCAATCCTTCTGCCTCAGCCTCCCAAAGTGCTGGGATTATGGGTGTGAGTCACCACACCTGGCCAGGTTTTAAGAAGTAACCTGGGCGCAGTGCAGTGGCTTGCTCCCGTAGACCCAACACTTCGGGAGGCCTGGGTGGGTGGATCTCTTGAGCCCAGGAGTTTGAGACCAGCTTGGGCAACATGGCAAAACCCTGTCTCTACAAAAAGTAAAAAATTAGGCAGGCAAGGTAGTGCATACCTGTAGTCCCAACTACTCAGGAGGATCACTTGAGCCAAGGAAGTTAAGGTTGCAGTGGGCCATGATCACACCACTGCACTCCACTCCCATCCAGCTTGGGTGACAGAGTGAGAAAAAGGAAAAAAAAAGAAAGGAAAAAGGGGAAAGAACCTACAACCTCACAGGTTTTTTTTGGTTGTTGTTGTTGTTTTTGAGACAGTCTCACTCTATCGCCCAGACGAGAGTGCAGTGCTGCGATCTTGGCTCACTGCTACCTCCACCACCCGAGTTCAAGGGATTCTCCTGCCTCAGCCTCCCAAGTAGCTGGGATTACAGGCATGCACCACCACACCTGGCTAGTTGTCGTAATTTTTTGTGAAGATGGGGATTCACCATGTTGACCAGGCTGCCCAGGTTTTGTTTTTAAGAAGTAACCTGAAATTTCCTACAACACTGAATAAGGTGGTACTACTTACCCCCCACCCCCCCACAAAAAACAAACAACAACAACAAAAAACATGAATTTTCTATGGGAATGAATATACCTTAATAAAGAAAATCAAGCAATACAATGGGCTATAATGACAGACTAAGAAAAACACATGATTATTTTAATGGATACAGAAAAAGTATTTAACAAAATTGAATTATCAACTCATGATCTTAAAACAATTCTGAGCAATCTAGTAATCGTAGGAAATTTTCTTAAACTGATAAAGAATATCTACAAAAAACCTATAGCTAACATCATACTTAATGAAATACTGAACGCTTCCCCCCAGCCACACTAACATCAGAGATATGGCAATGTGTGCTCCAAACACTCCCCTTTAACTTCTTACTGCAAGTCTTAGCCAATGCAGTATTTCAAGAAGACATAAAAGGCAAGCAGATTGGAAAGGAAGAAATTAAACTATCAATATTCACATGTAAATAGTAAACTATACAGACACCACTGTATATAGAAAATGCCAAGAAATATGCATAAAAGTTCCTACAATTAATAAGTGAGTTTAGCAAAGTTGCAGGATACAAGATCAACATACCAAAAGTGACTTTCAGATGCATATACACCTATTTGCTGTTCACATCAGTGTGTTCTCTCTATAAAAGATGAAGCTATTAATATTCCCACTCTGCCCTTCCTACTCACTTCCTCTTCTGTCCCCATACACTGTCGACTACGTTTTTACCTTTATATTATCAAGGTAAAAATTGTTACCTTTACCTTTACACTTACATTGTCCCAATTGTCAACATTTTTAATCACTGTGTTGTCCAGATGCAGTTTATTAAATTGAAAAACAATAAATGCCATTACATTTTTTAAAAATGATTTTATTTCTATATACTAGTAATGAATGTTTGAAAATTTAAAAACCACTACCATTTACAACAGTAGAAAATGTATAAAATATTTGGTATAAATATAAAATATATCCAGGATCAGTATGCTGAAAGTGGAAAAAAAAATCAAGACCAAAATAAATATACAGCTATATCATGTCTGTGGCCTAAAGACAAAATATTGTGAGGATGTAAATTTTCTTCAAATTCATCTATAGATCTAATTCAATCTCAATAGATATACTAGCAGAATTTTTTATAGAAAGCAACAATTCTGAAATTTATGCAAAAGCAAAGTAGTAATCAACACGATTTTTGAGATGAAGTTGTACACACTATCTAATTTTAAGACTTCCTATAAAGTAATTAGGAAAATGTAGTATTTGTGAATGGATAACAATGGAACAGAATAGGCAGCCCAGATTTAGACCCAAACAAATATAATCAATTGATTTTTTGACAAAAGTGCAAAAGCAATGCAATAAAAAAGAAACAATCTTTTCAACAAATGGTACTAGAACAATTAGATAGCCATATTTTAAAAATTGAACCTTGACCCATAGCTAAACTTTATACAAACCTTTATTCAAAAAGGATAATAGATAGAAATGTAAAACTTAAAACTATAAAATTTCTGGATGAAAATATGATATAATCTTCATGACACTGGGTTAGACAAGTGTTCTTACACTGCAACATCAAAAGTAAAAAATTGATAAAGTGAATCGTATCAAAATTAAAATTTTTGCTCTAAAAAAGGCAGTGTTCAAAGAATGAAAAGACAAGTCACAGACTAGGAAAATATATTTCCAAATAATGTATCTGACAAAGGACTTGTATCAATATATTAAAAAAATATAAAAACAGTAAGAAAAGGAACAATCCAATAAAAAGAGGAGCAAAAGATCTGAACAGACACTTTGCAAGAATATACCACTTTAACTGTAAGATCATCATAAGGTTTGAGGTGATATCCTGATTTGATCATTATACAATGTACACATGTACTGAAACATCACATTGTATCCCATAAACAATTATGTGTCAATTATAAACAAATAAAAGATAATACCATATATCATTAGGGAATTACAAATTCTAACAACGATTAAAATTTAAATGAATATATATATATACACATATATATGTATAATACAAAATTACTAAATACTGGTAAAGATACAAAGCTACTGGAACTCTCACATATTTGTAATTGGAATGCAAAATGCTAGGGAAACTTTAGAAAACAGTCTGGCACTCATTCCCACTCCAAAGCATTTACCCTATAAAAATGAGCATTTATGTCATACAAAACTTATACCTGAAAGTTTATAGCAAATTTATTCATATTCACCAAAACTAGAAACATCTTACAAATTCATCAGTTAGTGAATGGATAATAAAACTGTGGTACATCCACACAATGAAATACTACTCAGTGATAAAAAGGAGTGAAAGAAGCCAGACCAAAAGGGCTACGTATTGCATGATTCCACTTATATGACTTCTGGAAAAGGCAAAACCATAGAGATGAAGAACAAATTGATCATTTCCAGAGATTGAGTATGGGGCAAAGGGTTGAATACAAAAAGAGCCACCAAGAGAAATTATTAAAGTGACAGAACTTCTGTGTATGGTACTAGTGTAGAAGATACATGACTGTGCATTTGTCAAAACCCATAGAACCATACACTAAAAAGAATGAATTTTACTGTGTGTAAATTACAAATACAAATTTTAAAGAAATAAAGGTATATTTTTACCTATTAAATTAGCAGAGATTTACAAAAATAGAAAGGCCATGTTTTGATGAATGTATGGAGGGATATTCACATTTATACACTACTGGTGGGAATGTAATTTGCGCAACTGTATTGAGGAAAACTCAACACCACCTGTCAGATGCTCTACTAAATGCTCTCATCATCCAAACCAAATAATTTTAATTCTGGAACCTTATTCTAAAGAAATAATTACAGATGTGCATAAAGGTTAATGTACAATGATGTTCTTCATTACATTTAAATTCTATAAGCAAACTTGATAATAATCAAAATGTCCAATAACATGATATCATCTAAATAAACTTTGTTAAATCCATAAGATATTAGGTAGCACTTAATATTGTATTTTTCAAAGAATGATAACATGGAAATACACTTGTGAATTTTCAAATGAAAAAATTAAATGGTATATACAATATGATATCAATTTTGTTATAAAACTGTGTTATATACATAATTTTTTAAAAGACTGAAAGGACATACACCTGAATATTACAAATTATTGTTTTCTGGCTTATAAAATTATACATATTATTTAGTTTTTAATTCATACTTTGCACTTTATTTTTTAACAATGATCACCTGTTACTTTTATCATGAAGGAAAACATTTTTTTTTTAACTTTTAAAAAACAAGCCCAGCCCAATCTAGCCAAGCCCATGATCTTTTCAGTTGCTATCTTCACTCAAAATGCCACACTGTTGTCCACTGGGTGCTTATTGTCCTCTTGCTCCTTTAGGTACTGCACTCACTGGTGATAAACATCTGCCAAAATGAGAGTGCAGGTGGCAGCATCCCTCCAAGCACATTAAATCTTTCAGTTAAACTGGCCTAGTAAGCCATAGGCTGATACTGGGATCAATCTCCATGACCTATAGAGGGAACCAATGTTTTGAAAAGCTATAATGCCCACCTTATGTAATTGGGAGTTTCCCCTCTTCTAAATCTCTTCTATGAAATAGTATTTTGCAACCCTTCTCCAAAGCAACTCTAGATATTCCATCATGCCCTGGGGAATGACAAATAGTAGGTCCAAGGGTAGACTTTCCATTGTACTATTTCCTGATGCCAGATGTGGTGTCTGGGGATGCCTGGAGCCATTCTGTCCACTGTCCCTGTCTCATCTCACCTATCCAGTTTTTTAAGCTGGCTATTTAGTACTACTTGTACTATCTCCTGTGTACTTGATCCCTTTAGGGGGAGTCACAGACCCCTTGTCACAGAATCAAAGAATTCCTCTAAGTTACAAATCTTGTTTTGGGTTGTTTCTAAATTGGGTCAAGAGAAACCGCCACAAGGGCAGCTTGACATGAGAATAGTGGCTGGCAATGACTCTCACAGTAGCAACAGAGGTATTGCAGTGCAACACCTTCTCTCTAATCCACATTAAAAAGGTATGGATTTATGAAGTAAGTCTCACTGCCTGCTTCAAAGGATTACTTCAAATCCACTGAAGTAACAGATTTATGGCATCTCTCATTTTCTCCCTTCCTTCCCTCCCTCCATTCCTAAGGGCAGTAAGTTCACTCCTATCTTCATTTACAAACATCAGAGATCTCAGGTTTGCCTCATTCATGTAAGCTTCTAAGTCCAATCTCCACTAAATTATGTCAAGCATTTGTAACTCCATTGTGGAATTTCATAGCCTCCTTCTCTTTCCTCTCTATTTTTAAAATCTTTAAAAATACTTATTTCAGTAAATTTGGGGGTACAAGTGGTTTTTGGTTGCAAGGATGAATTGTATAGTGGTGAAGTCTGAGATTTTAGTGTACCCATGGTACTGGTATAAAAGTAGACACATAGACCAATGGAACAGAATAGAGAACCCAGAAATACAGCCAACTACTTATAACCAACTGATCGTCAACAAAGCACACAAAAATATAAACTGGGGAAGCGACATCCTACTTAATAAATGGTGCTGGGAAAAGTAGATAGCCCACATGTAGAAGAATGAAACTGAATCCATCTCTCTTACCTTACATAAAAATCAACTCAAGATAGAATAATGACTTAAATCTGAGACCTGAAATCATAACATTTCTACAGTATAACCATGAAAAACTTTTCTGGACATTGGCCTAGGCAAATAATTCACGACTAAGACCCCAAAAGCAAATGCATCTGCCTCTCTTTTTATATCCAAGGGCAACATGAATGTAACTCGCAACACTCTCTAAGGTTTCATTCACTCATTCACAATAAAACTTCCAGATGGGGGCTTGTTGGAGACAAATGTCTTAGGATGACAGAAAGCAAAAAAGACCTACTGAAACTCATCAAGGTGGGGAAAGAAATGGAAGAAGGTCAGTGAGAGCAAGAAATTCCCTAGGATGACTCCAGAAAAGAAAAATGAGGCAAGAGCCAGGATAAGGTGACAGAAGGTGTGAGCAAAGGTCTCCTGAGGATTCATTAGGAATGTATTTGATTCAGGCACGGTGGCTAACGCCTGCAATCCCAGCACTTTGAGAGGCCAAGGCAGGCAGATCACTTGAGGTCAGAAGTTCGAGACCAGCCTGGCCAACATGGTGAAACCCCATCTCTACTAAAAATACAAAAATTAGCTGGGTGTGGTGGCATGTGCTTGTAGTCCCAGCTATTGGAAAGGCTGAGGCAGTAGAATCGCTTTAACTCAGGAGGCAGAGGTTGCAGTGAGCCAAGAGCCCAAGTTGCGCCAGCTTGGGCGACAGAGCACTCCAGTTTGGGCGACAGAGAAAGACTCCATCTCCCCCCTGAAAAAAGGAAGGTATTTGAAATGCACAAGAATTTCCACTTTCCCTATACACTATCCTGCCCATCCTCAAGAGAGACAAAAACTAACCAGGACTCCTGATACTGTTTTTGTTCGTATCTGTATATCCTAAAACAAGGACATGTCTGATGACCAAATCAAAAGGGGGACCTGGGATGGGGAAAGCCCTCCTACTGGTATTTAATGACCAGTTGAGACATCAGGCACAAATCCTGTAGCTGGAGTTCGCAGAGTTGCTGGCCTTGGCTACATCTCCAATGGCTGACATGAGATCAGGTAAGGCATGGGCATCAGAGTAATCAATTTGAGTATTTTTCAACTCCCGCCATAACTATGACAAATTCAACCTCAACCTTAGCATTCATGCCTCTCTGGGTCTTAAGTGATGGGAAGAAAGTGCAAATGAAAGAGGGTGACTCCCAAAGGCATATACGTGGGAAAGAAAAGTGCCAGTGGAAGGAGAAAGTTATGGCATTTGTTTGATCTCATCAGTGATATGTCTTACTTATAAGGCTTAAGGAAAAAGTAAACAAATATAAGCACAAGGATTGGGGTTACTTTCAAATCAGCTGACTACTCTCCTTCTATGAAACTGGGTCATTTATTGCTGAAATCCAAACCCATCTCTGGTGGCCTATATTCCAGCAGTGGGGGGTCCACAACATTACTGAAGGCCTAACAGAGCAAGTACTCTATCATGTTTCAAGAATTTTTTTTTCCGTAAACATGGGGAGCTGTATGGAAAGTAACTGTTTATATATACATATCCGTGAGTACAATAACTTCTGAAATGCGACAAGAGAAAAGAGAAATCTAAGCATGCATTTGAAAATAGCAACCTGTGGTCTGGAGAAGATCTTAATAGTGATCCCTTTGTTGAATGATGCTTTGTGAAGCTGAGATGAAGAGAGGTTGTAGTAGTCCCCTGCTACTTCTTTCCTTTTCTTCTCCCTCACATGAAGTCTTCTACCAGCTCCTCCTGAGGAATAAATATAAAGCAGCCCCTACAAGAGGGGATGGGTTGTCTGAGGGCCTGATCACTTTAACACAGTGGTTCTTAAATTTCTTTTGGAATATTGAGTCATTTGGATAATATAAAAGACATGAATCCTCTCCCCAGTAAAATGTACTCAAAAGAAAAATGTCTGCATGCCATGTCAGAGGTTTTATAGACGTTTTTCTCCTAAGCTTTACCTTCCAAGTCCTTCAGGCCATCTCTTCACTTCAATTCGTGAAACGCCTACAATAATAGCACAATAGGAAATTCTACACACATTTGACTACTAAACTGGATGTATTCTGACCCCACAATGGCTTTTACAAAGAAGTACATCACCTAGCTGATGAACTTTCTTTGTTCCCACTTTTATCCTAAAAATAATACACCATAGGATTTTGTGTCTTGGCTCCTGGTTAATCAATGTATTGGTGACTGGTTTTTGTTGTCGTTGTTGCTTTTTAAGAGCAGCACTAGCTCACTTTTTCAACCTAGAGGCTCTGGGCTGCAAGTATATGGTGGAACATGGCTAAACAAATGCTTGGTAGAAGATGTAACTAACTTAGGTCAAGATCAAGGAAAAATTTAGATCCTAAATAAATCTTTTTATGCTACTTCAAGCTGACTAGCCTGCAGCCCTTTGAAAGAGTTAGGAGACGGCCACAAGATTCCAGCAGTGCTAAGGGCTAACAGCTCCCCTAGCTGTTCTCCCTCACCAACAGAATTATTGCTCTCATTCCCGACTCCTGAAGTGTGATGGTGACTCAAAAAGGTGAATAGATAGTATATAGCGAGGTATCAGGCATACAGCAAATAATTGGGTTGAAAAGAAGGAATCACCTGGATCTCTTCTAAGGCTCATCTACTATCCCACTACAGCCTTTCTTCTCTAGTATTTGCACAGTTATCATGTGCCAACCTCCAAGTCATTCCTCAGTCACTGAAGCCTTGTACTCCGGCTCCAGTGTTCATTCCTCTAAGGTCTAGCTCTCTCTCTAATTGGGCAATCCTGGGTTACAATAGCCTGCGTAAAATTATCATCTGACATCCTAGCTTCACAGGTATCTTAACCACTCCCATTTTGAAATCTAACACTCCAAAGTATACTCTGATTACAGGTCCTATCACTCCAGTTTTCCAATTACTCAGCACTCACCTTGTTCACATTAAAGCCTCTTTTTAGCCCAGACTGAGGCCACTCCTGTTCTTACTTCCTTCCATGTCCATAGCTGATTTTTGAAACTAAGTCTTGCCCTGTTACCCAGGGCTGGAGTATTAGTGGATGGGATCTTGGCTCACTGCAACCTACGCCTCCCAGGTTCAAGGGCATTCCTCCTGTCTCAGCCTCTCCTCCCAAGTAGCTAATACAGGCATGTGCCACCATGCCTAGCTAATTTTGCATATTTAGTAGAGACAGGGTTTCACTCATGCTGTTACTGTGGGGCTGGTTCAACTCCTGAATTTTAGGTGGATCTGCCCAATTTTGGCCTTTCCAAAGTGTTAGATTATAGGCGTACAATGCCACCTGGGTCCTTAGTTTGATTCTAAATCCATTTCAGAATTCCTCTCTTGCTAGCTGTCCACCCCTCAATCAAGGTAAATTCAAATACGTTTTAAGTGTATTTATGGGGATAATGCCCCAAAACTACTTTCATATTTCCTCTGAGCTTGAACGTTTCAAATCAAGCTTTTACTTTGATATACTATGTTTCCTGTTATGTATCTCACTCCAGCCGCTTTGCAATTAGTTATTCCTTTAAAGACTCTGGTTCATATTTAGTCTTTCTGTTCTAGCAGCTTTTGTCTCCATATTCCTGTTCCTGGTCAGTTTCCTCTCCATCATCCATCACTTTTACACCACATTACAAATCTTCACTTACCTTTAAGCAAAGTCCTCTTCCTTACTCCTATCCCTATCTCTGTGCTCCAGCAAAAAGGTAGTTCCACTTCTACTCTATGCTAACCTCTCCACTTCCTACACGTGTTGTTCTAGAGCTTGTTTGCTAGATTTCACCCTTCCAGCTTCACCTGCATCATCTTTCAAGATCATCTTCCATCCATTATCATCTTCTCTCTTCTGCATCTACAGTGCATGCCTCTCAATTCCTCTTCTTCCCTGCCCCATGAATCTGCAAACACCTAATTTTTCTCAGTGCTAAAGATCTTATTCTGTAAGGCCCTGGATAAGGGAGTTTTGAATCTGTACTTGGCTATGGTCTTGGCAAACCTAGAAAAGTTTCCTCACAAAATAATGATTAAGTACAATAAATAAGATAAAGAAAATATGAACCTGGTGAGAGGTGAACAGGAGAGTGGAGGCTTCATCCCACAGCAGGTAAGGGATAGCTAAGTGCTGAAAGGGAAAACTTAATTATCATCAGCTGGCAGGAGCAAACTCAATTAAGGAGGATGAGGTTTGTCTGTGACAAATATACTCATCCAATCCTAGGAGCAACTAGGCAGCACTGGTAGCAGTATATATAAAGCAGTTTGTAACATCAAAGGGTAGCCAAGGACACTGTCGTGCAGGCATAGAAATGAAGTGGTTTCAGGGAAAACAGGCTGAAATATGACATAATATGAGGCACTTGTGCCAAGGCTCCCCCTACTTCCAGCACTTCAAAGCAGCAGTAGACTTCTGTACTTCAATAGTTATAAATGTCTTTCACACTGAGATAAGACCTGGTTTCAGAATCTTTTTATAAAACAATCAGGGCAGGCATTATCAATCAATTAGAGATGGTACTTGAGATGAAGCGTGGTCATTAATGGCCAGGTATCCAAGCAGAAAAGTCCTCGTCAGTAAATTCGGGAAGATATGAATAAGTCAGGAGTAAGCATTCTGAAGAGAGCTTGGACGCTATAATAACTAAGGACAAGCTGGCCTGATGAGATCACATACAGAGCAGGCGCTCAATTAACAGTCAGGTCTGTTGATGATTCATTTTTTCATTCAACAAACATTTAATGAGGCCTTCTGCACAAAAATTTGGATTGAAAGGTCATAATACAAAGATGAGTACGGCACTGTCCTTTACTTTAAGGAATGTATATATCTGTAGATTGAAGTTGTTACATAGACACGATTAATGATAATATTAACCTGCTGCTAGTAATACTCAGCAGGTTGTATTATATCCATCCGCGTAGGATTTCTTCAGAGGAGCACCATTCCAGGTTGCTGCTGGATCCATGAAGTCCTCCCAGGCACCAGGATCTGCTGTTGTTTTGTCAAGAAGCTTGGGCCCCAAGATCTGGGGTTAAATAATAGCTGTAATTAATGTATAGAGGCCGGTGAGAAGACTACAAATATCATGGAAACTTGTACTAATAGTTAAGTATTAGAGGAAGAAACTAGAAGGTCAACAGAAAGCTTTAAGCTACAAAAATACAGCAAGCAGTTGAATCAGGTTTCAAATCCAGTTTTGACAAAGTCTAATGCATTTTTGTTTTCAGGATAACCTTATGCAGAAGATGCTGCATGCAGCAACAACTTTTCAACAGCTTTCTTATTTGGAAATCCAAGAGGTGGGAATAGATTAGCAGATCAGTGGCTGAGGATTAATCTGGTTTCCCACTCTACCTGGCAGAGGAAATGTGCTGTGAAATAACTTACATTCTACATATCATTGAAAACCAGTTGCCATTGGTTTTAATTTTCTCAACCCTAACATCATCACTGATCATTCAAAATATAAGTACCTCTAGTCAAATCTCTTCTTTTAATACTTGTCATAGTCAACACCATTATTAGCAACAACAGTTGATACAGCATTTAGCATATTTCAGGCCTGTTCTAAGCAATGCGTGTTATTAATTAGTCTGGCATTTTTAACTCATCATTGAAAAATAATATTATTCTATTCACGAAGAGAAACAGAGTCCTAGGGAAGTGAAGAATCACACTCAAGACCACATTGGTAAGTTTGACAGCAGATTTGAGCCCAGGCTACATAGTCCCAAGACCCAAACACTCACTTTACATAGCTCTGCTGCACTGCTCAGGGCTCTTTTCCCAACCCCAGATAAGTGTTTACAAGGCCCTCTGAAAACCTGCAGTCCTAATTACATATAAAATTCTCCTCTGGTCTAACCAACGATACATGACTAGAATTCAACCATTCTCACATAGAAAGCCATTTTAAATCCTAAATATCACATTTTGAGCCTTAATTGGAAAATTTCCCAAAGAACATTGAGTTTACAATATACCTTTGAAAAAAGAGAAAATAAACACTGGATATGTTTAGGTTTCTTTTACTATTGAATTTTTACTTGCAGATATAGCCATAAATGTTTTAAGATCCATATAAAATCTAAAGCAATTATACAATAATTACTTGGGCGCTACTGCTTTCCTCAATTGAGTCTTTTGATATAAAAGCTCACTTTTAAGAATTAATATAAAAACAAAAACAAAAAAAAACTTTGGGAGGTATGTGTCAGTGAGAGTAGGCCTGCTACTGATGAGAAGGACCAGCAACTTAGCAAATGAATTAAGAAAAATGTCTGCTGCACCAGTGTGTCGGTAGTGGCTCCCTGAGAACTAACATTTGCTATAGCTAACTTAGAAAACACCCACAACCTGTACGGTCAAGTTATGATCTAAAAGGAGTTAATTGCAACATTCATACAAAGAATATGACAGTATTTTTCATCAAGGTCTTTTTCTATAAGTTTTTCTATAACTTTTCCTATAAGTTCTATTATATCTATAGTCATGTGCTGCCTAACAATGTTTAGGTCAATGATGAACCTCATATATGACAGCTGTCCCACAAAATCATATCATATTTTTACTGTACCTTTTCTATGTTTATATATATTTAGGTACACAAATACTTACCATTCTGTTATAATTGCCTACAGTATTCAGTACAGTCATATGCTGTACAGGTTTGTAGCCTAGGAGAGCAACAGGTCATGCCATAGCCTAGGTAACAGGGCCATACCATTTAGAGAGGTTTGTGTTAATATACTCTATGATGTTCACAGGACAAAATCACCTAAAAATACATTTCTCAGAACATATCCCCATTGCTAAGCAATGCATCACTAAATTTGTATAACTTCCTAAGAGATTATCCCCTCTTCGCCACTCCCACTCCTTTCAGCCCTACGTCATTTCATCTTAGCCACTGTAGTATCCTTCTAACTCATCTCCCTGTCCAGATTTGAAAACATTCCTGAACACACCCCACACTACTACAAGGGACACCGCAGCACCTTTCTGAAATAACACTTATAATGAAATCCAAATCCCATTGCATGCCATATAAAGTACTATTCCCGACCTACATATTCAACCTAATTTAGAGAACTATTTGTAGTTCCCCAAACTCATCATACTACTTCCAATGTCCATGCTTTTGCTCGGAAAGCCTTTCTCTGTTTTTCACCTAGTCAAAAGGCGACTTTACTTCTTTAAAGACTCAACTCACATACCAGGTGCTCTGAGCTCTATCATCTCCAGACTCTGTAAAATGATTTCTCTTTGAACCCCAGAGTATCTTGTACATACCTCCATTGTAGAGTACACCATACTGTTGTAATTCTATGTGTACATAGATGTTGATCTCTCACTAGACTGAGAACTCCTTGAGGACGGGGACGGTGTCTAATTCATCTCCATATCCCCATTACCCAGCACAGTGTCTGGCAGCTCAGATGACATTAGAGAGGAGAGATGCTGAATATGCAGGAGAATAAAGCAATGTTCTTGAGTAGTGGTACAACACAAATATGCTGAATGAATTGAAGCTATAGAAAAACATTTTGGCTCAATATTGTAAAGAGGTCTCAAAAGAAGGGACAAGCTAACTCAAGGAGGAGTCCCCAGTTACCAAGTAAACTTAATACTCATGTTAAAAAGACCATTTGTTGGGTATGTTATCCAGGGACTTCAACTGGGGTTAGTTTAAAATAATCTATTTGGGATAGGAGATTTTTAAGGTCCTCCCATCCTGGAGCTTCTAAATCTATGATCTGTGCCATAGTCAAGAGAGCCATCATTCTGAGAGTCTATGTCACAGAGTGAACGGTGACCCACAGTTGTGGACAAAGGCTAAAAGCAGATCACAAACTTATAACTCATTTGGTTGGGTATGGTGGTCGACACCTGTAATCCCAGTACTTTGGGTGGCTGAGGTGGGCAGATCACTTGAGCCCAGGAGTTTAAGAAGACCAGCCTGGACAAATATGGCAAAACCTCATCTCTATGAAAATACAAAATTAGCCAGGCATGGTGACATAAAAATTTGCAGTCCCAGCTACCCAGGAGGCGGAGGTGGAAGGATCATCTGAGTACAGGCAGGCGGAGGTTGTAGTGAGCTGGGATTGTACCACGGCACTCCAGCCTGAGCAACAGAGTGAGACCTTGTCTTAAAACGATACAAAAACAAACAAAAAACCCCTCATCCTCTGTTGGCCCTGTTCCCAATTGACTCTTGAACCTGGCACAGGAAGTGTTTTTAAGGCCAACAAGAAGGACCTCATGACCCTAACTATATCCTCTACAAGCTGCTACCTAATGTTTTAAATTCCCCCTTAAAACCTTTGGTGCTTTTCATTCATGTTTGCTAAAATGCCACTTAATCTAATATGTTGAGCTAGTATTTCACTTAATCTCATCATATAGTAGATATAAGGAACACATACCCATCCGCTCCTCATACTCCCGTGAGATCTTAACTAACCTCTTCCTTTTAATACAACAAATTCCAAGAACACCTACCAAACAAGGTCCATAGATTTTAACTCTGTACTCAGTTTTCTTTTAATGCAAAATGTTGGTGAAGTTGTATTGAATAATTCCCCACATCCTTTCTTCTCATGATATTCTAAAGAGCTTCTCTGTTTCGTTTCACCTATAAACTAGATACATCATGAACTGGTTCTTATTTCTAACCAAACTGTTACAAGGGTCAAATAAAACCATGTTTGTAAAAGGCTTCTAGAAACAATAAAGTACAAAAATAAAATAATTAACTAAAAATTAAAATAAAAAGGTTGGGCTTGATGGCTCACCCCTATAATCCCAGGACTTTGGGAGGCTTAGGTGGAATGACTGTTTGAGCCCAGGAGTTCAAGACCAACCTACTACAACACAGACAGATAAGAAAAGAAAAGAAAAGAAAGAAAGAAAGAAGAAAGAAAGAAAAGAAAGGAAAAGAAAGAAAGAAAAGAAAGAAAGAGAGAAAGAAAGAAAAGAGGATATATTGAAAGAGATAGGAAAGGAAAAGAAAGAGGAAAAGGGAAGAAGGCTGAAGGAAGGGAAGGAAGGGAGGAAGGAGGAGGGGAGAGGAGGGAGGAAGGAGGGGAGGAGATGAGGAGGGCTGGCACAAGGAAGGAAGGAATGGGAAGGGGGACAACAAGGGAAGGGAAGGGGGAGGAAGGGAGGGAGGAAAGAAGAAAGGAAGAAAGAACGAACTGCTATGCAAATTTAGGAGAATTAAGCTATGTGTTGGAGAGTGTGGCCTGCTTAGAAAACCCACTCTACCTCTCTAACATGCCTCAGAGGGTTGGTGTGATGATTAAAAGGGAACATGTAAAGCAGCACACTCATTTGCCAATCGAGACCTTCACAAAATCTCAGGAATAAAAGTGACCTTCAAAAGTGCATGTAATCCAACTCATTCCACCCCAAGGAGATTCTGAAGTTCAATTCCCAGTGTTCATACAAGCCTCTAAGTGTCACTTCCAAGAATCATCTTTGGAGAGTCCGTAAAACTGCTTCTCTATTAATTAGAACTGCCTTCAAAAGCAGCAAAAGACAACTGTCCCTGACCCAATAAGAGATCTGAAAACAGACAGAAGACAACAAAGCAAAGACAAATTCTTCTTTTTGGAGTTCTCTTACAATATAAACAGCTCTACTGCCTATGATGCTTCTCATAAGATCTACATTCATCTCTCTCTCCATATCTTGGATGTTCTCCTCCAGCTTCCTCTCAAAGAGTTGCTCTTAGAATTAAAACAAAACTACCAAATGAGACAGAATTCTTACCTTCTTTGGTTCCAAATACTTTTTTTTTCTTTTTTCTTTCTTTCTTTTTTTTTTTGTGAAATGGAGTCTCACTCTGTCACCCAGGCTGGAGTGGCACGATCTTGGCCCACTGCAATCTCCGCCTCCCAGGTTCCAGCCTCCCAAGTAGCTGGGATTACAGGTGGCACTACCATGCCCAGCTAATTTTTGTATTTTTAGTAGCGACGGGATTTTGCCATGTTGGCCAGGCTGGTCTCAAACTCCTGACCTCAAGTGATTCACCCACCTCAGCCTCCAACTGCTGGGATTACAACAGGCCAGCTGGCCCCAAATACCTACCTACGTACGTACCTACCTAATTTCCTTCCTGCTTTCTCTTCTTTTTTTTTTCTTTTTGACAGAATCTCTCTCTGTCTCCCAGGCTGGAGTGCTGTGGCATAATCTCAGCTCACCACAACCTCCACCTCCCGGGTTCAAGCGATTCTCTTGCCTCAGTCTCCTGAGTAGCTGGGATTACAGGCGCGCACCACCCCAACTGGCTAATTTTTGTATTTTTGGTAGAGACAGTGTTTCACCATGTTGGCCAGGCTGGTCTCAAACCCCTGACCTCAAGTGATCCGCTTGCCTCAGCCTCCCAAGGTGCTAGGATTGCAGGCTGAGCCACTGCGCCTGGCCCCAAATACTTTTCCAGTAAGAACATCACCAGTTACACTGAAGGCTTTGGAAGTCTTCAACCGGTACAAATCCTAAAAAGAATGAGCACCAAGTCTACAGGAGCTTTCAGGATGGAGAAAGTCCTTCCAAGTGGGAAAGGAGGTCAAAGGGATGCTGCCATTACTGAAAACAAATGCCTTACTATGTCATTTTCCTAATACCAGCTCTCACCTCTGGACTTAACTAAACCAGGAATACAGAACATGATAAATAATGTGGGCTGCTAGGAACATTTGGAAGAAATGATAAGATCAAACACAAAACACATTTTGAATGATATTTCCTACTGATTGGCCCTAGTCTATGCAGATGACATCTATGCTTTTCCCACCAGAACTGCAGTTCCAAAGACATCTTTTTTTTCCAGAAAATGGGAGAGATTAAAAGTAGTAAGTAGAATATACATACACAGATACTGAAGACCTGAATAAAAGGAGAAAAATATTACATTAATGTATGGGAAGATTGTAAAAATGACAGCTCTCCCAAAATTAATCTACAAATTGAATGCCATTCCAATTTAAATTCCAATGGTATTTGTGAACACTTGACAAGCTGTTTCTATAGTTCAGATGAAATAACTACATGATAATGAGATAAAATTTTGGAAAAAAGAAGAATGAGGGATGTGCCCTGCAACATAAGGTTATTATTAAAAACTAGGCATGTAGGAAATGACAGCACCCACATTGTCTCATTACAATGAAATAAAAACATGATTTTGTTTTGAGGAAAAAGAAAGCCAGAAATCCTCAACATGAAGCATCACACTAAATAACTATTGAGTCAAAGAATAAATATTAGTTATAATCACGCATATTTAGCAAACAACAAAACAAGAATATTACTTTGGAAATTCAGCCAATACTATCATAAGTTCTCTCACTATAAAATAATGAAAAAGAATTACTCTTAGTAAACATAACAAACATAATGAGGAGAGAAAAGGGGCAGAAAAAATATGTGAATGAATAATGGTTCCCAAACCCCAAATTTGATTTAACAAATCAAATTTATTAATCAAAATATTAATCAATATGTGCAAGAAGACCAACAAATGCCAAAAAGAATAAACTGGCAGGCTGAGGTGGGCAGATTACTTGAGCCCAAGAGTTTAAGACCAGCCTGTGGCCAGGCGCGGTGACTCATGCCTGTAATCCCAGAACTTTGGGAGGCCGAGGCGGGTGGATCACGAAGTCAGGAGATGGAGACCATCCCGGCTAACATGGTGAAACCCTGTCTCTACTAAAAATACAGAAAAACTAGCCGGGCGTGGCTACTCAGGAGGCTGAGGCAGGAGAATGGTGTGAACCCGGGAGGTAGAGCTTGCAGTGAGCCGAGATCGCGCCATTGCACTCCAGCCTGGGCGACAGAGCGAGACTCTGTCTCAAAAAAAAAAAAAAGACCAGCCTGGGCAACATGGCAAAACCTGTCTATACCAAAAAAAACCCCAAAAATTAGCTGGGTGTGGTGGCATACACCGATAGTCCCAGCTACTTGGGAGGCTGATGTGGGAGGATTGCTTGAGCCTGGAAAGTGGATGATGCAGTGAGTTACAATTGTGCCACTGCACTCCAGCCTGGGCAACAGAGCCAAACCCTGTCTTAAAAATAAACTCAAAGACATTAAAATTTACACATAGTAGTAAAATTATCAAAGCCAGACGTCAGAAAGAGGATCTTGAAAGCAGCAAGAGAAAACAACAACTCATCACAATTTAACTGATTTTCAATAAGATAATCAGCTGACTTCTTATCACAAATCAGAGACCAGAAAACAATGGGAAATATTTTCTTTTTCTCTTTTTTTTTTTTTTGGAGATGGAGTCTCACTCAGCTGCCCAGGCTGGAGTGCAGTGGCACTATCTCGGCTCACCACAACCATCATCTCCTGGGTTCAAGCAATTCTCCCATCTCAGCCTCTCAAGTAGCTGGGATTACAGGCACCCACCATCATGCCTGACTAATTTTTGTATTTTAGTAGAAACAAGGTTTCACTATATTGGCCAGGCTGGTCTTGAACTCCTGACCTCAGGTGATCCGCCTGCCTCGGCCTCCCAAAGTGCTAGGATTACAGGCGTGAGCCACCGTGCCCAGCCAACAATGGGAAATACTTTCAAACTGCTAAAGTAAAAAGAATATCAACAGCAAATTCTGTATCTAGCAAAATTATCCTTCACAAACAGCAAATTCTATATGTAGCAAAATTATCCTTCACAAACAAAAGAGAAATTATGGCATTCACAGATTCACAAAAATTAACAGAATTCAATGCTAGCAGACTTGCCCTACAAGCAGTACTAAAGGGAGTGATTCCGAGAGAAATGAATGAATACTAGACAGTAACTCAAATGCATGAAAAATAAACAGCACCACCAAAGGTAAATAAATAATTATAAAGAACAGAATAGATCTATTTGTATAACACTTTTCTTCACAGATCTATATTAAAAGACAACTGGATAAGGAAATAATTACAAAATGTGTTGACATGCCTATATTGTATACAGATGTAATTGGTATAGTAATAATAGCACAAAGGATGGGGAGCAAATGGAAATATAGTGAAGCAAATTTCCTATGCTATTGAAACTAAGTTGATATGAATCTGAAGTCAACTATTTCAAGGTAAAATGTTAACTTTAATATCAGGGCAAACTATAAAAACAAAAGCAAACACAAAAAAATACATTGAAAAATGAGTGGGAGAGGGAATTAAAATGGTACCCAAGAAAACAGTTGTTTAATAAAAAAGTCAGTAATGAAGATGTAAGACATGGGGAAACAAATAGCAAAACTGCAGACATTAGTCCCCCCTTATCAGTAATTACAAATATAAATAAAAGAGTACTCCAATCAAAAGGCAGAGCTTGGCAGAATAAATATTTTTAAAATATGATCCAGCTACATACTATCTACAAAACACATACTTTAGATTAACGGGCACAAAAAAGACTGACAATTAAAAAATGGAAAAAAGATATACCAGGCAAGCTGAAATCAAGGGAAAGCTGGAGTAGCTTTAATTATGTGACAAAATAAAAGGAAAAAAAAAATTTGCCAGGCATGGTGGCTCACGCCTGCAATCCCAGCACCTTGGGAGGCAGAGGCCGGGAATCGAGATCACTTGAGTCCAGGAATTTGAGACCAGCTTGGGCAACACAGTGAAACTCTATCTCTACAGAAAAATACAAAAAAATTGCTGGGTGTAGTGGCATATGCCTGTAGTCCCAGCTACTCAGGAGGCTAAGGCATTGAGTTGGAGACCTCAATACACTTTCAAAAATACAACTGAACAGAAAAATAAGAAAATGGAAGACTTAAACAACACTATAAAACCATATCACCTAAACATACATAGAGAACCCATCCAACAACCACAGTATACACATTATTCTCAAGCGTACATGGAACCTTCTTCAACACAGACCATAAGCTAAGTCATAAAACAAGTCTCAATTAATTTTAAAAAATTGAAACCATACAAAGTATGTTCCCTACAACAATGAAATGAAATTAGAAATCAATTTTAAAAAAGCAATTTGGGGAATTCACAAATATGCAAGTCAGGTGCTATGGTTCATGCCTATATTCCCAACACTTTGGGAGGCCAAAGTAGGAGAATTCCTGGAGCCCAGGAGTCCAAGATCAGTGTGGGAAACATGGCGAGACGCTGTCTCAATCAGAAAAAAAAAAAAAAAAGATAGATCTAAGTGTGGTGGCACATGTCTGTAGTCCCAGCTACTCAGGAGGCTGAGGTAGGAGGATCACTTGAGCCCAGGAGTTCAAGGTTGCAATGAGCCATGATTGCACCACTGCACTCCAGCCTGGGCAACATAGTGGGACTCTGTCTCAAAACAAACAAACAAATATGTGTAAATTAAATAAGAAACTTCTAAACAACCAATGGGTTAAAGATGAAATCACAAAAATGATTAGAAAATACTTTGAGTTGAGTGAAAATGTAACAAAACATAAAATTTATGGAATGCAGCAAAAACAATGCTTATAGGGAAAAGTAAAATTGTGATCACCTACATTAAAAATGAAGATCTCAAATAAATAAGCTAACCTTCCAATTTGAGAAATTAGGAAAAGATCAAGCTAAAATTGATTAGGGGCCGGGCACAGTGGCTCACACCTGTAATCCTAGCACTTTGGGAAGCTGAGGCAGGTGAACTGACTGAGCTCAGGAGTTCGAGACCAGCCTGGGCAACAGAGTAAAACCCCATCTCTACTAAAATACAAAACATTGGCCAGGAATGGCAGTGTGTGCCTGTAGTCCCAACTACTCAGGAGGCTGAGGCAGGAGAATTGCTTGAACCCAGAGGCAGTGGTCATCGCAATGAGCCAAGATAACGCCACTGCGCTCCAGCCTGGGTGACAGAGTGAGACTTTGTCTCCAAAAAAAAAAAAAAAAAAAAAAATTAGGACAAAGAAAATAATAATAATAATAAAAACTAGAGTAAAAATAAATTTAAAAAACAGAGAAACAGAAAATTAAGGAAATATGGTTATTTGAAACAATTTTTAAAATGAACAAATCTGTAGCTAGACCAAAGATGAAAAACAGAAAACACACATATAATCAGAATAAAAAAGACATTATCACCAATGTTACACGAAAATAAAAGAATTAGAAAGGAATACCATCAAAAATAGTATGCCAATTAGGTATCTTATACAAAATGTTTATGTTGATAGGAAGACACAAACGACCACATCTGACACAAGAAAAAAAACCTGAATACTTACAAAAACAGATTGAAGGCTGAGCACGGTGCCTCAAGCCTGTAATCCCAGCACTTTGGGAGGCCGAGATGGGCAGATCACCTGAGGTCGGGAGGTCGAGACCAGCCTGACCAACATGGAGAAACCCTGTCTCTACTAAAAAATACAAAATTAGCCAGAAGTGATGGCGCATGCCTGTAATCCCAGCTACTTGGGAGGCAGAGGCAGGAGAATCTTTTGAAACCGGGAAGCAGAGGTTGCGGTGAGCCGAGATCGCGCCATTGCACTCTGGCATGGGTAACAAGAGCAAAACTCCGTCTCAAAAAAAAAACAACAAAAAAAACCCAGATTGAATGGTTAATCTACAAAATTCCCATAAAGAAACATTCATGAACAGATGAGTTCACTGATGATTCTGCAAACATTTAAATAATAAACATCAGTTATTTACATAATTTTTCAAAAAATATTACAGGAGGAAACACTTCCCCAATTAATTTAATACATTATATTTACATATGCATGGTATTTATAGAACAAAGATAAAACCTCATGATTGTGTCAATAGACATAAAAAAGCCATTTGACAAAATTTATTTGTAATTTTAAAATCCTCAACAAACTAGGAACAAAGGGATCTAGCTACATTTGACAAAGGGTATCTACAAATACTGTATAGCTAGCTCTGTGAACTTGGGCAAGAAAAAAAATCCCATACAGCTAACATCATTTAATAGTCAAAATCTAATTGTATTACCCCTAGTCAGAAACAAGTGAAGAATGACTGCTCTTGCTACTTCTGTGCCAGTTTTCACCATGGTGATTAGACAGGAAAAAGAAATTTAAAAAAAAAAAAAAATCAATGCAATTGGAAAGAAAGTACAACTATCTATATATGTGACATAAACGTAAAAACCCAAAGGAATCCACAAAAAAAAGTTAATAGTGAAACGATTAGAAAAGCTTTTCCAATAAGTTCAGAAACATTGGAAGATACAAGATCAACAGAAAACTAACTGTATTTTAATACACTAGCAATGAACAATCCAAAATTAAAGCAGGAAAAATAATTCCATTTCTTACTATTATGAAAATAAATGGGCCAGGGCGTGGCTCTCCACAGCGCCTGTAATCCCAGCACTTTGGGAGGCCGAGGCGGGCGGTGGATCACAAGGTCAGGAGATCGAGACCATCCTGGCTAACACGGTGAAACCCCGCCCCTACTAAAAATACAAAATTAGGCTGGCGCTGTGGCAGGCGCCTGTAGTCCGAAAGCTACTCAGGTGGAGGCTGAGGCAGGAGAATGGCGTGAACCCGGAGGCGGAGCTTTCAGGGATTTAAATTGCTTCACTGCACCGCAGCCTGGGTAGAGATAAGACTGCCTCAAAAAAAAAAAAAAAAAAAGAAAAAAAGAAAAAGAAAATGAATGGAAGCGGTATCTATTGTTAATGGCTTGGAAAGATTAATATTGCTAACATGGCAATACTCCACAAATTGATCTACAGATTAAATGCTTTCCTTAGCAAAATTCTGGCATTTTATAGAAATTTACAAGCTGTTCCTAAAATTCATATGAAAATTCAAAACCTTCAGAATAATCATGAAAGGCCAAAGCAAAGAACAAAGCTGGAGAACTCATACTTCCAGATTTTGAAATTTACTACAAAGCTACAATAATCAATACTGTGTGGTACAGGCATAAGGATAGATATAGAGATAAATGAAATAAAATTGAGAGTCAAAAATAAACTCTTATATTTAGAATCAACTGATGTTCAACAAGGGTACAATTCAATCATGAAGTAGTCTTTTCAACAAATGGTGCTAAGAAAACTGGATATTCATATGCAAAAGGACTAAGTTGGACTTCTTCCTTAAACTATATTCAAAAGTAAATTCCAGCCGGGCGCGGTGGCTCAAGCCTGTAATCCCAGCACTTTGGGAGGCCGAGACGGGCGGATCACGAGGTCAGGAGATCGAGACCATCCTGGCGAACACGGTGAAACCCCGTCTCTACTAAAAAATACAAAAAAAAAACTAGCCGGGCGAGGCGGCGGGCGCCTGTAGTCCCAGCTACTCGGGAGGCTGAGGCAGGAGAATGGCGTAAACCCGGGGGGCGGAGCTTGCAGTGAGCTGAGATCCGGCCACTGCACTCCAGCCTGGGCGACAGAGCCAGACTCCGTCTCAAAAAAAAAAAAAAAAAAAGTAAATTCCAAATGAATCACACACCTAAATGTAAGAGATACAACTTAGGTCAGGTAATGGTTTCTTTGTTACGACACTAAAATCACAACTAACAAAACAAAACAAAAAAATAGTTAATTAAGTTTCATCAATATTAAAAACTTCTGTGCTGTAAACAATGTCATCAAAAAGGTGGAAAGGCAACACAAAGAATGGAAGAAAATAATTGCAAATCATATATCCAGTAAGAGTCTGTTATCTAGATTATATAAAGAACTCTGATAACAACAAAACCACACATAACCCAATTCTAATGAGCAAAGGATTAGAACAGACATTCCTTCAAAGATACACAAATGACCACTAAGCACATGAAAAGTTGCTCAGTGCAGAAATACAAGTCAACAGCACAATAAGATATTTCATATCCATTAGGTGGCCATAATTTTAAAAGGCAGAAAATAACAAGTGAGAATATGAATAAATGTAATTCCTCATATTGCAGATGAAAATGTAAAATGGTGCAGGGACCTTATTAAAATTTGTTAATTACCCACATTAAACCTAGACATGCCATGACAAAGCAATTATACTCCTTAATGTATACTCAAGAAAAATGAAAACATGCCCACATAAGTTGTACATGAATGTTTTTAGCACCATTATTCACAAAAGACAACATCTGTAAATGCAAACATCCGTCAAATGATGGATAAACAAAATTAGATATATCCATACAGTGAAATATTATTCATCAATAAAGAACAGTAATATATACCATAATCTAGATGAATCTCAAAAAAACATGGTAATTAAAAGAAGCCAATAACAAGGGTCACAAATTGCATGATTTATATGACTGCCCAGAATAGACAAATCCATAGGGACAAAAAGCTAAATTAGTAGTTGTCAGGGTTGGCAAAAGGAAAATAGGGAATAAGTGCTAATGAGGTGGTGATGAAAATGTTGTAAACTATAATAGTGGCAATGGTCGCACAACTCTATGAATATACTAAAAGTCACTAAACTTTAAAATTGTGAACTTTATATTGTATGAATTAGATCACACATCTTTTTTTTTACAAAAGAAGGTAATTACCTTATCCAGGGTATAGTGCTTAGCAGGATTGCTGAGATAAGTGTTCCTACTCCAAAGCATTTGCTCTTACTACAAATTTGAAATACCATTTGTTAACTGTAAAACCATTGGCAAGTTGGCCCCAGGTAATGTTTACAATTTATTGACCATGAGTGAAGGCAGAGGATTTGTACAAGCACCTAACTACTCAATACCTGTAGATACACAATAAAAACAAACCAGCAAATGTTAGGGAAAGTAAAGGAATACCACATGGCGATTAGTACTATAAGTGAAACACTTTCATCCAACAGAATATTGAAGTTTTCCAATGATGCCATGAACTCAAATGATCCCATAATACTGTTGGGCTAAATAATAATCTAATAGAGGAGTAGCAGAGGTAAGACTGCAAAAATGAGTCACTAAAGAAACTCAAAACTAGATAAAGGTACCCTACATTCAACCACCAGTGGTGAAAAACCTTAGCAGAACCACATCTACAATACATAGGGCTTACTGACCTAACTAGATATTTTTCAGTGAAAGATTTGAAAATATAATAATATCTAACTACCAGTATAAAGCAGTGGAAAATAAATTTTCTTACTGGCAGATAAACCGCAAAGCCTACCAAAATATAGTCTTCTTGGTGACTATGGTGTAAATTAATACTATTTAATAAAGGACAGCAAGATAGAAGCAATGACTGCACACCACGATAAAATTCTGGAATACGTTTCTTATTAAAGTAGTTAAGTCAATCTTTGCAGTATGACAAATCATGGCCCTGTGCTTTCATAATATGGCAAGTGACAGTACCTCAAGAACCATTCAACCTATGGTTAGCAACTCATAATAGCTAACACTTTACCAACAGACAAAATTTCAGACAGCCAATTGAAGTGGCAACAGGTTAAGTGGTTAATACTATTAGAATGCACCCATTCTAAATAGCAACGTTGAATTAAAGGTAAACAATGAGATTACACGTGTAAAGCACCATAATGTGTTGAACCACCAGGTGACAACACTAAAGTGCACTACCTAAACAAATTTTGCCATGAAAAAAAATTATTTTTGAAACCCAAAGTGAGATGAGAATGAAAATATTGTTAAGTATATAATAGGGGTTGCTAGAGAACACCAGCAAAACTAAACCATCACTCATTACTGCATCATATTTATGGACACTAGATGACCGTTTAAAAAAAAAAAAAAACTCTGGGAAGACAGAGGACAACTATAGGAAAAGTACATTGATACATACCATGTTTTTTATTACATAACAGGACTTACCACAGGGCATGTGCTCACTGGGGTACATTTAACAAAAGTCAACTGAACTTACTGCAACAAAAGTACAACACATAGGCCAGGTGTGGTAATTCCAGCACTTTGGGAGGCCAAGGTGGGAGGATCACTTGAGCCTAGGACTTTGAGACCACCCTGGGTCACATACTGAGACGCTGTCTCGGATAAAATAAGAAGATAAAATAAAATAGTTGGGCTGGTGGTGCAGACCTGTAGTCCCAGCTACTCAGGAGGCTGAGGCGGGAGGATGGCTTGAGCCCAGGAGTTCAAGGCTACCATCAGCTATAATTGCTCCACCATGTTCCAGTCTGGGTGACAGAGAGACCTTGTATTTAAAAAAAAAAAAAAAAAAAAAAAGTTTAAAAGCATGTGAAATACCAATACTTGTAAGTTTTGAAACAGTAGTACATTAAGCCTTTAACACTAAAATATAATCCACAGACATGATGAACTCCCATGAAGTCAACTCACTTAGGAGAAACACACTAACACTGGTGCCTGATGAAGATAATCAGTATATATTTAGTTTAATGGTAACGATAAAGCAGAACCATGTAGCTAATAATAGTACTGAATTAAACAAGAAATTGTACATCAACACACTTTACTAAACAATATTAAATACCTATGCAGTCCATAAGTCAGGAACTGTAACTAGAAAAATGCAAAAAATACATCATGCACCCTAGGAAATCCTCAAACATAGCACAGTGATTAGGTTACCATATTAGTTTTCTCTCTAGAAACACCAAATTAGTTATGCAAGCCATGCAACTATTCAGAAGGACGTACTGTGGACTAAGGTGGTACTACAGAATTTCCACAAAGTCTTTGAGTCTACAAGGTAGTAACACTGGGCACACTTCCAACAATGCAAAGGATGTCGAAACCTATAAACCAGAACTTGTAACAAGCCAAAAAAAAAAAAAAAAGACGCAAACATCCATGAACATTTTCAAACATATTTTTGGCTCACTAACACATCGACCAGGGTACTGTATTAATATCCCCATGAGAACCAAATCCATGATAACAAGCATCCAACATAATTTCAGGACATGGTGTGAACTAATGGTAGTACTTTATCTTCCACCAAAAATTACTTTGTGTACACAAGGAGGCCATACTCAACATACTTCCTGACAATAAAAAAAATAATAATAAAACAGAAATGAGGGGAAAGAAGCCTAAAGTTACAGTATTCTCCCCTTATCTATGGTTTTCCTTTACAAAATTTCTATTACCTGGGGTCAAACGTGGTTCAAAAACATTATATGGAAAATTCCAGGAATAAACAATTCATAAATTTCAAATTGTCTGCTGTTCTGAGTAATGCAATGAAATCTCAAACTGTCCAGCAAAAAGAATTACCCCCTTTTCCAGTGTATACCCCACCTTATATGCTACCACCCGTTAGTCACTTAGTACCCTTCTCACTTCAGATTGACTGCTGCAGTAACACAGCGCTTAACAATGGCCCCAATATAAGAGTTGTGATGCCAACAATACAGATGTGCCAAAGAGAAGCCACAAAGTGCTTCCTTTAGGAAAAAGGCAAACATTTTCAACAGAATAAGAAAAAAAAAATTGTACACTGAGGTTACCAAGAGCTATAGTAACAAATCTTCTAAGTGCACTTTGGGAGGTCAAGGTGGGAGGACCATTTGAACCCAATTGATTCATCACCAAGTCCCTGAAGAAGCACCAAATTAAAAATTTTAAGATAACAAATGTGCTAGAAAAATACATGCTACCAATACAGGAGAGGGAGTTCTAAAATTACTTGCAAATGACAATGGTAAGAAATCAAATTTGGTTATGAAACATTCAGGCTAAAGAACCAAAGCATATATACTTCTACACTTAAAAATGTTGGTTGCTTCGTCAAATGTCTTTATTATTGAATAACTGATTTCCAATATTGCTGAAGTGCTATATTAAGAGGAATTTTCTTCGTAAATTTATCAATTTATAAAGGGCAACATTGTGAGGGCAAATAAAGCACTAAGATTCAGAGTAATGAGTTATTTGTGCAAAATACATCACAAAATTTGGCATTTAGACATGCGAAAAATATGGGCAATAAGATACTACTCAACGTTGCCAAAAATTCATGACTCCCCTCGCCAACCCCACACTCCCAAGAAAAAGTACATAGGTATGGAAATGCATTGAATAGTTCCTTTAAAACCTTTAATATTGGCTGGAAAGAACTGAGGAATCATAATTAAACTGGAAAACGCACAAGAAATGTGCATGGAATGTACTCTCTAAAGGGGCAACAGTGGACAGTCAAGGAACTCCACATATTCGTAGTGTTATTTGCAAGTGTCTAAGCAGCATCCACAAATAAAAAGTAGGTGGCTGAAGTTACAGGCTGATGCTACACATTAGTAACACAATGTGATCACACAAATTTGGCAAAACATAAGTATTCAAGTCTGAGGTGCATCAATTTGACAAAATGTATGTCAAACAAATGTCAGATAGCAAAAGGCTACATTAGGGACTACAGATTTGCACATTAGTTGTTCACCATTTCAAAACAAGTACCAAACCTTCAAATCTTTAATTTTATTGAGCAAATTCATTGTACCCAAGATCAATTGGCACAGAATGGAAATATCCCTACTAGGTAACATGAGTTGGCAAATGTAATTAGACATTGCACCAAAACCAACCCAAAACAAAAACCTAAACACAATTCACCTATCACTGTGTATATGAGGAAGCATGAATACTATCTCCAAGAAGTCCTTAAGAACCTGTACTTTTCTCAGCTGCAAAATCTTACTAAAATGTTACTGTCTAAACAATAGAAGACAGCACTGCACCTGTTATTTCCAAAAGACAAGGCCATGCAAATACATATGAAAGATTTCCATTGTTTCCCATTTTGTCCAGAGAAGCCAAAATTGGAATTTCAATTATACACAGATCAAAATATTCCATTTGCTGAGTTTAGCTGCTAATTGGATGTCAAACCCAATTTGAAAAACCAGGGCAGGTGCCGTGGTTCACCCCTGTAGTCTCAGCACTTTGGGGAGCTGAGGTGGTAAGATAGCTTGCACACAGGAGTTTGAGACCACCCCGGGTAACACAGCAAGAAAACATTGTCTCCACATAAAATTTAAAAAGTAACCAGTGAAGCTACAAAATAGAGTAGCACTACTTAAGATGTTTATCCTACTTCAGGACAGCAATAATCCGGGAATGGATGTTGACAATGCAACTGCAAAGCAGCATATGTCAACATGTGTAACAGGAGCAGATGGACAATTTATTATTTTTTTTTAGAGTCTCGCTGTGCCACCCAGGCTGGAGTGCAGTGGCGTGATCTCGGCTCACTGCAACCTCTGCCTCCCGGATTCAAGCGATTCTCCTGCCTCAGCCTCCCAAGTAGCTGGGAGTACAGGTGCCCGCCACCACGCCCGGGTAATTTTTTGTTTTTAGTAGAGATGGGGTTTCACTATGCTGGCCAGGCTGGTCTTGAACTGCTGACCTTGTGATCCGCCCACCTCGGCATCCCAAAGTGCTGGGATTACAGGCGTGAGCCACTGTGCCCGGCCGCAGATGGACGATTTAAAAAGGGTTATGGCATTAGCTCCTCTTCAAGAAGCCAAAGAACTACTAAGGCATTCATAAAAAGCTGCTAAGAGAACTTAGTTATACTACTAACGTTGGGATTCCGTCTGTTAAACCTTAATTTTATGAAACGATGTCCTAGGCAGAATGCTTGAAAATAGTTAAGTGGCTACTAATATCATTAGGTCACTTAACCCAGTAGTGGTTAACTGGGAATATATAACCCAGTCTACCAGGTAAATGGTTTGGAACCATAGCAGAAGAACTCCAGTTGACCAAAAAAAAAAAAAAAAAAAAAGAAAAAGAAAAAAGAAAAACTAAGAGCTTCATGTCCACTTGTAAGATGACTGTCCTTAGAGCTGTCACATTGCCAATGGGTGGGGACTCTATTGTAAAGATATGGTTCCCATCCGGCAGGGATACTATGGTAGTGGACAAAATTTTATCAGCATCTTTCCAGAGAGCAAATAATTTGAAGATACGCACTAATGCCATCAAGAACTCCATCTTTTTAGGATTCAGGGACTGTTGTGCGTTTATTGCTTGTGATGGTAAACTCCCATCTAAAATTTTCTGCTTAATTCAATCTAGGTGATACTTTATTAATGCCGTAATTAAGCAATTCTGATTTCTTATTATCAGTTGATATAGGAGATATTTCACAATACACTGACAGGTTCTAGAAAGTCCCTTTCTATGGATAGAGAGTATGACAAGCTATGTAGAGATCTAAGTGTTGCTAGATTAAATGCTTTAGTCCAGTGTAGGAAGGAATCAATGAAGGTGAACTAACCTTAACTTCCAACGATGAAAAATCTTCTGTGCTGCAACATGAGGCTCCTTCGCATCATTGAAATGGCGAACCAGAGAAACATATCCACTAATCCCACCCATACTCCAAGGACACAGAAAAAAGTATTTATTCCCTCCCTTGTGGAAAGTGTGCAGTTTGTAGTTCCCTTATGCATAAAATCCAAAGTATTTCGCTTTAAAATGCTATTTTGTGTGCTGGATCTAAATTTTAAGATGTGTAAGGTAGTTATATATTTATATTATTATATAAATTTTATCGTATATATATTCATAAGCTCTGTCAGTATGTTACTCTTAAAGTTTAAAATAAGCCAAATCATTCTTTTCCTGACTGCATTTAACATGTAGTTGATGTTGGGATTTGAACCAGCAAGTGCAAAGAAAGCTTTCAGGGCCCTAAAAACTAAGTACAATAAGCACCGCATACAGTCAAAGGACAGATACTTCAATATAGAGTACTGAATACAAGGTGCACTGGCCAATCCAGCTGGCAGTGACCAAAGATTACCTTTCTCAATGTTTGTTGATATTACAGAGCTCTTTTGGCTACATGTACCACAGGCAAAAGGCACTACTATTATCAGGCTCATTCCTTCTCCCGGTGAAAGCACAGGTATTCTTTGTTGTCTTCATTGAAAACCTTTTGCAGACATTCTTGAGGTTGATACCCAAAACTATCCTTCTGGGTCAAAACTATATCACAACATCCTTTACTACAAGCTCTAGTCCTAATGTAAGGTATGGAATTTCTTAAATCATTTATTTTGGAGTCCCATCCAAGATCTCCTAACGTCATTGGTGATGTGGTAAAAGGCTAAAGGTAAATAGGGGAAACCTACAAAGGGCTCCCTAAGTCACTTGTGATCACTCTCTTAGTAAGTCATATACTAAGTATATACTTCTGCTAGGCAACTATTGGGAAATTTATCCATACTTCTCTTCCTGTAATATATGTGAGTTTGTATATCTTAAACAATTCAAGCCTGCATATAATAATGGAGGCATTACAAGTTGGGACTTTTATATAAAGATAGTTCATAAACTTCATTTTCAACATACTGAGCAGGATGAAAGTGAAATAGTAGCACATGCAGTTAAAAAATAGCATGCAGTGAGTCCCTGAGATGAACATGAAGAATGCAGCATAGTAGTATCTGTCTCGGCAGTCTTCTGATCCAGTCAAGCAGAAGCTAGTGAAAAGTACAGCTAACCCAAAGCTAACCCTTTTAGCTCCCATCCTAAAGGGCCCACAGAATTTCACAAATACATACATTAGGTGACCAAGGGCCTTGTCTGCATGTTGCAGCATTCCCTGGGGAACAAATGTGCAGTGCTGGTCCCTATCATCTTGTCAAGGCATTCTCATCATCTTTGAAGAAACCTGGTTTCCTGTATCAGGTGAATATAGTTTTAGGATCAAAGAAACTTCTCAGTAAGTTAACTTTTCTTAACTATACCCTCAAGTGTAAAACATGGAATATAGGAAGTGCTTAAAGTCTTGCTGAAGCAGATGACTTCTAATGTCTGTAGTTGTGTTTGTTGCTTAAATGTCTTGTACTTACCAAACACTAAGATTATTTGGAATATTTGAAAGCCACAGCCCAATCCCCATTTTAGTCCCTCTGCCCCTCTCCCATCAATCAAAAAATTGAACACAATAATAAGTAATCAGAAAACACTGACAGGATGCAGGCTGGCCCATCAACCGCAACACGGCACTAGAAGCCAAGGAAGGGGCAGGGAGGAAGCCTGCATATAATAATGGAGGCATTACAAGTTGGGACTTTTATATAAAGATAGTTCATAAACTTCATTTTCAACATACTGAGCAGGATGAAAGTGAAATAGTAAAGTTGCAAAGGAGAAATTTTTCAAAGTCACTGCTAATAACCAAAATGGCTGCTTGTCAGGGCTTGGTAATAGAACTGCAGCCATTCCTGACTTTCAGGGCACGTGACAGGTTACAAAACCACGTCCCCTGATTCTTAGATGATATGCACCCTTCCCTCCCTGTTGCCCCAAACACCTTCTCTGATGCTTCCCATCACACAGACACCACAGCCCCATATCACAAGAAACCATCCCTTCCACAGAGTTCCCACGTCTTAAACCAAGTGGTCCCTCACACAGTGTTTGAACTCATCCAGAGCATGGACAATTGCTCACCCTCAAAATACATGAAACCAGCAAAAGGGGGTAAAAGTATCTTGTCAGCAAGATAGGGGGACAGGCTTGGGGATGATATGAAGATGGTTGCTGAGATCACATTTCTTCTTGGTCTGATGCTCAATTTCTTCAAAGCACTATGCAATTTTTCCTTCTTTGAAACAGATTCCAGATAGATCCTCCATCCCTTCCACTCTTTCCCTCCTGTCCCAAACCCCCAGGGCCCTACACTTAGCTATCTCCCCTCCCCAAAAACTTTCAAATAAAATTCCCAGTAACATCAACACTTGTATTACAGGAGATGTTTACCAGCTATACACTATCCCACACTCCTACTTTTTATTTCCCTTTTGTTGTATAATAAATGAGAAGCCAAGACTCTAAAACTTCTTAAACTCCAAAAACAAAGGTAATAGGGGCACATGCAGTTTGTTTGAGTTTTCAATCTAGCCTGGGGAAGCCCACACAAGCCACCCTACACCCAACCCCAGATCTCAACGTTCACACCTAAAAATTGATGGGTATAATCAAGGTAATGAAGTAATCATCTATTAAGCTCTAGAATTCTATAGATTATGGACTTGTATTCCACTTCTCAAACCACACATCCCTTACCTTGAGGCTTTGGAGAGGTACTGCCAAACTCAAAACAACTCTGACAGTAGCAGCGGCCCCAAAGGACTTGGATCAATATTCTGAAGATGAAGAAGGTCTTCCAAATAAGCAGCAGGTTGTCCACCATGAAAAAGTCTAATGCCAAATTAGTTTTTCTTCTATTGTCCTGCCCTCAGGACAAAAGGGCACCACCAGATTCTGCCTAAAAGCTACCTTTAAGGTTTGATATAAGGGAACATGAGGCATCCAATGCCTGGGTAAAAGTAAGGGAATATAATCCCTGATATTTGGGAATGCACTGGGACCAGGGTAAAACAAAGTGACTTCTTGGACAGACTAACTTAATTCTATAGGCAGTATGAAAATAAGACATCATTGGTGATGTGGTAAAAGGCTAAAGGTAAATAGGGGAAACCTACAAAGGGCTCCCTAAGTCACTTGTGATCACTCTCTTAGTAAGTCATATACTAAGTATATACTTCTGCTAGGCAACTATTGGGAAATTTATCCATACTTCTCTTCCTGTAATATATGTGAGTTTGTGAATCTTAAACAATTCAAAGTTTTCTTTGAACTATAAAATGCCATGAATTAAGCCCTCGAATTCAAATTGAACTGGAAGGCATTCTGATCTTGTTAAAATTATTTTCTCTCCAATTCACACTTATCTGTACAATGTACATTAATAACTAATTTGTTAGAGGATTAATACCAATAATTAACTTGTTAGAGGAGCCAGGAAACAGAATATCTGCAAGGCCCAGAGTAGATAATAATAAATAGGAATGCAGACATAAGATGTTCAGTTTTGGAACAGTAAAGCTGTAATGAGTTTTCTTTAAAATCAAACAATTGTACAATGCATTATAGTCTATAACTTACCCTGTAGTTCAAATAAATAAAACATTCCCCTGTTACAGAAAGACAGCCCTCCTCCCAGCAACATTTCAGACTGGATGGATTGATTCCTCACCTGACGTAACTCCAAAATCCTCACGGAACAAGCCAGGAAGTCAAATTGAGGCTGAAGACCTGAAAGTACAGGGGACTAAACCTGGAAAAATAGTTGACCCGATGGCTAGTTGGCTCCCAAGAATTTCTCTGCCCTGGTAGCCAGATAAAGTAATCAAAGGGTAATCCTATACTTGGAAAGCCAGTGGAATACTTAGGAACAAGTCTCATGTCAAAGGGCTTCTTCCATGGAGTGTTGTTAATGTGCAAAAACATGTCTATAACAAGGTTGTTAGGACAGACTCACCATAACAGGAAATACCAGAGAGGTCAAGGGTATCCAGGAAAGTCCAAAGATAACAATGTAGTACAAATAGAGCAATTAAGAGGTTACATTCTTGCATTATAAGACTTGGGGGTTCAAAGAGAAAGTCCAGAATTTACTGGCTGGCCATTCTTGCCAAGTTCTGAACTTTTATGGATTTGATGTAATAAAAACAATAGTAACGTTAGTGTTGGTGAGATGAGTATATCAATTAGAACAACCTGTAGGTTTGGCTATCCTTAAAACAAGCCAACCTTAGGAAGAAACGTCCTTTAAAAAGAAAAAAAAAAAAAAAAAAAAAAAGGCATTTCTTCCCAAGGTTGGCTCTTTAAAAAAAAGAGAGAGAGAGAGATTGATTCTTGCTATGTTGCCCAGGGTGAAGTATAATGGCTACTCACAGGCATGATCTCACTACTGATCACCATGGGAGTTTTGACCAGCGCCATTTCCAACCTGGGCTGGTTCACCCCCTCTCAGGCAACCTGGTGATCCCCTGTGCCCAGGAGGTCACCATATTGATGCTGAATTTAGCTCAGGAATCCAATCGGCATAGCTCACTACAGCTCAGAATTCCTGGGTTCAAACAATCCTCCCTCCTCAGCCTCCTGAGTAGCTAGGGCTACAAGCGCAAGCCTCCAAGCACAGCAAAAATAGCCTTTTTAGAAGTCATTTCTGAATGGGGTTATTGTTCCTGCCAGGTTTGAAAAACATGTGGACACAATGGTCACATCCAGGTGTGTACTAGAGAGGCACTGCACTTAATCCTACCTACCTAAGCTATAAACTTTTCAGACTGTATCCTCGACTGATCTTTCTAGGAGCACAGTCACCACTGGATATTGAAAAGGACCTAATTTTTACCTCCAACTGACGCATCATTGATAAAGATAATGAGTCTTCACTATGTGCTATCGGGCTCGAGGTTACTGAGAGTAGCTGCCCTCAATTACCCCATCAGAAAAAAATAAGGAATATTACTAGAATTTTGCTTCCTAAGTTAAAAACTGAGCTATGCATACATAGAACAGTGTGAGACACCTAACATTTAATGTGTGCTCAGTTAATGTTAACTCTTGGAGGTTTTTGGTTTTGTCTTTTTTTTTTTTTTTTTTTTTTTTTTTTGAGACGGACTCTCTCACTGTCACCCACTCTGGAGTGCAGTGGTGTGATCTCGGCTCACTGCAACCTCCGCCTCCTGGGTTCAAGCAATTCTCATGCCTCAGCTTCCAGAGTAGCTGGGATTACATGCATGCACCACTATACTCAGTGAATTTTTTTTTTTTTTTTTTTTAGTAGAGACGGGGGTTTCACCATGTTGGCCCAGGCTGGTCTCGAACTCTCAACCTCAGGTAATCCGCCTGCCTCAGCCTCCCAAAGTGCTGGAATTACAGGCATGAGCCACCGTGTCTGGACTCTTAACTATTGTTATCAAAAGACTACTATAAAAAAAAGAATGCACTGCCTAGAATGGAACAAACAGTAAGAGATGATTAAGAGATATTTAAATGAGGCCGGGCATAGTGGCTTATGCCTGTAATCCCCTAGCACTTTGGGAGGCTGAGGCAGGCAGATCACTTGAGGTCAGGAGTTGGAGACCAGCCTCGTCAACATGGTGAAACCCCGTCTCTACTAAAAATACAAAAATTAGCCAGGAGTGGTGGTGTCCACCTGTAGTCCCAGCTACTCGGGAAGCCGGGGCAGGAGAATTGCTTGAACCCAAGAGACAAGAGGCTGCAGTGAGCCAAGATCACGACAATGCACTCCAGCCTGGGTGACAGCGCAAAACCCTGTCTCAAAAATACCTACATACATACATACATACTTAAATGAGAAGTAACACAGTTGTTTTCGATGGAAAAGTACTGGAAAAGCAGATTAAAAGGGTAGAATAACCTTACAGTCATTAAACCATCCAGTGAAAGAGAAATGAACAGAGCCATGTCCTAGCATAGGGATGAAACTAGAAAACAAAGAATAGAAATGCAAAACACACACGCATGCACACACACGTGCACACACACACAATCAGGTCTCTAACAAGTTCGGTTTGTAATAAGAGAAATTGTCAGAGAAATATGCCCACAAAAATGTATCCGTAAGTATGTTAAATGTATTATGTTCAGATTTAATAAAAAACTAAGTCCTAATGTTTAAAAGGAAAAAAATTTAATAAAAAAATAAAGGAAATGTTTCAAAACGATCATGGTCCAAATGAAAGATTTCTATGCATTCCCATCTAAAGAGAGGAAAATGTTCTTGGTAAGAGCCACCTAAAAATGTCATCAATATCCGTACACACTAGAAAGAAACATAGCAATAATCCAAGTGGTTCTGCATATGCTTTCATTGTGCCATGCTTTTTTTCTTTCAAATATTTGAAAATGAATACCTATGGCCTTTTATAATTTTTTTAATACAAAGTATATTGGAGGAAATGAAAATGATTCTCTTCGTAACCCTAAGTCATAGACATATATGTTTGAACTTATTACTTCCTTTAAAATATTGACTGAAGGCCCTCAGAGAATATGAAAGAAATACCAAGAAATAAAAGAGAAAGCATCATACATTCAGGTAGTGGACATCAATTTTACATAACACAGTGACCTACATTAAAAATAATAGCTTTAAAAAAGAATAATTTTTAAATCATAAAACTATTTTAATGTAATTGTTTCACTTTAATTAAGGAGGAAAAGAATGAAGAGTGATGCCAAAGATATCACATCTAGAATAGAAAATATTTGTGTTAATTTTTGGATAGCCTGTGGTAATATCACTATGGCTACCTCATAATCCCAGTAAACTGAAGTTGTATCTTAATACTTCAGAGTCCACGTCAAGATTTTTATTGCAAAATTAAACGATTCTTGATTTTATGTTACCATGACCAAGTTCATTAGCTTAATAAAATGTGTAAGCAATTAACAAAAGCATCACATGAATGTTCCAGAGCAGCATAATCCATTAGATAGCAGAAAAACAAAATGTGGTATATAAGCAAATTGTGACTCTAAACAAATACATACTAATAGATGTGGTATATATATAAACAAAACATGGTACATAAACAAAATGAATGATAAACAAAATGTGGCATATACATACAATGAAGTATTATTCAGCTATAAAAAAGAATAAAGTTCTGACATATGCTATAACATGGGTGAACCTTGAAGGCATTGTGCTAAGTGAAATATGCCAGATGCAAAAGGACAAATATTGTATGATTCCACTTACACAAAATATTTGGAATAGGCAAATTCAGAGACTGAAAGTACATTAGAGGTTACCAACGGCAAAAAGAAAGAGACGAATGTCCTCGAATGTACTATACTAATACAAGGTATTAACAATAGGAGAAACGGTGTGGAGCATATGGGAATCCTCTGTACTATGATTGTAACTTTTCTGTAAATAAAAAACATTGTGAAACAAAACACTTATTTAAAAAAAAAAAAAAACAGGATGACATCCACTCTCATAAAAATTTACCCTATAAACAATTAACACATATTTTGAATTTTCTTTTCTTTTTTTTTTTTTTGAGACGGAGTCTTGCTCTGCCGCCCAGGCTGGAGTGCAGTGCCCAGGCTGGAGTGCAGCGGACGGATTTCAGCTCACTGCAAGCTCCGCCTCCCGGGTTTACGCCATTCTCCTGCCTCAGCCTCCCGAGTAGCTGGGACTACAGGCGCCCGCCACCTCGCCCGGCTAGTTTTTTGTATTTTTTAGTAGAGACGGGGTTTCACCCTGTTAGCCAGGATGGTCTCGATCTCCTGACCTCGTGATCCGCCCGTCTGGGGCCCCCAAAGTGCTGGGATTACAGGCTTCAGCCACCGCGCCCGGCCCCTATTTTGAATTTTCTATGTGCTAAAACATACTTACTACAAATTCAGTAAGTCAAACTGAACCAAGTTTATAATATCCTTGTAAAATCCCTGGTGTGCAAGGACAATTTTGGAAAACCTGTTTTGTGCTACAGTGGTAAAATACAGGTTTAATAGCCTGGACTCGTGTGTATTTGAAGAAAATTACTTAAGCAAGTGTAAAATGGTTAACACTGCAGTATAAACTAAAATGTTTTGGAAGAGCAATTTGAGAAGAACTTTAATAAATAAGAACTGTTCTTATTTTTACCAACTTTTTCAAGGATGCCATTATATAGAAATCATAGAACTACTCACAAAAAGACACAAGAATTAAGTTTTCACCACACCATTTTTTGTGAAAGAGACAATCGAAAGTCTTATTAATAAAGAAATGTTAAATTATGTTACATAAATTATGATATCCATGAAATTTCATTTCACACTAACAATCAAGTATTCTGATACATAGTCCAGAGTCACATGTTAAACACTAAAATTGATGCTATTAAAAACATAAAATTGAATGACTTGTGTATGAAAAGGGGTCCTGTTAAGCCATGCAAAGACCATGGCAAGGCAGACAACTCTCTATGAATATGATAGTCATGACACACCCCATAAAAATTACTTATGACTCAACCAAGAACACAAGCAGTATAAAGCAATGGGCATGCAACAAACTACAGATCATGAAATATTATCAGAACTGTTTCTGATATAGCTCTGCTACTGTTACTATTACATGCACTCTTATTAAAAAGCCCCCTACATTAATTCTAGTAAGTAAATTTTCTGTTACAAAAGTCCATATAGGCATTTATACCATGTGACATCTGGCAGAAATATATATAATAGTAGCAAAGAAAAACAAAAAACCTGGGTAGAATTAACACAAAATAGACTAATAAAAACATTCGAGATGGAGACTAGTGAACTGTTGAAGTAGGGAAGTCAAGAGTCAGGAAAAGTCATTGACTCAAACATTATTAAAATAGAACCAAGAAATTTAGAGTATACGGAATGGCATCACATAAATGAGTCTAAATAAAGATAGGCAGCAAGAGGCACAATAAATAACAACATTATAAATGTACTTCCACAATCAAAATAATTCTACACTATCACAGGAAAAGACAGTCAATGACACCAACCAGTGAGTCCAGAAGTGAAATAGATGAGAATTTAGTATTTGATATATAGAACTTTAAATGAGTGAGCAGGCACAGGGGTACTTGCCTACAGTCTCAGATACTCAGGAGGCTGGGTCGAGAGGATCACTTGAGCCCAGGAGTTCAAATCTAGCCTGGGCAACATGGCAAAACCCTGTCTCTTAAAAAAAAAAAAACAAAGAAAGAGTGAACAAAATGTAGATTTTTCAATCAATATTGGGACAACAACTAGCCATTTAAAATAAAATGTGAAATCATTATATGGCTACCAACCTCAAAGTAAAATCCAAATTGATCAATAACTTAAAAATAACTAAATCATGAAAGTACTAAAAAGTACTCATGTGATATTGATTTCCTCTGACCTACTAAAAGCTATATTCAAAGATTTCCTAAAATTGAACCATTTTTGCAATGGTGGGTATGAACACCACTTGCCCAATTGTGTATTGATCATAAATTTGCTCCTGGATTCTTACTGCCAAATTTTTATTTACATTATTTGCTTATATATCACTATTAAAAATAGATCGACAGATTTTTCAGTTTTTATCAAGCTATAAATATGCCGACTTCATAATAAGACCATTGTCTTTCATATGCAGAAACCATCTCTGGAAGGTTGCTTGTATCTGGTAAGGAGGAAGGAAGATTGAGAACTGGGAATCTAAAAGCAGAAAAGAAGACTTTTAACTAGAACAACTTTAGTACAAATTGAATTTTGTAGTATTTACCATTTGCACATATTACTTTTTTTAAAACAACTTATAATCTCATCTCTACAAAAAATTTAAAAATTAGTGGAGTATTGTGGCCTGTGCCTATAGTCCCAGCTACTCAGTAGGCTGAGGTGGGAGGATGACTTGAGGCCAGGAGGTGGAGGTTGCAGCCAGCCAAGATGGTGCCACTGCACTCCAACCTGGGTGACAAAAGGAAACCCTGTCTCAAAAAAAAAAATAAATAAATAAAAATTAGCCAGGCATGGTGGCACACGCTACTCAGGAGGCTGAGGTGGAAGGAGTGGAAGGATTGCTTGAGTCCGGAAGGTCAAGGTTGCAGTGAGCCATGATCTCGCCACTGCACTCCAACATGGGCAACACAGTGAGGCTGTCTCAAAAAAAAAAAAAAAAAAAGAAAAGGAAAAGAAACAAAAAGAAATGCCCTACCGGACTGTAACTTATAAATGATTAAAATGGTAAATTTATGCTGCTGCTGGTTCTCAACACACAAAAGGAAAAACAAATCACCTGGATCTTCCAAACACTATATATAGAAAATTTTTGGCCGGCGCCGTGGTTCGCCTGTAATCCCAGCACTTTGGGAGGCCGACGCTGATCACGAAGTCAGGAGATCGAGACCATCCTGGCAATACAGGAAACCCTGTCTCTAATGCAAAACACAAAACTAGCCGGCCAGAAGTGGCGGCTCGGTGTGGTCCCAGCTACTCGGGAGGCTGAGGCAGGAGAATGGCGTGAACCCGGGAGGCGGAGCTTGCAGTGAGCTGAGATCCGGCCACCGCACTCCAGCCTGGGCGACAGAGCCAGACTCAGTCTCAAAAAAAAAAAAAAAGAAAAAAAAAAAAAGAAAATTTTTGTTCTCACTCTGGATACACCTGCCCCATTCTCCTAGCACCTACAACTGCTTTTATATCTCAGTGCTATATGTTTAAAAAATATAAGTAACAATGTATGTTTCACCCATTTTCTTCCACAGAAGAAAACTCATTATATGTATTATCTTTATATGCCTTTGTTCACTTAATATAGCCTTCAAATTTTCTACTACCTGCCACCTCATTCATTTCTATAGCATTCTAGTATTCCATTATGAGAATCTACCAGTTTATCCAGTCCCTTATTGATGAGCCCCTGGATAGTTTCCAACATTTTGCTATTATAAAATATTCTTCAATGTTACATATGCAACCTGTTTCACTTTTTCAGAAATGTAGGATAATTCTTAGAAGAGGATTCACTAGATAAAATAAAGGCGACTGTAATTTTTTTTCTCCCTTCCCCCCCAGGAAGGCCGCCTTTACTCAGCCAGCGGCAGGAAACAGCCTGCTTTGGAGGTCAAATGGAGGGCTGGTGGGGCCGGCTCAAATCTTCTATCCCCAGCTCTTTTGAAATTCCAGATCCCTGGCTTTGTCTTAAGCAAAAGTACTGTGGAAGCTGCAGCATTTCCTCCTCCTTTCCAGAAACTGAGCGAGAAAAGCCACCCTGGAAGGTGTACAAACGCTGCCTCATGCCCAACAAACCACAGGACCTGGACGCGCTAACTGCAGCCCCACAGCCACCACCCACCAAAGCCCGGGGAGATTCCCCAGGGCAACTACTACTTTGATAAACATCTCCAAAGTATCCTTCATAAGTATTATATTATTTTGCATTCCAGCATTCTGTAAGTGCCAGTTTTCCCATAGTCCTGCCAACAAAGTTCTCAAATATTAACTTTCTGTAGCTTTTCACATTTCTCCTATAAATGACTTAAGCATGCTTTCATATATTAAAGTGTCATTGGTTTTCCTGGGAACTATCTGTTCATGACCATTGCTCATTTTTAACTAGGGTCTTTTGATTTTCCTTATTTTTTTAGAAGCTTTTTATATATTAATGGAAATTAGCACTTAATATGCGTTGCAAATATTTTTTCCAGTTTCTCGTTTCTCTTTTGACTTCATTTAGAGTGTTTTGACACAAAATATTTTATTTTTTTAAAAAATTGATATTTAAATATTTAAAAATATTTTTTATGCAGCTGCATTTATGAATCTTATTTTATGGCTTCTATGTTTGAAGACAGAAAGATTACGATGTGTTTACAATTCAGTGAGCAAAGGATGGTTTCATTAACAAATGGAATATGTAATTAACTAATTAGGACAGAGAAAAGAGTAAACCCTTTTCACTTAAATAGGTTAATTAAGAATTAAAAGACTTTGGAAGAACATGAAAAAATATACACAAATATACTGATTTGGTCTCAGAGTTCAGAATTCCTTTCTGAAAATAAATCTGTTAAGGGCAAACTGCCCCAAGAAGCTTCTTGGTGCTGCCCGCCCCTCCCCACTCTGCAACTCCTCTCCATGCTGTCCCAAGCCTTTTTACATTTCTAAGCCGTTATCTAGGTGCTGCAGTGAAGCCAGCAGACTTTACCTATCAGGCCTTGCTACTATAAAGCAAACCCCAATTACAAACCATCCGGACCACACAGGGGGAGGTCGTGGGAAGCATAAACAAACTTTACCTACAACCTCCGGTACCATAATGTGGCAGAATTAACCAGCAAACAACCGCAGGATGCCGCCATACCAAAGAACTCCCTCAAACTCCCTCCCCAGTATAAACCCTTCATTCCGTAAGCTAGCTGCTGCTGCCTCCTCTGTCTGTGATAAAGCAGCCAGCAGGTTTAATAAAAGCTTGCCTGAACTTGGGTCTTGCTGTCTTGTCCTTTCTCTCAGCTGAGCTTACAAAATCAAAAGTCAAATTTATTTACTTTATAATATTACAAATAACACAAATATGTTAAACTCAATTAAATTTTATGTCATGATACTTATCCATCTTTTATTTTCGGAATTCTTCTTTTGGTATTAGGAATAAGAAAAGGATTGACATGCTTAATATCCTTAATATTTTAAGCACTCTTTTCCATTTTTTTTCTTTTTCCAGTTCAGGTTTGAGCACTGATAAGCACTCTTTAAAGAGAAACATTTTAATGTTTTGGAAGTGCTTTCCATAGTAATAAGCCTATCCTCCCTTGACTACTCAGCCCAGCTGACTAGCCTAGCTAGGAAACAGCCAGTCAGGCTGACAGTTAATAAGAACTCAAGCTCATGCCTGTATTTACAACAACAACAAAAATTAGCAGGGGGTGGTGGGAGGCTGAGGCAGGAGGATCACTTGAACCCAGGAGTTCAAGGTTGCAGTGAGCTATGATCACACCACCGCAATACAGCCTGTGCAACAGCTTGTACAACCCTGTCTCCAAAAAAATAACCCAAGTTTTCAATATGCATAGCCACATATAAACTAGAACTTAAGACCTAAGGATTCATGTGAAAGCAGAAACTGAGTAAGTAGAAGCCCTAGGGTAGAGAAGGGCATACAAAGTCAAACAAGAGAGCAAAACAACCTGAGGCAAGATGATGACAAAGCAAAAATGCAGAGCAAACATGAACGCACACACGTACACACACATAGTTTCTTCCAGATGCCTCGATTTCCTAATAGCTTTCTAGTTCCCCTTACTGAGAGGCATAGCTACATGCCGGGTCCTTTAGTGGGTTTCCAGTAAAATCCCTGTCTCCCTTACTGCTCACGATCCCTTGCAGTCTTGCTTATTACAGCCCCCTTATTTGATCTGGCATTTGTGTTCTTCACAAAAAAAACTTTACTAAAACCAGAGGCAAAATATAAAAATGCATCTGTCATCTAATGAAGAATAAATCTAGTCTTTGTCTCCTGTTCCTGGTACAGAGCTTCAGAGAGGCTTGGGATTTCCTGATTAATGGAAGTGTCTTTGTTATTCATAAGGAGCCCCTATGGACTATACCTGAGTTTATACTTGGGGGCGACTCAAGGTAGGCCCTCACATAGTTTCAAAGGACGGGCTGGCCATGCCAGACAGACCAAGCATATGATTAGAGGGTTGCAACTTTTAGCCACACCCCCAGATGTTCAGAGAGTAAAGAGGAGCTGGAGAAGGAAGTTAATAATGTGGCCAATAAAACTCTGGACACTCAAAGCTCAAGGAGCTTCCTGGTGGGTGAACACTTTGTGTGACTGGTAGTTAGTGTTAACTTCGGGTAGTTAGTGTCAGAATTGAAATGAATTGCAGGATACCCAGTTGGTGTCAGACAATTGGTGTCAGAACAGTATCTATCACTCATTATTCACCTACCAACTAACAAAATTATTAACTGTTTTCCACCAAAGTAGTACATTTTCATTAAGGAAAAAAAAAAAGGATAACCAACATGAACATTTTAGTAGCTATACTTCAACATTTTTAACTCTACTAGGAAAATTCATCAAAGAGGTTACAAAACTTACCTCAATTTTCAATATGGAGGAAAATACTATTATCTATATCAAATTATGCCCAGATACCAAGGCCAATCTGTGTTTTTAATTCTCGTCAAGTGAAGAGGCCTCTTATTTTAAACAAACTTCCTATATTCTAATTACACTGATGTGAAACCACACAATAAAAATCTAATATTCCCTTGTACTTCTTTCTTAAAGAATGGTTCTGGGCCGGGCGTGGTGGCTCATGCCTGTAATCCCAGCACTTTGGGAGGCCGAGACGGGCGGATCACGAGGTCAGGAGATCGAGACCATCCTGGCTAACACGGTGAAACCCCGTCTGTACTAAGAAATACAAAAAACTAGCCGGGCGAGGTGGCGGGCGCCTGTAGTCCCAGCTACTCGGGAGGCTGAGGCAGGAGAATGGCGTGAACCCGGGAGGCAGAGCTTGCAGTGAGCTGAGATCCGGCCACTGCACTCCAGCCTGGGCGACAGAACAAGACTCCGTCTCAAAAAAAAAAAAAAAAAAAAAAAAGAATGGTTCTGGGCCGGGCGCGGTGGCTCACCCCTATAATCCCAGCACTTAGGGAAGTCGAAGCAGGCGGATCACAAGGTCAGGAGATACAGACCATCCTGGCTAACACGGTGAAATCCCATCTCTACTAAAAATACAAAAAAAATTAGCTGGGCGTGGTGGCACATGCCTGTAATCCCAGGTACTCGGGAGGCTGAGGCAGGAGAATGGCGTGAACCCAGGAGGCGGAGCTTGCAGTGAGCCGAGATCGCGCCACTGTACTCCAGCCTGGGCGAGAGAGCCAGAAAAAAAAAAAAAAAAGAATGGCTCCTTCCAAATATTTGAACGCCAATTTCCAAGTAAACTGTGGGGAAGGAATGACACCTAAATTTTTAAATTAACACAATTCTTTCAGGTAACTATATGCACAGTATGAGAGCAAAAGGAAGCAAACAAAAAAAGCCAACATGTCAAAGATTTTGCTTAAAATCCTGTAAGCTTAGGTTATTGTCTTTAATGTAACCTAAAGGACTCCCAATATTTTTTAGCTTGCCCCCAAAACACAACAGGTATCATGTATTTAAACTCTCTCTCATTAAACTGGCCCACTTCTGCCCTTAAGCAGTTTGCATGTGATCAGTTACAGAAGGGTCCAGTATTTAACTATTTTACACATTCAGCTTATGTGCACAGACTGAGACTAGTATCCTTAGGAAGACCTGCTGCCAAGGTTGGCCTTTTACTAGATTGTGCAAATAAAAGCGGGTCATGTTGAATACCTGCTTTCCTTCCGGGAATCCGGAATTTTGGTACATGCAAAGCAGAAAGTGCCTACAGGACCAACCTACAATAGAAACTTTGGGTGCCGAGTCCCTAATGGGCTTCTCGAGCAGAAACATGGCACACGTGTTGCCAAATTTTTATTGCTAAAAGAATGCGCTCTGTATGACCACTCATGGGAGGGAGATAGCATAAGGAGGCCTGCACACTGGTTCCTCCAGACTCCACTTTGTCTTTTTCCCTTATGCTAACCTTAGAAAGGCTATATATGCTTATTATGTTGCTGTAACATGTCTTAGCTGTATGACTTTATGTTGAGTCCCGTAAGACACTGTCTATTTTTCGGCATTAAGTTGCCAAACCATAGAGGCAACCTTTCTTTTTCTTCCAACTTTTAAAATGCATTTTCACAATTACAGTTAAATAGTACATGTATGTATAATTAACAGTTAGATGTTTCTGGTTATAATTCTCCTGTTGCACTTTCGTTACTAGGTTAGAACTGTCAATAAATGAGATTACACATACAGAACACAAAACCACAGCTCAGTAATTACTTCTGACTTAGAATAAAATGTTACACTGGTTTTTAGGCAAAATGATGCATTTACCTAGCAAAGCAAGACTTTTTTTTTTTTTTTTTGGACAGGGTACCTTTCTCCAAAAAAAATGAAGAATGGTATTTCCCAAACTTGTTTCCTAATCTCATTCCCAGCAAGACACTTTTCTTCTTTAGTGATGCAGAAGATCCTTTTACATATTAAACTAAAATATATAGTTTATGTCCTACTTTCAGTTAATGTCATTACTATCAAGTTCCAGGCTAATAAAAATAGGAACTTAGGGGACCTCCTCTTTTGGCTTTGGTGCCCCCCTCCCTCTGTCTCTGTAGGGGGAGCTTCTTCCTTCTGTCTTTTCTCTTCCTCCTTGCCTATTAAACTCTCCACTCCTTAAAACCACTCCACACGTGTCCGTGTTGTTTTATCTAAACCGGCCTCAGGAATAAGAACCCTAGTATTCCTCCACTCATCAGAGCCATATCATTTTGGTGCATGGGCCGGAAAAGGAAAATTCAATCATCAGACATGTTGAGTATGGAGCGGATTTCAACTTCAAATCTGTCCTTTAATCTCAAGGCTCTCTTCCAGCTACCCTGTCACCAAACTTTCTATTGGTAGTCTCTTACCCTCTCTCTGTGTGTCTAATGTACAGGAATCTTTACAGTTCAGGGAAAACAGGTCTGTTAGAAACAATCGTGAATCATGGCAGGCAGTAACTCAATAAATGCTTCTCTCTCTCTGTTTTCTCTGGCAAGCACATGGTCTTTCTTTCTTTTTTTTTTTTTTTTGAGACGGAGTCTCGCTCTGTCGCCCAGGCTGGAGTGCGGTGGCGCGATCTCGGCTCACTGCAAGCTCCACCTCCCGGGTTCACGCCATTCTCCCGCCTCAGCCTCCGAGTAGCTGGGACTACAGGCGCCCGCCACCACGCCCGGCTAGTTTTTTGTATTTTTAGTAGAGACGGGGTTTCACCATGTTAGCCAGGATGGTCTCGATCTCCTGACCTCGTGATCCACCCGCCTCGGCCTCCCAAAGTGCTGGGATTACAGGCTTGAGCCACCGCGCCCGGCCAGCACATGGTATTTCTAAGCCACCTAGTAGAAATCAGGCTCTGGGCCTCTTCTGGGAACGGGAAGTTTCTGCTTTTAACAGTTAGGAGTAAGATGTCTTCCGTAGCCCAATTTTAGTCTCGATCTTGTCCCACTGGCAGGAAAACGGCCATTTGGCTCCTATGTTCCTTTAAGGCACTGATTTTGTCTCCTATTAAGACAGTACTTAATTAGTAAGGGGATTTTTCAGTCCAGAAGTTAACCAGAACCATTATTCTACGAGTAAACGCTTTAGCATGGGCTATAATAGCAGAATACACAGTTCAATCTAGCCCCCCCCCCCCCTTAAAGGGGCCTTGCCCAGTTACATGGTTTTTCTTGAAATCCGTTTTTTGGAAGGCACACAGGCCATGCAAGTCTAGGAGGTCAAAGGGAAATAAAAGGCAGAGAACTGATTGATTGGGGACAGCGTGAGTAAGGAACTCAGTTCCTCTGGTGCCATGGCTTGGAGGGGCACATTGCAGTCATGGGCGGCACATTTAAGCGGGTGCCGGGAATCCAGGAGCCCTGGAGAGAAAATAGTTGGGGGGACGCCCTCTATTGTTTTCATCTCCAACCTGGATCACATTATGAAAGGAAACAGACTAAAAGGATATTTATTCTCACTTCTCTTTCTAGATGGGTAACACTCCCCTGGAGTGTATGTTGAAGCATTGGGACTCCTTCGACCTTGCAACTTTGAAGAAAAAGTGGCTTATTTTCTTTTGCACAAGGGTATGGTCTTTTTGCTAGACCTTTGCAAATGTTGCAAGATCAACCCAGCTCTTTTAGCAACTATATCGGGCAGGCCCAGGAAAACTACTTCCCCAAAATTAAAAAAGTAACTTTCAAGGAAATCATTCTGATGGTCCCTCTTATTTGGGGCCCCTTCAGTGACCTTAGGCAAGTAAAGGGAAACTGAGGCTGATTTTCTGATGACCCTGATAGGTATACAGAAGCTTTCCAAAATTTAACTCACATATTTGACCTCATATGGAGGGATGTTATGTTGCTGCTAAGTCAAACCCTCACTGCAGCTAAAACAGGCAGCTCTGCAAGCAGAAGAAAATTTTGGAGATGAGCAATATGTCTCCTATAGTGGTCCAGAAGGGAAAAGAGAAAAATAGGGAAGGCAAAGAAATAGGGGATAAACCATTCCCAATAGGAAGAGAGGTATTACCTCTTGACAACCCTAATTGAAACTCCTTTCTATGGTGTTTTTCCTTCTTTTGTGGTTTAAAATGGCTTCTATCTCTTTTATAATGTTCTTCCAACCTAGGAAAAGTTAATTTGCCAAATCTTAAAATGCTTGGCATAGAGCTGAGCTAGGGGAAAGGGAACCCAGAAGCCTCATATGCCAGCAAAAGGGTAAACATTTCTTACCAGTTGGGCTTTTGGCTTCTCTCTCCCTGTGCCAACTGGTAAAAGGGATAATAAGGATCACTGTTGACGTTCTCTGTAAATGTATAATTAATGAAAAAGGATTTGTAAGGTTGGTCTTAAGCTGCAGACAATCTTGTGTGCTTTGCATGTCTTTCTGTATCCTTCTGTCGAAGAAAGGGAATCTTAGGTTAGGATGCAGGCCCAGGACCCCATAAGCCTGCTGTTCAAGCCAGCCCAGCAAAGCGGTCGGTGGCAAAGTCAGCTACAGGCCTCCATCTTGTTTCATGTCTTTGGGAACATCATCTGTAACCGCATGGCAATACTTTGTTTTAGTCTCTGCCATTTTACAATGGTGGCTGTCTTTTTGTGCTAAATAAGATAAGCCAGTTTGTCAATCTGGGTGGTGCCAGCTGATCCATCAAGGGCAGGGTTTACAAAATATCTTAAGCGCTGATCTTGAGAGCAGTTTGGGGAGGGTCAAAATCTTGTGGCCTCCAGCTGCATGGCTCCTGTGGCTAGTTTCTTGGTCTGGTCCCCAGGCAAGAGGGAAATATATCTTGGGAAGCCGCTGTTATTGTCTTTGTGTTAGACTATAGACTGTAAACCAGGCTCCTCCCAAAGTTGGTTTAGCCTATGCCCAGAGATGGGCAAGGACAACTTGAGGCCTGGAAACAAAATGAAGTTGTTTGGGTGGGATCTCTTTCACTGTCTCAGTGACAGTTTTGCAATGACAGTTTCAAAAGCTATCACTCCTTTAAAAATACCTTGTACACTCGTAATTAAATCATAACCTAATTAAAGCTCGTTGGTTTCACCTGTAAGGGTACTTTTGGTAACGTTCAAAAGCCGAAAATCTTAACTGCTTGGTGTGGTTAAAGTCAAGTAACAACGGATTTAAAAGGATTTTCCTAAAGAGCGCTCAGCTTAATTAAAAGTAAATGTTCAAGTTATAGGTATATTTAAAGGCCTTTATGCTTTTCTCTTCTTGAATCTTGCTTTTCTGGAAAAGGGCTCTTTTCTTCTCAGTTGATTGAATTATTTTTCTCCATTTTTTGTCTCACCACTCTTAATGCATGCATATAAAGTCCTAAAATAACTTCTGGTAGTATGGGACTCCTGGGGAAAAACAGACGAGGCACCACAAACCCCGTTTTAGGAAAAAACCTGTTTTCCTCATGAAACCCCGGGAATTAAAAGGAGATAGATCCCTCTCAAAATCAAAGGCTTTATTCTGTTTTGCACTGTGTTATCTGATGGTTTTGAGTTTTGGGGGTTATCAGAAATTACTTTGCATTATGAGAGCGCTTTGGTGTGTAATAACTAGGTAGAAAATACACAGTAAGGGATGGCTAATAGTAGTTATAAAACAGAGAAGCTAACAGCAATAAGAATAACATACTCTTTTACATTATTATGTATATAATAATAACAATAATGTCTAACTTATTGGAAGCCTATTCTTTATCAGGAACTATATATGCTTTACATGTATTATTTCATTGAATCCTCACTGTATCCCTGTAAGGGAGGTGTTTTTAGATGAGTCGACTGAGGACCAGGGCTGCTAAATCAATTGCTCAAGGTCAAACAGCTGGAGTGGAGCTGGGATTAAATTTAGGGAGTCTAAGTAGCGTCTCGCTCTAATAATTAGGCCTTTATGTATCTATGCTGTTGTCTATATATCTACACTGGAATCTGTATGTCTATTTGCATCTGCAAGTGTATTACACATTATCTATCTCTATCTCTATCTACTTTGTATATTAAATTAAATGTTTGTAAAAAAAAAAAAAAAAACAGAGAAGCATGCTCTTGGCCACCTGAAAAATATGGAAACATCCCCATCCCCCACTGGGAGATGAGACTCCCATCAGGGATGGGCTGATTACAAATAAGCCAATTGGCTTTGGGTTGCCTTGCAATGAAATGCATGGTAGAAGCACTACACCATCTTCTCCCGTAGCATCTATATGGTCTTTTCATGAATTAAGCATTAAAATAAAAGCATAGCAAGGAGGTCTTAAGACACTAATCTGCCCTTTAGCAAAAGGGTTACAAAACGTTTGTAAAGATTTCACCTCATGGTCAAATTGGTTAGGATTAGATGGGATTATCTATACGGGTTCGTGGAAACGAATTGGAGTTAACATTAATAAACTAATGCAAGGGTAAAATTTTGCTTTGAACAAAATTTTCACGTCATAGTAAAGGCTGATGAAACGTTTTTGCCTTTTGAATTATTGTTTTTACAAAATAATTTATGGCAATCTGGAAATTGTCCTTACTGATGCCTGGCTTTTTGGATGGTTCAGAGGGCCCCTAAAACATTCAGAAAAGAGGTAAACAAGATCATTTGACATGTTTAGTCACACGAGATTGCCAAAATGATGTCCAATCTTCTTTATTGTTATAAAGTTATATTGTTATAAGTTACATTTTGGTGAATAAATACTAATATGTTCCAAAATAGTATGGGATTTCTAAAATTCTAATGTCTATGTATATGCTATCAATCATAATTAAGGGTAAAGTTACTGTAAACCATGAAGATAAATAAACTTCTTTCTTAGTCATATATTTAACCATAACTATCCTGGAAATTTTTGATTCGCAGACAATTGTCTTGCTTTGTTCCTTCTCAAAAGACAGTTTATAATCAAGCTATATTAAGGACTTTAACAGGTGTTCTCAAATGCAGGTTTTTAATAGTTTTAAAGATTGTAACATTGAAATAAAGAATGTATGGGACTCATGAAGAATTGGCATGTTGACAAATATCAAGCAAAACAAAAGTTAACTAAGTGGACTACACTCAGAAAGTTAAAGCAACCTTTTTGACTGTTGCTTGAATATTGCTAATCTTTGTTTTGATTTTCAGAGTCAAGGAAAGTTATTTTAAACTATTTATGGGCTTTAATAATTGAGTAAGGTATACCCCTGTGAACAAAATTTGGAGCATGTTTACTTTTCTCTGCCTGGTTCCTCTAGAATTTGGAAACTGTGAGTACTCTTAACTTATGGCAATATAGTTGTTTGCATCAGTGCGATACAAATCCATTTTTCTTTGTCAACAGGATACAACTGGAAAAACTGGTTATTTTACCAAGGCTTTGACTGAAAGGGTGTGCTTCCCTTTAAGGAATCAAGCTTGACATGCAAACCAATAAAAGCCCCTTGGGGAGAACTGGCCTCATACCTTCTCTGCACAGTCCCTGCACAGTGTTCCTAACCTGTGGTCAGTAAAGAATGTCACTTACTAACAGGTATAGAAGCTCTGAGTTTATCTTGGGACCTCAAGAGGAGAAGATTACCCAACTCACAGGTATTACAGGATACAACCCATGGCTGGGCTCGGCTTTAAAAGTCTTATCTGAAATTCCTTGTGGAACAGAGTTTCATCAAAGCCAAGCCAAAAGGCCTATGTAAAAATAACCATTCTTGCTGCACTTTATGCAAATAATCAGGCCAAGTATAAGACTAAAGTTTATTCATAGTTTTTACCAAAAATGAGGACTGGAGAGAAGAATTTTGCTCCAAAGTTTACCATACATTTGTCATTAAATCCTACTCTCATTGTTTTTAAGCGTTATGCCTACATTTTAGACTAACCCTGCTTATTCCTGTGAATCAAGTGATGATCTTCTGCAGCTTGGAAAAAAAGAAAAGGGATGGGTAAGGTAAAAATGTGAATCAATATGCTAGTTCTGGGCAATTATCTTGCAAATTCTGCCAAGTAATGAAAGTGAGTAAGTGCCCATAACCCGGAGGTTTCTTTGTCTGGGAAACTAAAACAAAGAACTTCATAGACCCCCAAAGGGGAATTCCGTATCTTGGCAAGTAAAATTTTAGATGGAAATTACCTACCACACCACATTTGTGGGAACTGCTGTCCTCATTCTACTATTTGCAATAGCATTACACATGGTAGCACCTTCTAACTGAAATATTGGACAGAGTTTCCATTACTGTAGTATTTTGCTTAATTATTATCCTTATAGCAGGGATAATAGTTGACAAAAAGGAAGCATGAAAGTTTTACTATCACTGAGTCTGCTAGGACTTTTTATTAGGTTTAGTAATGTAGTTTTAAATGAAACACGCTGCTTTTGGATTAACAACTCTAGTAAAGTAGAGGAAAATCTACAGGTACTTAGAAATCAAATCAAAATTATTGACAGGCTCAGGGAAAATGCCGGCTTCAGCCCCGAGTGGCTACAATCCCTCTTTAATAAATTCCGGTCTTCTTTATGGAATTGCTTAACCCCTTTATTAAGCACTCTCTTGCTTATATGTCTTGTATTGATATTTGGACCCTGTATATTCAATACTATAACTTAAATTGTTTATTCTCGCCTAGAAGCAATCAAACTCCAAACGGTGCTGTAAACTGAACCACACATGGACAACGCCATTCTTCTGAGGATTCTTAGATCAACCCCAGAAGGAGCCTTAGCTGCTGTTCCCCATTCGATGTCCCTTTTCAGAGGAAGTAGCCAGAAAGAGTCGTCGCCCCAAACCCCCTAACAGCAGTTAGGGTGGCATCTCCACAGGGGGGAATGTTGTAGGAAAAGGGGTCCTTGGTAAGTTTTCATTTGTTAAAGCATCTCTGGGAAAGTTTCTTGTAAAGCTCTGGCTCTCAGAGCCAGGCCAGCAACTTTTGATATGCAAATGCAGGCCATTAGGAACTGTGCCCACCCAAACATGGAGATTCCCGGGGCCTTCTTACCCTTTCCCCACAGGTTCCTGGCAACATGGCCGCCCCCACATATGCCCACGTGTGTAGACTATCATGGTGTCCTGCATTTGCATATTAAAAGGCTAGGGTGGGAGGGCGAGCTTTTTCACAGGCCATGTGAATGAAATGCCTAGTCAAACCAATCCCTTGAGCCCTATGCAAATCAAACACTGCCTCCTCCAGCCTCTGCATATATACCTGGCTGGTATTGTTGGCAGGTAGGGACCTCCACTTTCGGCTTTGGAGCCCCACTCCATCTGCCTCTGTACAGGGGGAGTTTCTTCCTTCTGTCTTCTCCCTTCCTTCTTGCCTATTAAACTCTCCACTCCTTAAAACCAAAAACAACAACAAAAAAAAACAGGAACTCATACTTTTCAATTACAAATAGTACATGCAATCCACCCTACTTGGATGACTACAAGAAGTTCAGAATCTTTCAGTGGCCCATTGTAGCTAACTGCATAGACTTGACCTCCAGCAACCATGACTCTGGACCGAGATAAAGCATATGCTGCTATCTCGAAAATGACAAACTTGGCTGGGCACAGTGGCTCAGACCTCTAACCCCAGCACTTTGGGTGGCTGAGGCGAGTGAACTGTTTGAGCCCAGGAGTTTGAGACCAGCCTGGGCTACTTGGCGGAAACCCCATCTCTACAAAAAAAAAAAAAGTCCAAAAAATTAGCCAGGCATGGCGGTACACGTCTGTAGTCCCAGCTACTCAGAAGGCTGAGGTGGGGAAGAATCACTTGAGACTGGGAAGTTGAGGATACAGTGAGCCATGATCGTGCCACTGCACTCCAGCCTGAGTGATAGAGACCCTATCTCAAAAAATTAAATTAAAAAATACATAAACTGACAAAGTTAATTATCTAGGTACAGTTAAAAAATGAAGGAGGTTCTCCTAACAAAACTATAGTAATTGATTATTATCATATTATCTTCTCTAATACCTCCAAATGCATTTTCCTCCTCATGCCCACTTTGGAACATACCATGCTATCAGTATTTTTGTTAGGCTCTTTTCCATGGGTACGAACCATGTTTCAGAGTCCTGAGAGTATTCACTGCACCTTCTATGACTAAAATTACATTTGGTAAGGAAACAATTAGTCAACTGTGCAAAGATAAATTATAAGCACATTCATCACAGCTGACATATAATAAGAAGGTGAATAATCTTCAATATGCCAGTTTATTAATTTACTACAATATACCCATCAATGTAACCAGAATACTTGTTTCCACATAAAGACTACATTCTTTTCCTATAGCCAAATTATAATCATAAAATTGCTTAATTAAGCACAGAATCAAAACAGGTGTCACAATTAGATAAAATATATGCTCAATACTATCAAAGAAGTCTGGCATTTAAAAGTCTATACAAAGGCCAGACGTGGTGGCTCATGCCTGTAATCCTAGCACTTTGGGAGGCCAGGGCAGGCAGATCACTTGAGGCCAGGCATTTGAGACCAGCCTGGCCAACATGAAGAAACTCCATCTTTACTAAAAAATACAAAATTTAGCTGGGTGTAGTGGCACAAACCTGTAATCCCAGCTACTTGGGAGGCTGAGACATGAGAATAGCTTGCACCTGAGAGGCAAGGTTTGTAGTGAGCCAAGATCTCGCTACTGCACTCCAGCCTGGGTGACAAACTGAGACTCTGTCTCATAAAAAATAAAAGTCTATACACCAAAAGTTTCATAGTTTTAGTTGAGCGACAAGATTATACCTTATCTTGATTATATTTATTTCTTTATGTGGTATCTGAATTGTTTATAAGTATCTCTGTACTTTTTTTTTTTTTGAGAAAGGGTCTTGCTCTGTCACCCAACTTAGAGTGCAGTGATGCGATCATAGCTCATTGCAGTCTTCAATTCCTGGGCTCAGCAATACTCCTGCCTCCGCCTCCACCTCCTGGGCTTGTGAAATTGGCAGGTAAGGCCGGGCGCGGTGGCTCAAGCCTGTAATCCCAGCACTTTGGGAGGCCGAGACGGGCGAATCACGAGGTCAGGAGATCGAGACCATCCTGGCTAACACGGTGAAACCCCGTCTCTACTAAAAAAATAGAAAAAACTAGCCGGGCGAGGTGGCGGGCGCCTGTAGTTCCAGCTACTCAGGAGGCTGAGGCAGGAGAATGGCGTGAACCCGGGAGGCGGAGCTTGCAGTGAGCCGAGATCAGGCCACTGCACTCCAGCCTGGGCGACAGAGCGAAACTCCGTCTCAAAAAAAAAAAAAAAAAAAAAAAAAAAGAAATTGGCAGGTAAATTTCTAAAATGGTCTCATGACATTACTTCAGACTACAGCATCTGGCTGACATTCTCTCTAACACTGCTGCTTCAGTAAGAGTTGGAACAGTATAAACAGAAGCATCTTTAGAAACATATATATAAGATGAAGGGCATATGTGCTTAGTGGCAAATGCAATATGAACACATCTGAATCAAGTGGTGGCCACACTCACATTCCCATCTAAGGGAAACTGTTCCACTCATAGTTCTGGAGAACATAGTTCTGGGAAGCAGTCCTAGACAGTAATAATTTTTAAAATATGATCCGCCTTGTAGTCCAAAGCAGAAAGTACCAGGTGTAGGGGACACTTCCCCAGTGCCATTATATATCATCACAAGACTCAAAAAGTGACTGCCCAAGCAGGGCAGAATTAAGTCACTGAAATTCTTACACTAAGGAATAAAGTCTGTGAAATGCAAAATAAATAGAATTTGTGGAATGCAAGAAAGTTGGAAAACATGAAATAAATCCCTTTGGGCACTATCTCATACACCCGGGCAACAAGCAACATTTAATTATGAATAGTTGAAAATTTATGGGGAAGCAGAATGCAGACTAAGCTCGGAGGTACAGTAAAGGTTGACCCAACAATGAGAAAGGCACTGAACAAACACACCGAGGAATTAAGAAATGTTAAAGGTGGTATACTAGGATGGATGACACAAACTCTTGCTGCTGACATTCCCAGATGTGTCTTGGAACTAATTTCCAAACTCAGGAAACCGAATTAAAATTTTTCTTTAAATTTTAATTGTCTTTACTCAAATTCCTTACTTGACTTCTTATGAGATCCCTGTCCATCTTAGAGGCTGACCAAGCCCCGCCTTGGGTGGTCCGAATTGCTTAGGTGGTCCCAATTGCTTGGCTGGCCCAAGAGATGTCTGTTTCTTAACAATACAAGAGCCTATAGAAATTGCTAAAGGGATTTCAGCCACAACTGAAGCTCACCAAGAATGAGTTTTCTGGAAGTGGTTAAAGTGTCACAGTAGGGAGTAAGGAAGTAAGAATCCCCACCAAACGTAAAAGAACAGAATGATAATAGTCCCTACTAGTCCATGACAAGGCTGCCAATTAGGCATTTAAAGCTATCAAAGATGATGCTGTGAGAGACCTGGCAACTTTTGTAATAGTCTGACTTTCAGTGTTTTACTAATGGCCAAGCAGCAAATATTTTAGGATTTGTAGGCCATATGGTCCCTGTCCCCATTACTCCACTCTGCTGCTGTAGCATAAAAGCAGCCATACACAACACATATGAGTGTGAGGCCAGCTGCAGTGGCTCACGCCTGTAATTCCAACACTTTGGGAGGTCCAGGCAGGCGGATCACCTGAGGTCAGGAGTTTAAGACCTGCCTGACCAACATGGAGAAACCCCGTCTCTACTAAAAATACAAAATTAGCCAGATGTGGTGGCGCATGCCTGTAATCCCAGCTACTAGGGAGGCTGAGGCAGGAGAATCGCTTGAACCCAGGAGGCAGAGGTTGCAGTGAGCCAAGATCACACCATTGCACTCCAGCCTGGGCAACAAGAGCAAAACACCATCTCAAATATAAATAAATAAATAAATGTGACCGTGTTCCAATAAAACTTTATTTATGGACACTGACACTTGAATTTCTTATAATTTTGATGTCATTAAGTATTATAATTCTGATTTTTTCAATAATTAAAAAATATAAACAACAATCTTTGCTCAGACTATACAAAAATAAGTGTTTGGCCAGATTTGGCTCTTGGGCCAGTTTGCTGGACCCTGATATAGAGAACTGAGAGGCTGCATCAAAAATGGTCCTTTAACTTACTTTTCTTTGAAGATGCTGTATTTTAATATTCTCAAGGATATTCTGATGTCCCCATGGACATTCAGTGTAAACTGCCTACTTAGTGAAATACTGTTGCTCTATTTTTCTCACCATTTTATCCATTTTAAGTGTATACAGTTCAGTAGTATTAAGTATATTCACATTTTTGTGCAACCAATCTCCAGAACTTTTTTCATCTTGCAAAACTGAAACTCTATTCCCATTAAACAATGACCCTCTTCCCCCTGCCCCAGCCCCTGGCAACAACCCTGGTACCCCCTGGCAACTACTTTCTGTTTCTATTAATTTGGCTCATGCTTCAGGCTACCCCATACCATCATTCTGGGACACAAGAACCAGACAGCAATTTGTGTTACTATCTAGAGTGGCAGAGGTGAATACATTAGAGATTCCATACATGAAAACTGTAATATATTAAGGGGCTCTAGATTAAAAATATGTAAATAGCCAGGCGTGGTGGCTCACGCCTGTAATCCCGGCACTTTGGGAGAAGAGGCAGGTGGATCAGCTGAGGTCAGGAGTTCAAGACCAGCCTAACCAACATGGTGAAACCCTCCCATCTCTACAAAAATACAAAAACTAGCCAGGCATGATGTCGGGTGCCTGTAATCCCAGCTACTTGGGAGGCTAAGGCGGGAGAATCGCTTGAACCCAGTTGTAGTGAGCCAAGATCGTGCCACTGCACTCCAGCTTGGGGAACAAGCAAGACTCTGTCTTAAAAAAATAAAAAAATTATGTAAATAATATTAAGTAATATGTAATTATTAAGAAATGTCTGTCTGCCTGGCGGCCACATAATAAAATACACCTGTCACATCAGTCATGGTGTCTGACAACACACCCTCAGCCTTCTAAGAAAAACAGAATTGCACAAAATCTTAATACATAGCCATAGAAAATAATGTTTTATTTCATATGGCACCAAATCAAAGGACAACCATAGGGTAAGCCATAATCTTATGACAGAATCTGAAGTGAGAAGCTCTAGTCAAAAAACAGTAATCTGAACCAAGGAGACTGGCTCCCAGAAATTTGAATTGCTGAACAAACAATCACATAAACATCAGCAAAAACTGAAGCTGAAAGGTTTCCCAAAATAAAAAATAAAGGTATGAGGGATGCATAAGCATGTTCAGTGTTCAGTTGTCATGATTGGATTGGGGTCACCACTGATACTTAGTGGAAAGTAGTCAGAGACAGAAGATATTCTGCAATGTAGCAGCCAGTCCCTCAAAGCAAAAAATTGAAATATATCATCAGACTCATTACAAATTCAAATTAGTACTTTGGTACATAAGAATGAAAACTTTAACATGAAGTGATATAAAAGCTCAGTAATTCAGGATGTTTTTAGGAAAATGAAGTTCAAAACAGAATAGGTGGCAAGGAACAGTGGCTCACGCCTATAACCCCAGCACTTTGGGAGGCTGAGGCGGGCAGATCACTTGAGTTCAGGAGTTTGAGACCAGCCTGGCCAACATGGTGAAACCCCATCTCTACTAAAAATACAAAAATTAGCTGGGTGTGGTGGTGTGTGCCTGTAATCCCAGCTATTCAGGAGGCTGAGGCAAGAGAATCGCTTGAACCTGGGAGGCGGTGGTTTCAGTGAGCCGAGATTGTGCCACTTCATTCCAGCTGCATGCAGCTAGACTCTGACTCAAAACAAACAAGAAGCCCAGAATAGGTGCATTGGCTTAAGATTTCATTACTGTGCCAAATTACAAATCTAGTTGAAAAATTGAGTCTAATATCAGTTACTGCTTACTGTTAAGCTGACAAATTTAGTTACAAATAAGAGACACTTGTTCAGGGAAGGCAGAAAACTGATGAGGTTCTTAAAAGCTTCCTTGACTCCCTTATTATGCTGAGGGGATTGGCCACCCAAATTCTCTAATTAGATTCTTGTGAAATGCCAGACTGCCAAATTGTCATATGTATAGCTTCACAACCTCTTGCTCTTACTTGACTTAGCCTAAGTAAGTTTCTATTGCTTACAAACAAACTCCAACTCCAAACATGATTCTTTTTTTTTTTTTTGAGACAGAGTCTCGCTCTGTTGCTCGGGCTTCAGTGCAGTGGTGTTATCATGGTTCACTGCAACCTCTACCTCCCAAGCTCGAGCTATCCTCTTACTTCAGCCTGGGACTACAGATACCAGCCACCATGCTCAGCTAATGCTTTTTTAAATTTTTAGTACAGGCGGGGTCTTCCTATGTTGCCCAGGCTGGTCTCAAACTCTTGGGCTCAAGTGATCCACCCACCTTGACCTCCTGAAGTGCTGGGGTTATAGGTAGGAGCCACTGCACCTGTCCTGATTGTTTTCTTTTTTTTTATATAATGAGACAGGGTCTCGCTATGTTGCCCAGGCTGGTCTTGAACTGCTGAGCTCAAACAATCCTCCCGCCTTGGCCCCCAAAGGGCTAGATTACAGGCATGAACTACTACCATGCCCAGCCAATTTTTTTTTTTTTTTAAGTAGAGACAGAGTCTTGCTATGTGGCCCGGGCTGGTCTCGAACTCCAGAGCTCAAGTGATCCACCCACCTTGGCCTCCCAAAGTGCTGGGATTACAGGCATGAGCCACCACACCTGGCCTGATTGTTTCTAAATGGCAGCAAGAACAGGATTTGACAGAAAGGGCAAATCACATAATATGTGGCATATTCAGAATTGGTTGTGAGTTTCCAGTAGAAAGCACTGAGAATATCCATAGGGCAAAATGGAATACTAATAATCCTCATCTGCCTTTGCCTTTGTACTGGACACCAGACCTTACTTAAGCCCATCAAAGGCAAGGTTTGGGCCTGCCACAGCAGATTTCAAAAAGACAAAGCAATGCAAGCCATGTGTTCAAAATGCCCTAAGTGGCTATTCAGGTAATATACAAAAGTAAGACCAGGCTAATTAGTGTACTGTGTGGTAAACTAGAGAGCAGAAGGCCCTTCTTTAAAATGAGCCTACCACTGCTTGTCCTCAGTGTCAATTTAGACCCCATCTTCTGATATTTCAGGAGACAGTAAAAATCCAGATTTTTATCTAAAATCTTTTTAATTTTTAAACAGTCACCTGATTTTAACAAAATACTATGTGTGCAAAAAGGAACCATCTACAGGAATGATCTAGTCCAGAGGATACCAGGTTGCTCACAACGTCTTATGAAGTTGTTTAACCCATAGTGAGAAATATTATACAATTACACCAGACCAAAGACATACATACATACAAATATGTAGCTGGGACAAAAATTTCACAGAACAATGCAGTCATCCCTCGGTATCCATGGAAGAGTGGTTCCAGGAATCCCTACAGATTCTAAAATCCATGGATATACACATTCCTTATATAAAATGGTATATTTACATATAACCTACATATATCTTCCTGTCTCTTTAAATCATCTCTAGATTACTTATAACAAATACAATGTAAACACCATATAAATATATTGTATTTTTTAAAATTTGCATTATTTTGTATTGTTGTATTTTTTTCCAAATATTTTTTATCTGTGGTGGTGGAACCCACAGATACGGAACCTGTGGATACAGAGCACCTCCTGGTGATGCTTGATGATGCCCTTTGCCAGATGAAGGCTGATATTTTCTTATTTTCTTATCTGTCTTCTAGCTAAATCTATTCTTTCCTAATCTACTTCATTTTAATATCCACAATTGCATTCAAAACTGTGGCCTAGTTTTAAACACTGCCCAAGAGAAACTGCCAAGCCATTGGCTGAGTTAAAGAGGTAATGGTACATACCCATGTTTTGTACCACATGAGAAAAAGGAAACATTTCAAATAAGCCAAAACTATAAAGAAACAGAAGCTATGAGGTTATACAAGCATTTATAAACATATTCTGTTGGCCTGAAATATTTTAAAACAATTGAAGCTTCCCCCCAACCCCACTGGTTCCAGGATCCCCCACAGATATTCAAGACCTTTACAGAAAATGTTCTAGTAATTGCATACAACCTATACACATCCTATCATATACTTTAAATCACTTCTAAATTTAAAAAAAAAAAAAACCTGAAGCCAATCAGGCTTTTTGTAGACAGCTGGTCATCTTAGGCAGACATTTCCACTGGGCAGCAATCAGCAGAAGTCAAGTACTAAAGTCTTCTCCTTTGGAGGAAATATGTATGTCCCAATTACACACAATGTCAAACATTCCCTACTAACCTCCTAGAAGCGTCAGTTGCCCTTTACCATTCCATTTGCACCCTTGTTTATATTTTAAAGAAACTGCCCTCCTAATGTCTCTATTAAAAATGATTGAACAAAAGATCACCCCCCTCACACACAAAAGACAGTGTTTCAAGAAAAGAAGAAAACACCAGAACCATCTTATACATTTATGGCATCTGGATCCTACAGGCATTTGCAATTGCAGTCCTTGAAACAAAGAGAAGTCCAACAGTCAGTTGTTAATGGATACATTATAGGCTGTAAGAAACAAGCAAAGTAAAAGCAGCAAAATAGGGTAATCATCATATTAATGGCAGAAAACAAAAGTGAAGATCCACAAACTGCTGCTGTGGGTATATAAGTATCTATCTAAACTGGGATACAATAGGCCTAGTAAATTTGTCTTCTCAGGAATTGGAATTGAGCTATTAAAAGTAATCACAGTTCACAAAGGAAACTGAAGCTGAAAGGATACAACAAGCAACACAATGCAGAGGTGAGGTCAAGAGGATCATAAGCAGGCAAAACTTATGAGGAAGATGAAGCCATAAGTAAGCAGAACCTATAAATAGGCTAAAAATATGAAATGGAGGGCCGGGCACGATGGATCATGCCTGTCATCTCAGCACTTTGGGAGGCCTAGGTGGGAGGATCACCTGATGTCAGGAGTTCGAGACCAGGCGGGCCAATTTGGTGAAACCTCATCTCTACTAAAAATACAAAAACTAGCCAGGCATGGTGGCTGGTGCCTGTAATCCCAGCTACTCAGGAGGTTGAGGCAGGAAAACCACTTGAACCCTGGAGGCAGAGGTTGCAGTGAGCTGAGATCTCACCACTGCACTCCAGCCTGGGTGACAGAGCAAGACTCCATCTCAAAAAAAAAAAAAAAAGAGAGAGAGAGAGAGAGATGGAGAAAAAACAAAGTGGATGGGCGAGCCAATATTTAAAAAGCAGAAATTATAAGACACAAAAGATAAGCAGAGAGGCCGGGCTCACACCTGTAATCCCAGCACTTTGGGAGGCTGAGGCAGGCGGATCACCTGAGGTCAGGAGTTCAAGGCAGGGAGGAACCCCATCTCTACTAAAAATACAACATTAGCCAGGCGTGATGGCAGGTGCCTGTAATCCCAGCTGCTTGAGAGGCTGAGGCAGGAGAATCACTTGAACCCAGGAGGAGCTTCTCTGAATCCAGTTCACATACCTAACAGGCATAATCATATTAAGGTCCCCCTAAACAGGTGTCCCTTGGTATCCACAGAGGAATTGGTTCCAGAATCCCCCACAGATATTCAAATATTGTATATAAAATATTCTAGTAAATGCATACAACCTATACACATCCTCTCATATATGTTAAATCATCTCTAGATTACTTATAATACCTAATACAATATAAATGCTATGTAAATAGTGGTTATACTCTATTGTTTAGGGAATAACGACCAAAAAAAAAGTCTGTACATGTTCAGTACAGACACAACCATCTATATTTTTTAGCCAAATATTTTTGATCCACAGGTGGCTGAATCCACAGATGTGGAACCCACAGATACAAAAGATCACCTGTATGTGAAACTGCATGTGATCCAAGTCACCATTATTTCCCCACAGGTGGCCTGCAAATAACCTGTCATTAAGTGAGCTCAACAGAGAATTTGTTTCTAGCAATCACAAGTGCCTAACCCATAGTAAGAAGCAGAACAGCCCCCTAGGAAGAATGTAGTTTAGGAAACTAGCTACAAACCTGAAGAGAATCCTCTTTGTTTTGAAGATGTTGTACAAACCAGCTTGTGATATCATGGAACTTTTAGAACTTTTACCCAGGAGAAGAGACTTGGTAGATACTGCGATCAAGCAGCTTTAAAGAGCTAAACCAGATAGAATGAATGTGTCATAGTGTTATCCATGCCCAAAATCTTTCTAAAGAAAAACCTTCTTAGCCAGGCAAACAAGACTGCTAAGAAAGCATTCTTGTGACCAACTATCCCTCCTCCAAATCCAAAGTTGATCAGACCAAGGGTAAGTAAGGCTCAGACTCAAGGGCATATGTCTACAAGCTGGTCAACAGCCTATGACTTGTGACATGAAAGCCCTCCCCAAACAAGGATGAGGTGAGAAAATTAGATTAAATTTGTAATTGGGAAAAACAGAAGAACAGAAACTCAGCAGCTGAAGTGAATGGATACATGGTAAAAGAACATACCACAGCTACGTAAGAAGCATGAAAGATTTAAATAAGATCAACTTGTGAGGAATAGGCACAGGAGTCAGAAGCCATAAAGAAGCAAAAACTGGCCAGGCATGGTGGCTCACGCCTGTAATCCCAGTACCTTGGGAGGTCAAGGCAGGAAGATCACTTGAGGCCAGGAGTTCAATAATAACCTGGGCAACATAGTGAGACCCTGTCTCTATTAGTTTAAAAAAAAAAAAAAAGAAAAGAAAAGAAAGAAGCAGAAGCTATCCATTAGCAATAGGATAAAGAATAGAAATGAGGAAGTGAGTATGTAGCAGGAAAGGAGTTCATAGCAATAATGTAAACTATTACATTCCTAGTAATTTACCAAATTAATTAAATAAAGACATTCCTAATAAACTGAGCTAAGTTGTCAAGTCAGAATACTATATTATGGGCCAGGCATGGTGGCTCATGCCTATAGTCCCAGCACTTTGGGAGGCTGAGGCAGGCAGATTGCTTTGAGCTCAGGAGTTTGAGACCAGCCTAGGCAACATAGTGAAACCCCATCTCTACAAAAAATACAAAAATGAGCAGGGCATGGTGGTGCATGCCTGTATTCCTAGCTACTTGGGAGGATGAGGTGAGAGAATCGCTTGAGCCGGGAGTTGGAGGTTGCAGTGAGCCAAGATTGCACCATGGCACTCCAGCCTGGGTGACAAAGCAAGACCCTGTTTCCAAAAAAAAAAAAGAGAGAGAGAGAGAGAGAGGGAATACTATGTTATGATCTGGTGTAAGGGAAAAGGGAAAGAATACTGAATGATGAGAATCAATAATGCCTATAACCAGTAACAAACAAAAAGTATTTGTGACCTCACAAAGGGTTGCTTAGAAAATTAAAATCTCCAAACTATAGATCAGAATGTAGATCTGATACAACTTAACAGGCATATAAAATAGCATTAGGATATAAGGAGAGTAAGATTTCAGAGTTAACTGTGAGACTGTCAAGTTCCAAAGATGGTCAGGTACCTCTGGATGCTACATGACTGAGTTGCATTCTAGTTTTAGAGCTTGATTCTGGATACACTTATAGTAGCTGGACTGTGTTAGGCTAAAGCAATTTTGTATTTTAAGTAGGGAAAGAGATACATTTGCACATAGTAATCAATAGGGGGAAATGTCCTAGACCTGCCAAATAGCAACTACTATCCCTGCGGTATCAGGAAACTTAACAACCCACAGGGAATCAGATTCTCAATTTAATGACAACTTGGCAACATGGAGAGTAGCAAGAGCTAAAGCCGACAGTCTGTAAAGAGAAAGATAGTGTAGAAGGAAGGTCACACCTATAGTAGTTGCAAAAGCTCAAGTTATGAATGAGAAACAAAATCTAAGTATTCAGTAACCAGGAGGTTAGAGAAAGACAGAAAATGAGGAAATCAATCTGTAGTAGGACAAAGATGATGTGCACAAGGAGAGAAGAGCTTAATCACATTAATGATACCACACTAGTCGAATTCCGTAAACTTCTTTAAAATTATCCAAATGACCCCATTTCTTGCAATGAAATCTGGATTGCAAGGAAGAGACCCTCAAAAGGAATGCAGCTATTTGGAATCGGTTATACTGAAGCAACAGGGTAGAGAGCCAAGCAAAGTACACAATAGTGGTGACATGCAAAGCGTCTAATTTAGCTACTGCCAGTGCTCTCAGAAACTTAAAACTGTGAAATATGGAAACAGGTAATCAGTAGCAAAGACCAGAGGTGAAAAAGGATTCTAAGGGAAAATCAGAGGCATAAACATGAAGAAGTCCACTATGACTAAGCAGAAACTAGGTGAGCAGAAGTTGTAAGAGTACAGTATCATAAAGCAGGTATTGGCAAACTACAGCCAACAAACCAAATCCAGCCCACTACCTTTTTCTGTAACTAGTTTTGTTGGAACACAGCCATACTCATTCATTTATGTATTGTCTATGACTGCTTTCATGCTACAAGAGCAGAAACCATATGGCCCAGAAAATCTAAAATATTTACCATTGGGCCTTTTACAGAAAAAGTTTGCTAACTCCCCTCATAGAAGATAGCATAAGCCAATGGCAGGAAAACTGAAACAGGCTGAGAGAATATTTAAGTCATGTTAAAAGCAGAGCACTGGAGAAAAGATTTTGAAAGTCCTACTGTTGAGAGCTCCACAAGTACCCTTACTATAACCCCGCAAACCCTGAATGTGCTGAACATTTAGAAAAATTAGTTACATACCACACACCAAAGAGGTTCCCAATGGGAAAGATTTGTATTAAAAAAAACAATAAAAAGTATAAAGGAATTATGAACTATAAAAAATATATTTATCTTCCTATTATAAAATGCAAGTGGAGAATAAACCATAAAGAAAAAGATATTTGAGCTACATACAAATTAATAATTTATAGGCCAAACTGGGGGAAATATCTGCAACATACGATAGACTAAAACTAAGTGTGAAAAATAAACTCAAAAATAAAGACCCAAGATTTTTACCTGTTCTATCTTGTTAGGAATCAAAGAAATACAAATTAAAATATCAAAGGCCATTTTTCACCTTTACAACTGGCAAATTCTTCTGAAACCTTAATATAGTGTACTGGTGAAAAAGTAAAAAAAGAAAAAAAAAAAAAGGCATTCTTATACACCACTAGAAGGACTATACATTTTACCCAACCTCAGAAAATAAACACACATATGTACAACAATTTATCTATAGAGATATTCACTGTACCACTATTTATACACAATTAAAAGAGCAGTAATTAAAACAAGATTCCAAATATCAGATACAAGTTAAATTTTTACATTCATGCAGTGGTGTATTATGTGCCAATTTTTAAAAGATGTTATTCAAGTATATTTAATGGCATGGGATATATTTGAGATTGGTTCAGTTTAAAACAATAGGCAACAAAAGATTTCATTAATGATCCTAACATCGACAATTGAAAAAGACTGCAATCCCCCGCAAAACAACTCACTTTTGAACATAGAAAAAGACCGGGCAGGGCATGGTAGCTCACCCTGTAATCTCAACACTTTGGAAGGCTAAGGTGAGCAAACAGCTTGAGCCCAGGAGTTTAAGACCAGCCTAGGCAACATGGAGAAACCCCGTCTCTACGAAAAACACAAAAATTATCTGGGAGTGGTGGTGCACACCTATGGTCCCAGCTACTCAGGAGGCTGAGAGGTAGGAGGATCCCTTGAGCCAGGGAGGTCAAGGCTGCAGTAAGCCATGATAGCACTACCACACTCCAGCCTGGACAACAGAGTGAGGCTCTGTCTCAAAAAAACAAAAAAAAAAAAAAAGGGAAAAAAATAATAAATAGAAAATAAAATTTGAAATATCAAATTTAGCAAACATAATTCAAAATTCTTGAAAAGTATGAATCTGGCTGCTGGGCATGGTGGCTCATGCCTGTAATCCCAACACTTTGGGAGGCTGAGGTGGGCAGATCACGACATCAGGAGTTCGAGACCAGCCTGGCCAGCATGGTGAAACCCCATCTCTACTAAAAAAAAATATCAAAAATTGGCTGGGCATGGTGGTGTACACCTGTAATCCCAGCCACTCAGGAGGCTGAGGCAGGAGAATTGCTTGAACCCAGGAGGCAGAGGCTGCAGTGGGCTGAGATCGCACCACTACACTCCAGCCTGGGCGACAGAGCTAGACTCCGTCTCAAAAAATAAAAATAAAAAAGGAAAAGTATGAATCTTCTTCCAGAAATGCAAAGTTGGTTCATTATTAGGAAAGCTATTAAACATAACAAATACAACAAACAGCCAAAGAAGAATATTTACTTTCATATTCAACAATTGCTTACCTGAGATACCTGTTCCTTTGTCCAAATCACCTTTTGAGATATCAGTGGAAGAATTAATACTTCATAATCCTGAAAGCCAAATTTAGGGTTTGAAATAGCACAGCCCACTATCTTGCCTGTTAAGATAATGATTATATCCAAAGTAACCTCCGTATTAGATTCACTTATGAGGTAAGTAGGGTAGAAAACACGTTGGTGAAAAAGGTAAGCACACCAGAGCTGGTAATGTAAAGTTAAGAACAAATAACACAGTATAAAGACAACATCACTTCTAAGCCATACAAAGAAAGACCCATGATGAGGAAGAGATTCCCCTAAGGAATGGTAATAACATGGCCCATGAAGAATATTCATGGAATTTGTATGAATATTCTGCAACTCATGCACGTAAGACACAGATCACAAGAGACTTTTCAGTGCTGACTCAAATACAGCTGTATTATTTTTATTATATACACTGTAAATCAAATAACTCTGAATGGTTGTTTTATTGTATACATCTTTCTGTTTGAAAGTCTTTGTGTATGTATACTGTAGAGCAGGGGTCAGCATGCTATGGCCCCTGGGCCAAATCCAACCTACTACCTGTTTTTGTAAATCAAGTTTTACCAGAACACAATCATGCTCATTTGTATCCATATTGTCTATGGACGTTTTCATGCTACAGCAGCAGAGTTGAATAGAGAGACTACCTAGCCCTTTACAAAAGAAGTTTGCCAACCCGTGCCATAGAGTGTCCCTTAATGGAACAGCTGGCAAAACCCACACCTAGCAGAACAAATGAAATGTTCATTCATAGTAATTTACTAAATTAATTAAAGACTATTCGTAATAAAATGAGCTAAGTTGCCAAGTCGGAATACTGTATTATGATGTGGTGTAAAGGAAAGAACACTGAGTGATCAGAACCAATGATGAAGCAGTGACAACAAAAAGTATGTATGACCTCCCGCCTCAGCCTCCCAAGCACCTGGGACTACATGAGACTACAGCCATGCACCACCACACCCAGCTAATTTTTATTTTTCGGCAGAGATGAGGTCTCGCTACATTGCCCAGACTGATCTCAAACTCCTGTGCTCAAGCTCAAGCGATCCTCCCACCTCAGCCTCCCAAAGTGTTGGGATTACAGGCACGAGCCACCACATCCGACCTCCATCTCTACTCTTTTGAGTCTATGTGACTTTATTCATTGTATGAGTCAGGCAGCTACTGTGAATGGAAGGAAAAGAATTATTATTTCGCAGGAAAGAACAAATATGGTTACCCTTATATACAAAGGGTCAGAGCATAGAGGTATTGAGAGCAGATGAAAAAACAAAGACATTTCAGAGCACAAAAGATAATAGAATAATGGCAGGCCATTGCTGTACATACTTACTTAGCTGTGAGCGCCAGAGTAGAGTGAGTGAATCAAAGGAAAGTAAAGAAGGGGTACCCATTCAATACTGCTTCTTGGGTCTAGCTAGTTTTAACGGTGCTAATGTACACAGTGAAAGCTAATAAACTTGGTTCTGAAATCAGAAATTTCTCTAAAGAAAATAATCAAAGAAGTACACTAAAATTAATATTTAAAATGAATATTTAGATAATAATAAATTTTAAAACCTGTAGGCCGGGCACAGTGGCTCACGCCCGTAATCCCACCACTTTAGGTGGCCGAGGTGGGCAAATCACGAAGTCAGGAGTTCGAGAATAGCCTGGCAAACATGGTGAAACCCCATCTCTACTAAAAATACAAAAAATTAGCTGAGTGTAATGGCGGGCGCCTGTAGTCCCAGCTACTCAGGAGGCTGAAGCAGAATTGCTTGAACCCCGGAGGCAGAGGTTGCAGTGAGCCAAGATCATGCCACTGCACTCTAGCTCAGGCAACTGAGTGAGACTCCATCTCGAAAAAAAAAAAAAAAAAAGTTTGTGTAAAGAGAAAAATGGCTGAATAAAATAAGACTAAAAATAGCACATGACTGCATTCTGGGATTATGAGTAATTTTTATTTTCCTCTTAATACTACTTTTTGGTGGTTTCCAATTTTTAAACTTTTTTTTGTTGTTGTTGATTTTGAGACAGAGTTTCCCTCTGTCACCCAGGCTGGAGTGCAATGGCACGATCTCAGCTCACTGTAACCTCCACCTTCTGGGCTCAAGTGATTCTCCTGCTTCAGCCTCCCGAGTAGCTGCAATTACAGGCATGAGCCACCCTGTCCCACTAATTTTTGTATTTTTAGTAGAGACGGGGTTTCATCATGTTGGCCAGGCTGCTCTCAAACTCCTGACCTCCTGCCTCGCCTCCCAAAGTGCTGGGATTACAGGCATGAGCCACCACACCTGGCCAACAATAAACTCTTTACATGCATAAACATAATAAATACGTTAAAAAAGAAGAGAAACCTACTGTGTGTACCCCATGCCCTAGATAAATGCCATACAGCTACAACAAAAAGACTTTAAGTTGGGGATAACCGAGCTGCCTGGGCTATCAAGAGATTTTAAGTTGGGGAGTGTAATGCAGTCTTGAAGGCTAGCCTACCAAAGAAAAGAGAAAGGGAATTAGAAACAGGACATGCCTATGACAAAGAGGAAGATGGACAAAGTGATCATGGAAGAACAGAAAGAAGAGTATAAGGAGGGTTCAGATAAAAAATCTTGCTTATTCAACAGGATTAAGAAAGGAGACCAGAGCTGGGCACGGTGGCTTATACCTGTAATCCCAGGACTTTGGGAGGCAAAGGCAGGTGGATTGCCTGAGTCCAGAAGTTTGCGATCAGCCTGGGCAACATGGGAAAACCCCATCTCTACAAAAAATACAAAAAATTAGCTGGGCATGGTGGCGCACGCTTGTAGTCCCAACCACTCGGGAAGTTGAAGTGAGAGGATCACCTGAGCACAGGAAGTTGAGGCTGCAATGAGCAGTGAATGTATCATTGCACTCCAGCCTGAGTCACTGTCTCACAAAAAAAAAAAAGAGAGAGAGACCAAAAATTGCTCCATAAAATAGAATGCTTTCTAGGGACTATATAAGGCACTTGGCTTTGGCCTTCCTCATCTTGGTGAATGTCTCTTTCCAGTTACCAAGACTTCCAGTGCCTAGTTTAGGAATGCTTTGCCATGGATCAGGAGAGAAATGAAAACCCCATCATCCTTGGCCTGTCCCGAGAAGAAAACTGACCTTTGTACTCAGAATGGAGGCTCTGGGAGCTTAGGGTGGGGCTGACACACTACGCATAACCATTTTCACTTGTGAACCACTTCAATGCTACACATAGCCCCATAAGAGGCAAGCCTGTTAAAGGGGAGTGCAATCAAGAAGGCCTTCTACTCTTTGAAATTCTCCAAGTGCCATACATTTGGCTGTCTTAAAACAATGAGCCATCCTTGCTTTTACAGGGTCCTTTTATGGCTCATTTCTCTGTGGGAGGTCACCGTGTCTGCCATATTATAAGACCCTGCTATAGAAACAATAGGCATGGTGGTGCATCCTGTAGTCCTAGCTACTTGGGAGGCTGAGGAGGGAGGATTATTTGAGTCTGGGGGGTTGAGGCTGCAGTGAGCTGTGATCGCACCATTGCACTCCAACCTGGGAGATACAGCGAGACCCTGTCTCAAAAACAAGAAACAAAAAAAGACAAAAAAACCCAACTCCTTCTTCTCAACAATTTCTCCTTATCTGAGGCCAGCCACATACCTACTTTCTAAGAACTTTCTTGCTGTCTTAATCTTTTCAAGGCAGGTGACAGCTTTATATAGTAAATAGGTCTTCACACTCAAAGAGACTAGGTCAGGAGCCACTTTTTTTTTTCTTTTTTTTTGCTTCTTTTAATAGCTAGTGACTTTGAGATGATGGGGTTTCTGGGAGGGATTGGGAACCTTTAAGAATTCTGTTAACTTTTAGAACTTTAATACCTGATGGGATCAGATAAATAGTTGTAGGTAGAAGAATTCCCAGAGTAGGTATATTAGTGTCAGGTGCAGGATAAACCATGATGCCCTTCCAGTAAGAGGACATCTGGATGTTTCTTTTTTTTTTTGAGATGGAGTCTTGCTCTGTCACCAGGCTGGAGTACAGTGGTGCGATCTCAGCTCTCTGCAACCTCCGTCTCCCAGGTTCACATGATTCTCCTGCCTCAGCCTCCCATAGCTGGGACTACAGGTGCCTGCTACCACGCCCGGCTAATTTTTGTAGTATTAGTACAGACGAGGTTTCACCATGTTGGCCAGGATGGTCTTGATCTCTTGACCTCATGATTCACCCGCCTTGGCCTCCCCAAATGCTGGGATTACAGGCGTGAACACCATCATGCCCAGCTACTTTTTAATTTTTTTGTAGAGACAGGGTCTTGCTATGTTACCCAGGCTGGTCTCAAACTCCTGGGCTCACGCAATCCTCCCACCTCGGCCTCCCAAAGTGCTGGGATAATGTAGGAGCCACCACACCTGCCCAGAGAAGAAGGGTTTTAAGCCAGAAGAGTATTATCAATTAACTTCTAAATTGTTAAGTGGGATTATAGAAGGGATGATCATTGATATGTACATCAACCATGATATGCCAGGGCAGAGGGAAGAAGGGTATGTAGGGATAGGTGAGCAGAACTGGATTCTGATTCCCGGTTCCAGTGAGCATTTCACTTTGTACCCATCAACTAAGTCTTTCCTAAAGAATTCAAGGACTTTTTTCCCCAGTTCAGGTATTACACTTTGCTATTCTATGCTTACTAAAGGCCAAATTCCAAGATTTAAAAAGGGGAAAAAAAAAACAAACTTCAAGACCACTTAAATAGAAAACACAAGGGGTGGGCATGAGGGCTCATGCCTATAATCCTAACACTTTGGGAGGCGGAGGTGGGAGAATTGCTTAAGCCCAGGAGTTCAAGACCAGCCTGGGCAACATAGTGAGTGAGATGCTCTCTCTTTTAAAAAAATTTTAAAAAAAAAGATAGAGAAAGAAAAGAAAATGCAAACATGAATTATGTTCTTAAGTCCCAGTTCTGCCACTGATTACAATGTAACCTAAAGTTACTTAAACTTTCCAAGACTCATCTTTGAGATGGAGGTAGTAATAACACAAAACTAACTCTTCCAGTTTTCTGTAAAAATTCAATGAGACAGGGTACATAAAGCACACAGTAGGTGCTCAATGAATGGCATCAAATTATTAAAAAGCTAAATGTCATGTATTTCCTCAATAGAGAACTACAGAAAATTAATCTTCTAAGGGGGCTTATTCCTCAGAAAGGTCAAGACATCTGCAGAAATATGCAAAAAAGCCAGGGAGGGTAAGTATACTAAAATAAGGATAAAGTCTTAATTAGAAAACATAAGTTGTAACTTTTTGGATACTCATGAATGGCTCAAGTTTAAAAGTCACCCCTGAAAAGAAGGAAAAAATGGGGGAACCATACATATAGGATAAATGAGTTGACTACGATGAGGCATATAAAACATAGTTCCTTCTGTATATGTAGCCCAATTTGTGAATGTGCTTTCTAGGTGAGCTTAATTTGAGTGGGAAGAAATTCAGAAGCAAGCTGATTACTATGAGATTCCATATGTTCTAGGATCAACTGTAAATGCAAGTCCCATTGAAAGGAAAATGGGGAGAGGAGGATTTGTAGACATAGTACATTTATTTAATCTATGCCACGAATTGGCAAACTTTCTGTGAAGGGCCAGACAGTAATATTTCAAACTCCATGGTCCATATGGTTTCTCTCCCAACTACTCATCTCTGCTGTAGCATGAAAGCTGCCATCGACAATAATGAATGAACACAACTGTGTTTCAACAAAATATTTACAAAAGCAAGAGCCTATGTCACCTCTATTTCAGTTCTTCTGATCTTCTGCAGGAGTGATCACAGACTGGGTAAGCATATAATCTACATGAATTGTTTTAAGAAGGATATATTATAGAATAAGTTGCAGGCTTTGAAAGTGCTGGCCTGTCACTTATGCTCTGGAAATGGCAGTTCTAAGAGCCTCCCTGACAAGAATCAGGGCAAAGTAAGCCTCTCTTCCCCTACCTACCTTCATCACTATGTTACCTTAATCACTGACAGGACCCTCCTTCTTTTGCTGCATGGTCATTCACATGGAGGATCTGGTGGACTCTAAAATACTTTTCAAATATCCTTCACAATCCAGCCTAGTGAGAAGTAACAAAAAGAAAAAAGACTGTTTGCATCATCTATGACCTTCCTGACACTCAGCTTGGTCAGCCTCCATTGCATTGAGCAACTGTGGCAGGTATTAAAAGGGAGAATGGGAAGAAGGGAGAAAAACACAAGATGTTGCTTAGTTTAACCTAATCATTTTTAAGTGCAATTTTTTACATCATAATGGAAAAAAACAATTGATATAACACTTATGATACATTATACATTTACTGGTTACTTATCCCTTTGTCTAACTTCACAAGAATGAAAGTTCCATGGCAAGACTTTGTTAATATCTGCAACAGTCTCTGGCATTTAGTAAGTACTTAATAAAGCTAGAAAGTTAGAAAGGGCGAGATCATAACCTACTTCCCTTCTCTTTTCTACCACCAACTGGGGAACCCCAAGCCACTGGCAACTTACCAAGGCTTCCCAACTGCCTCACAAGGACATCCATGGCAACCGTAATTCATCCTCTTCCTCTGATGAACTTGCTGGGCAGGAAGCATCAGTATGAGTAACAGGCAGATCTTAATGTTGCTCTCGACCAATGAGAAGTTTTCTGGCCATCCAGGAATCTGCATGTTTAACAAGCACCCCAGGTGATTTTATGCATAATAAAACTTCACACCATGGACATTTCCAACATCAGAGGAGTAAAATCTCAGGAGCTATTACAGAAATCTTTTAGTGTGAAATGAGTCCAAGGTGTGTGGATCACTTGAGCCCAGGAGTTCAAGACCAGCCTGGGCAACATAGTGAGACCCCCATCTCTATTTAAAAAAAAAAAGAAAAGAAAAAAAATCTTTTACTGTGAAATAAAAACATTTCTGTCTCACATGGCTTCCTTGGATTTGATAGAACCCAGATGAAGCACTGAGTAGAAGACACAGTACTGACTTGGACTCAAATCCATTTTCTATGCCAACTAGCTATAATCTTGGGCAATTTGTGCCATCTACTGTGGCCTCATATAATCTTGGGCAATTTCTAATTCCCCCATCTGTAAAAATGGGACGATAGGGAAAAAAGAGGTTAGATTCTTTATTCTGTAGCACAGCCTGAATATTTTAAGACTTTTTTTCATATCATAATGTGAAAATATCCAGTAATTGCTTAGTGCCTATTAAGCACCCTTACCCTACCCCATCCCACTAACTGAGCAAGCCCACCAAAGCCACTGGCCACTTACCAAGACTTCACAATGGTTTGATAACTAGGTGCAGGATGCTGGTTTGAGCCTCTCCCAATTCTCTGATAACCTCACTGGAGGTTAACCAGGCAGGGCTCAATATACCTCTTCACCAGTGGCATAGTTTCTGATTGCATGTGGCATCACCTATAGGACAGGGAGAAGAAAGAAACAAACATAAGATGGAACAGTCAAGGTTTGAGATCTAGCTTTAATTTTATTTTTACCACCTTAGTCAAGTTATCCAGCCAGTCACACCATGGATCTCAGATTTTACTCTTGCTAAGCATTCACACTTAGCATCACAATTATATTATCTGGCAAAGGCAGTTGCAAGGTCTACGATTATTAGTAAGGATTCCTGCCTTTATTTTAAATGAGAGAACTGGGTACAGAGGTACCAATGACTACACCAAAGTGTTAGTACCCAGATGTGAACTCTAATGCTTATCTTCATAGTTTCCTTCAAGTTCTTCCCCTGTTTAGACTTCAATATCGCCGTGAATAAGGGGGTAAACTTGACCCCTTAGTGGCCCTTCTGTGTCTGGCAGTTAATGAACCTACATTCTTTAGTCCTGACCAAACCAGCCTGCAAAAGGTGAATGAAACCTTCATCTAGTCATCAGATGGCATCTGGTTTTCACACTGATAGGAAAAGGTTACAAAACTCTGGGCTCTTGGACCAAGACCCTATCATTTACAATCTCAACTCCCACCACCACTCACCTTACCTTAAGTGAAAAGGAATTGAACATTATCTGCTCCCTCACCCAGCTGTCTGGGTTATCAATAGGACCACAAAAAGCTAGGCAGACCAGTGGCTATGCCCCTACCTCCAAGAATCAACCACTGGAGTAACAGGCTCTGAGTCATGAGACACAAGCCAAAGACCATCAAGGAGTCCTTTCATTCTTTCTTTTTTTTTGAAACAGTCTTGCTCTGTCGCCCAGGCTAGAGTGCAGTGGTGTGATCTCGGTCACTGCAACCTCTGCCTCCTGGGTTCAAGCACTGCAACCTCAGTCTCCCAGGTTCAAGTGATTCTCCTGCCTCAGCCTGCCGAGTAGCTGGGATTACAGGCGCCCGCCACCGCGCCTGGCTAATTTTTGTGTTTTTAGTAGATGGGGTTTTACCATCTTGGCCAGGCCGGTCTCAAACTCCTGACCTCAGGTGATCCACCCACCTCAGCTTCCCAAAGTGCTGGGATTACAGGCGTGAGCCACCCTGCCTGGCCAAGGGGTCCTTTCTAAGGAGCAGCCTATTGCCTGTAAGTTTCTCAGTCCCTAGCTGCTTAGCATGAAAAATAACCCAGAAATCTGGCAATTCAGCAATGGCCCAAAGCCCAGGTTACTGTTATCATTATATGCTGGCAGCACAAGTCAATACTGCTAAGTTTCCTGTTACTCAGTGAGATGCGGGCAACCCTCAACTCAAACCCCTGGAAGACCCAAGGAGCAGTTACCCAGGACTCATTTTTAACTGTTTTACCTACCACCAGTCAGAAAGAATCTGTCCTCTAATCTACTAGTGACCATGAGACCAAGGCAGAAAGTTCTCCCACCATAGATAGGGAAGACTGGTGCTGCCTAGCTGAGAGGAGACGGGAAGCAGGAGCCTTGATAGGTTTGAGCCATCTCTTTATTGGAGCAACTAAGGCTACCATTTACTAGAGCAAGACTTGCATATTCATAAGTAGCTGCTGCCACTAGCAATTATTGTAGCTTTAAAGCCCAGAGGGACAAGGGTAGAAAAGGAATGTGTAGAGGGCCTAATTGGGAAATAAATGGTAGGTGTAAACACTCATCCAGAAAATGCCTGCACTAAGGAGCCAGGAATCCAAGGGTAGGTGGTAGTTAGTGCCTTCCTCTGAAGACAGCGATCTTATTTCCACCATTCCCTTCCCCCACCCCACCCAGCTCTTTTCCGAACTAAATTTCTCCAGTTTCCAGAACCCCTCACCACCCCCACTTATTCCACTTCTGTTCAAGTCAACAGTTTCAAAATGGAAATAGTTTCAATGTGTCTCTAGCTTTGATAGTCATAGATGAACACTGCAAAAAAAAAAAAAAAAATCCGGAACTATATTAGGCAACGAATGTAAAAATCAGCCAGAGGCCGGGCGCAGTGGCTCATGCCTGTAATCCCAGCAGTTTGGGGGGCAGAAGCCGGCGGATCACGAGGTCAGGAGATCGAGACCATCCTGGCCAACATGGTGAAACCTCGTCTCTACTAAAAATACAAAAATTAGCTGGATGTGGTGGCGCATGCCTGTAATCCCACTCGGGAGGCTGAGGCAAGAGAATCGCTTGAACCAGGGAGTCAGAGGTTGCAGTGAGCCACAATCATGCCACTGCACTCCAGCCTGGCAACAGAGCGAGACTCCATCTCAAAAAAAAAAAAAACAAAAATCAGCCAGAATCCCAAAAAAGTTTAACACTTGGGGTACGTTCTTCCAACAACTTTCATATACATGCACAAACATGAATTCTTATTTTACAATGATTAGATGAAACTATACTGTTTCTCGGCCGGGCGCGGTGGCTCAAGCCTGTAATCCCAGCACTTTGGGAGGCCGAGACAGGTGGATCACGAGGTCAGGGGTTTTCACACAGTGAAACCCCGTCTCTACTAAAAATACAAAAAACTAGCCGGGCGAGGTGGCGGGCGCCTGTAGTCCCAGCTACTCCGGAGGCTGAGGGAGGAGAATGGCGGGAACCCGGGAGGCGGAGCTTGCAGTGAGCTGAGATCCGGCCACTGCACTCCAGCCCGGGCTACAGAGCAAAACTCCGTCTCAAAAAAAAAAAAAAAAAAAAAGAAACTATACTGTTTCTCTTTAGCCCTTTTTCAATTAATATGCTCTATACATCTAAGTCAAATATTTATCTTCAAGACTATTTTTATTTTTAATGGCTATGTTGTGCCATTACATGAATACACCAAAATGTATTTAACCAAGTTCCTATTCATGACTAGGTAAGTTTTTCCATTATTTACTGTTATAAACACCGTGAATATGCCCATATCTAAATCTTTTTTTTAATAATGTTAAACATATATTTGGGGGTATATCCCTATAAATGAATACAAACCTTACAGTGTAAGAGATGTGCAAAGATCAGTAAAACACAGTCTCTACCCTTTAGTTTAAATCAAAGGAGACAGACACAAACAGGTAACATTGACCATTATCATGTCCATGGATAAAGACAAACAAAATTTCATGGTGCTTCCTAACTGAAACTGCAGCTGTTGCTAACAGAAAAGGCTCAAAGAATACTATTAGACAGTAGCCCAAACTAAAAATCCATTTGCTAGAATTCCAAAGAGTTATTCTAATGCTAAATATTGCCTCATTGGCATTTCAATATGACATTGTTGTTTCTCCTTTAGCAAGCCTTAAAGGAAAGAACCAAGCAGAAGCTGCTCAGAAAACCACCTACCCTAAAGGCAGAGAAGTGAGTAAGGTGCAAGGCAGTATATGACACTGGACCTGGACTTCCATCTTTCCTTCCCCCTACTATTTCCAGTAAACAACAGTGAGCTATAGCCATTTTCTTTCAGAAACAACGTGGATTCTCTCCCTGGGACTCTCATTCCTGCACAGATCTGCTTACACATAGTTGTGCTGTGCTGGTATTCATGCCAACTTAGAAGACACAAATAAGAATGAAAACAAACTTTTTCAGCACCATGATGGGTCAGATACAGATGACATTAACATGGACGACAGACAGATTTTTAAAACCTATTCAACAAAGATGGGTTAATGTGATAATGCAAACAGTCCTGAATCTTATAGTAACATTTCAGTCACAGGCGCATATACAATGGTGGTCCCATAAGATAATAACACCATGTTTTTACTGTACCTTCTCTATGTTAGATATGTTTGGATATACAAATACTTACCGTTGTGTTCCAAATGCCTACAGTATTCAATACAGCAACATGCTGTACAGGTTTGTAGCCTAGGAGGAATAGGCTATACCATATAGCCTAGGTGTGTAGTAAGCTATACCATCTAGGTTTGTATAAGTACACTCCCCTATGATGTTCACACAACAACAAAATCACTTAATGATCCATTACTCAGAACACATCCTGTCTTTAAGCAACACATGACTGTATAGTGAAATGTTAATTATAAAATCTAGGTGTTGGGTACATAGCTTTTCACCATACAATTCTTTCAACTTTTCTGTATGTATGTTTGACAACTTTCACAATAAAATTTTGGGAAAAATCCAGCAAGCAGCTTTAACAATATGGCTGTAAGACTTTTCCTTCTATTTTATTTTATTCCTAGGATGATCCTATCCAACAAGATGAGCCTATTCAATGTTTCCTCCATTTTGTTTTAAATTTAGCTTTCTCAAATATGACTTTGAGCTCTCCGACTTTTTAATGAAGTGAAATGAATCAAAATGTATTCATAGGCAGGTTACCAAGATAGTACATGTAAAGTTGGGGAGGCACAAGGGGAGGGGCTCTAAGCTCTTGGAAGTCTAGGCTCACTACCTGTATATGTCTAAATAAATGAATATTTCAGACACCCCACTTCTTCATTTAAAAATTAGTGTTAGGAACCTCTAAACATTTGCCTCAGCTTACCTTTCTGCCTTATCCCACATTAAGTCCTTATTTCCCATATTCTCATTGCAAAGAACTGTATAGGAAGGAGAGGAACAAGGGCGAAGGCACCAAAGCATGCTATGTCCATGTGCTTCAAGTTTGAATACAATAAAAGGTATTTCTAGAGTAGAGGTTCAAAGCTTGATGTTGAAGGACAGATTATAACTGACTGACTGCAGGACCCTGGGGGAGGTCTTATAATTTCCTACTTTAAAACATGTCTTAGCTGGTTTATCTGTAAAAGAGGAAAAAGACTTGTCATAAGCAATGACAAATGAAGTAAATAAATATGAATTTCTGGTCTGGTGAATGGAATGAGGAATGAAACCATCACTGTCGAGTGATGATCCAGAGTAGGCACAGCAATCTTTTTCTACAAAGGCTTTGTGGGCCACAATGTCTCCAATATATTTAATGGCAAAAACAGCAACTACTTTTGCACCACCCTAGTAGCTACTTAACTGTGCCATTGGGATGCAAAAGCGGCCCCAGGTAAAACATCAGTGAATGAACGTGGCTGTGTTCCAATATAGAACTGTATTTGCAAAACAGGTAGCCCATTGGCAATAAAGTTTGCCCACCCTTGGTTTAGAATATGGAGTCTGGTTGGGTGCAGTGGCTCACACCCGTAATCCCAGCATTCTGGGAGGCTTAAGAAGGTAGATCGCTTGAGTCCAGGAATTCGAGAACAGCCTGGGCACCATAACAAGACCCGGTCTCTATGAAAAATACAAACATTAGCCAGGGGTGGTGGCGCACACCTGTAGTCCTAACTCAGAACGCTGAGGTGGAAGGATCACCTGAGCCTAGGAGTTCGAGGCTGCAGTGACCTGTGATCGCGCCATTGCACTCCAGCCTGAGCAACAGAGTGAGAACCTGTCTCTTAGAAAGAAGGAAGGAAGGAAGGAAGGAAGGAAGGAAGGAAGGAAGGAAGGAAGGAAGGAAGGAAAGAAAGAAAGACAGAGAAAGAAAGAAGGAAGGAAGGAAGGAAGGAAGGAAGGAAGGAAGGAAGGAAAGAAAGAAAGAAAGAAAGAAAGAAAGAAAGAAAGAAAGAAAGAAAGAAAGAAAGAAAGAAAGAAAGAAAGAAAGAAAGAAAGAAAGAAAATGCAAAGTCCTATCTAAGAATACTATTTGGACTATTTGGATGATTACCTGGGCCCTGAGGATGAGGCCCCAATCTAACAGTTATCACTCAAGTCCCACCAAGAAAGCAAGTGTCAGCAATAGCAACAGTTGCAACATCTGTAAATATCAAGGACTGAAATCCAAACACAAAAATGGCATTGTCTCATGAGAAACTCTTAGGAAGACATATACAAAAACATCAAGTTTCTGACCACATGCTTTTTGAAGAAACAGTTGACAGTCCAGAGCCTGTGGAGCTCACTTTAGCAGGCACACAATAAATGTTTGCTGATGAGTCATTCACTTATTCATCTAATAAACATTTACTGAGGCCTACTAATGTGCCAGGCTGGGCTCTGGAGATGAAGACACCTTCCTTGCCCTCAAGGAGCTCACAGTCTAACTAATAACAGGAAGAGAGACAGGCATATATACACAGACAATTACAATACAATCTGATAAGTGCTGTAACACTTATCAGGTTGTATTATAATGGCCGATGTAAAATTTCTTCCCAGGGGGTGCTGCTCCAGGCTGCTGCTGGCTGTAACATCAAGACAGGGGAGGAACAAATTATAGAAATCAAAGGTTAAATGCTTTTTGGTTATTTCAAATATTCAGGCTTTCCCTAACCCCTGCCCATAGATGGAATTGGGAACTAGACACTGGCATGATGTAAAATGGGACTTCCGTGCACAGACTTCCAATAAAGGAACTTCTCAACCCCCTCTTCTAAAACATGAGGGTTTTTTTTTCCCTTTTTGCTTATATACTCCTCTTAACCTCCCCACCCTACTACTCACATGAGCCTGGTTTAATATCTACAGCTAGCAAAATGCTGAAAAATGGGAGCTTACAACTAACTGGATTAACCCAGTGTAACTGGATAGGAAAAAGCAATAAGTAACAGCTCATTTGGCACTTCTAAATCCAATAATCCTCATCCTTCACTGAAAAAAAAAAAGTTAGAATGCTATTAAATACAAAATAGATAATATACAGATCAGAGTAGGAATGTTAGAATAGTTTATTTAATAAACATAATTAAACAGATTCTCTAAACTAGAAATAACATTCAGTTTCAGGAAACCAGAATTAGACCCCTCCAAGACCTTTGAGAATATCTAATTCACCTATGTATTATAAACAAGAAAAATGAAACAGAGAGGTAACACACTCTGCCCACTCCCTTTTCAAAATCGTGTGAGTGATAATAACAGACTCCTTGAGGTAAGATTACCACTGTAATAGTTATTACCACTGTAACAGTTTTACACAAAGATAGAATGGCATTTTTCTGTGTCTCATACCTTTCTTAATAATACCTAGGTTTTTAATGGCTTTTTTGCCTCTGACCAGCAAATAGGGCTGAAAACATCAGCAAGTTGTTGACAGTTATACTGAGATCACTGTTTTGGGACCCAATGTCTCTATGAGGCTGTTATTTAATAAGCTTAACATATTATTTTCCCCTAAAGTTATTACACTGCTCTTGCCTGTACACTGTTCCTTTCTGCCAATTAGCCCACTCCTGGTGCCTTCTCACATGCTAGTGTGTTCCTTAATGCATTTCACATCCCCAAAGCATTTAACAGTATGCATAAATGTGGACATTTCACTACCTGCCTATATCCTCCCTCAGGCCACTCAAATATTTAAAATAAGACCAGTCCCTGAATGGATGCGGGAGAAGAGACCACTGTTTTGTTTCTTGTCTAAATTAGTTTCTCATTAGGGACAAAATGTTGCCCTGTCTTCTCCCCATGCCCAGAGCCAGGAAGCACCACTGTTGCACAGTACTCAAAAGTGCTTTCCTTTTAGATAAAAAGCAATGGATTTCTGTTTAAAGGTCAGACAAGGCCGGGCAAGGTGGCTCATGCCTGTAATCCCAGCACTTTGGGAGGCCGAGGCAGAAGGATCGCTTGAGCCCAGGAGTTCAAGACCAGCCTGGGCAAGACCTACACTCTAAAAATAAAAACAAAAATAAGATAAGAGGTCAGACAAATGTTATCTCAAAATGGCTACCAAGAACCAGACATGTATCCACACAGCAGTTATATCTGGAACTGCAAACATTTCTTCAGACTCAATGGCAACAAATATTTCTGGGAGCATATCTGCAACAAATGACATTTGCAACTTACAAATAACATTCAGGCACAAATTGAATAATTCACAAAAGGAAATAAGAGCTAGTAATTAAGATCTAAAGTCCAGCCTCACCAAATAATAAAAGAACTGTATCACAAAACAAAGACATCAGCCAGGTGTGGTGGCTCACCCCTGTAATCCCAGCATTTTGGGAAGCCGGGATGGGAGACTCACTTGAGCCCAGGAGTTCAAGACAAGCCTGAGTAACATGGCAAAATCCCATCTCTACAAAAAAATTTAAAAATTAGCTGGACATAGTGGCACACACCTGTAGTCCCACTACTCAGGAGGCTGAGGTAAGAGGATCTCTGGAGCCCTGAAGTCGAGGCTTCAGTGAGCCATGATCACGCCACTGTACTCCAGCCTGAGCAATAAGGGGAGAGCCTGTCTCAAAAAAAACAAAACAAAACAAAAAAACGAAGAGATACCATTCATTCATTTACATATGGAGTCAGCAAAAAAAAAGCAAAAACATTTTTTTATAAGTACCTAAACGACTGGGTACAAAAACTGACATTAATTTTTTGAAAAGTAACTATGCCAATTCTTTATAATGTTCAAATCTTTTGACAAATAACTAATTCTAGAAGTCTCTTCGATAACAACCCAAAATAGATGAATAATAAAAACCAAATGAAAAGATATTCATTACATAATTTAAAATACTGAAAATCTATAAAATACTTCCATACAACAGAACATCATGAAACACTGACAATTACAAAGAATGTTTAACATGGACATACGCATGTTATAATGTTAAAAACAAAACACAATATAAAATAGTACACATATATTATCAACTGCATAGAAAAATGCACAGAATGAAGTGAATAAGTGTATTAACAATAGTTCTCTCTGGGTGGTGAAATTATGGATGTTTTTTCTCCCATGCTTGATAGTTATCCTCAAGCAAAGTTACGAAATTTACCAAATTTCTAGACTGAGGGAGCTATTCAAATTTAAACAATAGAAGAAAAAATCACAAAATAGAAGACAAATTTGCCAAATAATTTCAAATCTCTACTAACCAAAAATTTAAAGACAAAAATTAAGAGGCAAACAATAACATGGAGTAGGTATTTATAACATTACAAAAGTCTGAGTAATCTTTATTTACAGAACACACTCAAACATAATAATAAACACTAAACTAAAACTTCAACGCATAAATCAACATAAGATATGAACTATCATTACATGAAAGAAAACTGCTGAGATATATATGGAGGAAGAAAATCCAAACTAATAAGCAAATGAAAAATTAATACTGGTTTTTATCCATTAAAAATTAACAAACAACAACATTCAGCGCTTGTATGAGTAAAAATTGATACAACCTTTTTGGGAAGAAGTTTGGCAATAGACACTGAGAGTTTAAAATGTTCATACCCTTTGATGTACTAACTCCACTTCCACGAATGTATCCTAAGCAAATAATAAAAATGAAACAAATGTATTTTCAGTCTTTTATTACAAGAAAAAAGACAATAACCTTTCCATCACTATTGTATATTTGGATCAACACGGCGAAATATTAATAATGGGTTAAAAAAAAACAAGTACTGCAGCAAATGACTGGTTAGACGTTTCAAAGCGTTAGAGCAGACAGAAAATCAGGCAAAACAAGAAGGGTGTGTCCAGCCTGCCGCAGTCGGCCATTTTAGACCCTCTGCAGAACAAAAAGCACAGAAGACAAGGGTAGTTAAGGATAGCCACCCCACTAGGCACCAAATCAACGATTCTTTACCTTTTGTCTCCTAGGTATGTAACCCTGTAGTCTGCACAGTCAGAAACAGAAAACAGGTCTTCTTTCTCAAATGGCTTTGGTTAGTTACAAACAGATTTTGAAATCATAAAAGAAAGTTCCTTTAAATTCGCCTCCTCTTTTTAGGGAATAAAGCATAATGCTTAAGAGCACAGGCTTCTGGAGCCATCCCACCTGGATAAAAACCCTGTCTCAGCCATTCAACTGGCTGTAAAGCCTTGAACAAATTAGTCTCGTGTCCCTCAAATTTCTCATTTGTAAAAACTTAATAACAGTACTGCTGTTTCGTAAGATGGTCGAGAGTACCAAATGAGTTACGGCCTATGTAAAAGCACACAGACCAGAACCTCAAACGTAGAAAGTGCTATTGACATTTAATCATTATTACAGATAGAGAAATAGGCCCAGTGGCCGGGCGTGGTGGCTCACGCTTGTAATCCCAGCACTTTGGGATGCTGAGGCGGGCGGATCACTTGAGGCCGGGAGTTCGAGACCAGCCTAACCAACATGGCAAAACCCCATCTCTACTAAAAATACAAAAATTAGCCGGGCGTGGTGGCGCGCACCTGTAACCCCAGCTAATACTTGGGAGGCTGAGGCATCAGAATCGCTTGAACCCGGGAGGCGGAGGTTATAGTGAGCTGAGATCGCGCCACCGCACTCCTGCCTGGGCGACGGGGCAAGACTCTGTCTAAAAGGAAATAAATAAGTGAGCGAGAGAGAGAAATAGGTCCAGAGAAGGAAAAGGACCATCATGAAATCATAGCTAGGATTACTGGAAAAATATGTTTTTTTCACTTTTTAATCCTGTGCCCTTTCTAACTATGTATCTGTATCTAAGTGCTAACTTACTAGTTTTAGCGATTCACAGCAAGTCTTCAGAGAGTCATGACAGTACATCTGCCTTTAAAATAGAAACTCTAATCTTCCCCCTTGACAAAACCGTGCTGAAAGTTCTACAGAAGAAAAAATAAAGGAAAGGGTGAAAGCCCAGGTCACCTTCATACCACCACTGCCATTAACTACTTTTCTATCTTTCTCCATGACAGTATGAGTCCCAGGCAGCCATAGGTCCAAATTCCAGGTTTACAGCAAAGAGTAACAAGCATTTGGAAACACATCCAAACCCTCACGCCTATGTTCTCAGGGGAGAAAATCAAGGGCTTTCGGCCAACATTAACATTAGATTCTCACACTACAACCACAGTGTTTTGCTACTCTGATGGGATAACTGTATTCAGAGCCAAGTACAGAGACCCAAGATCGGAAAGCCAGAGAGAGCCCTCCGAATGCGTACTGCCCAAATGTGGCCTGTCTCCAAGTGCTCCCTTTTTACGCATTTCCTACGCACCGCCAGCTGCCGCAACCTTTTGCAGAGTCATCATCGCCTCCTCATTTTTGAACCCACTTACCGATAGGCCAGTGAGAGGCTAAGATTCTGGCTTAATTTCTAGTGGATCTGGCCACAGCATAGGAGAACTCCAACTCAGGTTGACTGATCCCTTCACTCAGCTAAAAAGGTAGTTCTCTGCAGGGCCTGCTAGCCCAAGATGGCCAAGCAAAGACAGCTTACCTCCCCCCTCGCCATTTTGCAACCTTAGTTACCCGAACGCTGAGCGCCTCCCCTCCCCGGCACTCCGTCTGAAATACGCATGCGCGCCGCTTCCTCCTTACCGTTCTCCCCAACCTTCAAGATGTTGTCTCAAATACGCATGAGCTCCACCTCTACCTCCCAACTGCTGGTACCAACTCCTAGCAACTTTGCGTTCGTAAATATGCCTGCGAGTCCTTCCCTTCCTGACCTTCCAAACCTCCAACCCCTACTCCATTCAAGTCTTGCGCATGCGTGCCTCCCTCTCCCCGCCACCCACTGGAGCCCCTCCCCTTAACTCAGGTCTTCTCAAATACTGTTAGCTTGAGCGCCGCCCCTCGGCGCCGCGCCTCCTCATCCAGCCTCTCAAATACCCTGCGCACCTCTCTAGTCCTCTCCCTTCTTGCTCCTATTTGTATACAGTATGCATGCCTGATGCTATGTGGACGTGTTTCTCGCCACTGTTCTGCCCCAGTGCCCAAGGAGAGCCATTACCAGCCTTCCCTAATGCGGGTAGAAGCGATAAACTAGGGAAGTTGAATTGGGGAAAGAAGGCGTTGCAGGTGATCAGAGTGAATCCCAGATCTAGATGGAATGGGTCTAAACTCCAAGGGAGGGGGCTAGAGTACCCCGGGATTCACATAAGACCAGTCAACCTGAACAAAGGCAAGGGAAACTCTCATAAACCATCGGCTGAACATAATCCTAAGGCCTCGCCCTTTAAATACATCTGCTACAAATGACGAACCACAAATGTTTTAAACAGGGAACATTATGGAAAACACCGATGCTCAGGTGCCTTGACTCTAGTTAGAGGTAAGGAGTCCGCATTCCTTTCACAATGGGAAGCAAATGCTCAACATCCTTTTGGAAAACTGGGGCCTGTAACGGATTCCATTTTTTCCTCCCGTGAACTGGAAAAATGAACAAATTAAGGATCTTCCTGGCCCAAGTTCCCTCCGCCGCCCTCCATGTTCTGTTCTTCCCCTACATCGTTCCTTTACCTCCTGGTTGAATTCAGTGTCGTAGCAGGAATTCTTAGAGCCGGCCGTCCCAAGATGGGGTGGAGAGAGCGGCATGAAAGAGAGAGAGAGAGAGAGACGCCTGAATGGCAGCAGCAGGCCTTAGCGGCAATGGACAGCAGGCACATGACCAACTGTGCCTTGAGCCGCAACGCTGAAGCCAGAAAAGCACAACCGCTCCAGAATCGCCGCAGTGTGCTTCCAGCGCATGCGCTGCTCACGCCCCTTAACCCCGCGCCCGCTCTCCCGCCTCTAGGAGTCTAACCCTTAGCGGTCCACCGACCTCCTTCACTCCCTTCCCAGGACGCTATCCCACTCTGCTTCTTTCACTTTTCCCCTCCCCTCGGTCACACTGGCCTCCACCATCACATCCCTCCCTCAGCCCATCCTTCTTTCGTCAATCCCTCTCCCATTATTCTTAGCCAACCATCTACCTTTATTTCCTCTGTTATCGTTAGTGGTCTACCCTCCAATTCTTCACCTTCCCTGCCAGTCTGCAGCCCTCTTGGGCCTCTTACTCCTCTCCTCCTATGCCTGATATTGAAAATTGTAAAAATTACCGCCAAAAAAAAAAATTTGTATAACAATTGCAGCCTGGGCGCGGTGGCTCACACCTGTAATCCCAGCACTTTGGGAGGCCGAGGTGAACGGAACCCTTGAGTCCAGGAGTTCGAGACCAGCTCAGGTGACATGGCGAAACCCCGTCTCTACAAATAAATACAAAAATTAGCCGGGCGTGGTGGTGCGCACCTGTACTCCCAGTTATTCAGAAGGCTGAGGTGGAAAAGTCACTCGAGCCCAGGAAGTCGAGGCTACAGTGAGGTATGATTATGCCACTGCATGCCAGCCTGGGCGATAGAGTGAGACTCCGTCTCAAAAAAAGAAAAAAATATTTCCACACATCCTCTTCAAAGCAGCTCTCAGGGTGAGCCCAACCAGCCTGTCTTGGGCAAAGAGAACACCTTATTGATGATGACCCACAGAGAAGATCCAGGTACAGGGAACCAGAACAAAAACTGCAAAGATGTTCAATCAATTTGGGGGTAAGAGGCAGTAGGCCACCAACATGGACAGCTCTTTTCTTTCTATTCACAACCCTGGTATTGTCTGGACATTAAAAATGAGATTCAGTGTCCTTCACTGCTTACTACAAGGCCTGTTCTTGTCTTCTGTGAGAACTCAAATATTAATTTTGAAAGAAATGGCATTTTTACTCAAGAGGCTCTGAAATACATCCCTCTTTGGGTGTGAAATAGAAAGAATACAAAATAATATTTTGTTTCTCTTTATTATGTTTTACTTTGGTGTCTGGTTCTTATTGCTTTCTAAAAAAGCCAGTTTGGAAATATCAAAAACTGAGACCCACAAATTCATAAATCCTAAAACCCATAAACTTATACATCATCATCCTCTCAAATTAACTTGTTAAAAATGTTATATCAACATTATTCAGGAAAAAATGGGTTTGCATTTTTTATATAATATACACAAAAAGATTATACAACAGTGTGCATATGAAGAAGAAAAAAGAGAAATAGGCATGCATTAAATAAAAAAGAAATGCTGAAATCTCAGTGGCACAAAGAACCCCTTCTAAATTAAAATAATCATTTATTATTACACAAAAGCTAAAATATAAGAAAGTTTAGGCCGGGCGCGGTGGCTCAAGCCTGTAATCCCAGCACTTTGGGAGGCCGAGACGGGCGGATCACGAGGTCGGGAGATCAAGACCATCCTGGCTAACACGGTGAAACCCCGTCTCTACTAAAAAAAATAAAAAATAAAAGTAGCCGGGCGAGGTGGCTGGCACCTGTAGTCCCAGCTACGCGGGAGGCTGAGGCAGGAGAATGGCCTGAACCCAGGAGGCGGAGCTTGCAGTGAGCTGAGATCCGGCCACTGCACTCCAGCCTGGGCAGAGCAAGACTCCGTCTCAAAAAAAAAAAAAAAAAAAAAAAAAAAAGAAAGTTTACCCCAAATTCTACAACACTATTTTAACAAATCCTTTTATCTCTGTTCTTTTTCTGTTTTAATGGTTTTATTGATATACAATTTACATATCATATAATTAACCAACTTAAAGTATACAATGCAATGGATTTTAGTATATTCACAGAATTGTGCAGCTACCACTACAATCAATTTTAGAATATTTTCATCACCCCGAAAAGAAACTTCATACCCATTAGTATAGTCTTAGTCCATTATGTGCTACTGTAACAAAATACTGCAGACTCAGTAATTTATGAAGAACAGAAATTTATTTCCTCACAGTTCTGGAGAATGGGAAGTCCAAGATTGAGGGACTAGCATCTGACAATGGCTTTCCTGCTACATCATCCCATGGTGGAAGGGCAAAGAGATAGAGAAAGCACCCAAGAGGGGGCCAGAACTTGTCTTTTAATAAGGAACCCACTACTGAAATAACAAACCCACTCCCTCAATAATAGCATTAACCTATTCATAAGAGTGGTGCCTCCATGACTCAAACACCTCCCTTTAAGGCTCACCTCCCAACACCACCACATGGGGCATCAAATTTCCAACATATGAACTTTGAGAGACATATTCAAACCACAGCAAGCATCTTTTTGTTCTCTCATGATTTTTGTTCAAATATATAATGTTTTGGCTGGGTGTGGTCGCTCATGCCTGTAATCCCAGCACTTTGGGAGGCAAATACAGGAAGATTGCCTGAGTCCACAAGTTCGAAACCAGCCTGGGCAATATAGCAAGACCCTGTCTCTATTTAAAAAAAAAAAAAAGAGAGGGAGAGAGAGAGGTGGGGGCCGAGTGCAGTGGCTCATACCTGTAATCCCAGTACTTTGGGAAGCCAAGGCAGACAGATCAGTTAAGGTCAGGAGTTTAAGACCAGCCTGGCCAACATGGTGAAACCCTGTCTCTACTAAAAAACACAAAAATTAGCTGGGCATGGTAGCGGGCACCTGTAATCCCAGCTACTCGGGAGGCTGAGGCAGCTGAATCGTTTGAACCTGGGAGGCAGAGGTTATAGTGAGCTGAGATCGCACCACTGTACTCCAGCCTGGGCGACAGAGTGAAACTCCATCTCAAAAAAAGAAAAAATGTACATATAATGTTTTAACATTAACATTTTTTATGACACTATATTTGTGTTTGAGGCTGTGTTTTTACCATGCACAGATGAATCTTCATCAGCAAACAGAATTAGTTCTGTTTCTTTCAAGGAACTTCTACTTCTACCTTCAACTCAGGCAAGGAGCTTGGTCCTAGGCCCAGCCATATGGAAATCACTACACATCACCCCAAAGTCTCAATGCATAAGAGACTCAACTTTCCCCCCACCAACACCATTTACCAATGGCACAGACAAACATCAACATTTTATAGATACAGTATTGTGCTGTTTTCACTGCTTTTCCATGCCCCTAATTATTGATTATCTTCACTATTTTTAATAAATGGACAACATTGCATTTTTTGAAAGTATTATAAAGTTGAAATCAGCACATAATTCTTGCAGATTGAGTTACTTACTCTTTCCACATCCCTTTATTTTGACAAACTTCCATAATGCACCGTGACCCCTTAAGAAGAGAAATTCAAGAAAAAGGCACAGGCCAGGCACAGTGGCTCACGCCTGTAATCCCAGCACTTTGGGAGACCAAGGCAGGCAGATCATGAGGTCAGGAGCTCAAGACCAGACCAGCCAACATGGTGAAACCTCGTCTCTACTAAAAATACAAATATTAGCCAGGTGTGATGGCGGGTGCCTGTAATCCCAGCTACGTGGGAGGCTGAGGCAGGAGAATTGCTTGAACCCGGGAGGCAGAGGTTGCAGTGAGCCAAGACTGAGCCACTGCAGTCCAGCCTGGGTGACAGAGCAAGACTCCGTCTTGAAAAAAAAGGAAAAGAAAGAGGCACAGCTTGTAAATCTTGAACCCTGTAAAATACTTAGAGTCCTAGGCCTACCTATTTGTCTAAACTTCCCAGTTAACAAGCCCTTCCTAAGGAGTGGTAAGGAAGAAATTTGGGAACCTCTATTGTATCCACTCATTTCAAGCTAACAACTGAGACTTTATTTTTCTCTTTTCCTCCATCCTATACATTTCTTAGGAGACTGGGCTTCTTCTAGAGGATGTGATGATGGATTTTATATGTCAACTTGGCTGGGCCACAATGCCCAGATATTTGGTGAAACATAACTCTAGATGTTTCTGTGAGGGGTGCTTTTGGATGAAATTAACATTTAAATTAGTGGATTTCGAATAAAGCATTGCCCTCCATCATGTGGGTGGACCTCATCAATCAGTTGAAGACTTGAATAGAACAAAAGACTGACCTATCCCAGGTAAGAAGGAATTCTGCCAACAGATGGCCTTTGAACTGCAACATTGGCTCTTCTCTAGGTTCCCAGCCTGATGGCCTTTGGGCTTGAACTACCATATCAGCTCTTTACTGGAGCTCCAGGCTGTCAGCCCATCTTGCAGATTTTGGACTTGTCAACCTCTACAGTCATGTGAACTAATTGCTTAAAATCTCTCCCTTTCTCTTTACGCACATGCATGCATGCGTGCACACACACACGTGCACACACACACGTGCACACACACACACGGTGTTCTCTTTCTCTGAAGAACCATGACTAATACAGATATCCTGAAACCTACAAATACTTTCAATTGAGATTGTGGCACAGGAAGGAAAGGTAGTCAAGAAGACTCTCTCATCCCTTGAATTCAGCTTTACCTTGCCAAATTGTAGTTGACTAAATCTGACATGGGACTGGCCTTAACGTTCCAAAGGCTACCATTACAAAAATGTAAAACAACTTAGAAAACAAGAAATACCTTTTGTCGGCCGGGCGCGGTGGCTCAAGCCTGTAATCCCAGCACTTTGGGAGGCCGAGACGGGCGGATCACGAGGTCAGGAGATCGAGACCATCCTGGCTGACACGGTGAAACCCCGTCTCTACTAAAAAATACAAAAACTTAGCTGGGCGAGGTGGCGGGCGCCTGTAGTCCCAGCTACTCGGGAGGCTGAGGCAGGAGAATGGCGTAAACCCAGGAGGTGGAGCTTGCAGTGAGCTGAGATCCGGCCACTGCACTCCAGCCTGGGTGACAGAGCGAGACTCCGTCTCAAAAAAAAAAAAAAAAAAAAAAGAAATACCTTTTGTCTTCCTAGAGTCCCATCTCAGCCTCCCAAGTAGCTGAGACTACAAGCATGGGCCACCATGCCTGGCTACTTTTTTTTTTTTGAGACCGAGTCTCTAGGGAGTCTCAAGGAATGACTCGCAGAAGAATATAAAGCTGACCAACCAGAGTTGTTAGGACCTTTGAGGCTAAAACCAGATTCATGAATTCAAGAACCCAGAGAGCTGTGATCTGGGGAATTGAAAGACAAAATGGGAAAAACAAAAAACAAACAAACAAAAAACACTGCTGCTGCTGCCACCACTATAACTGATTATTGGCATAGGAAGCTGGAGAATTAATGCTAAAATTCTATTACCTTTGAGTGGTAAGTCTGCACAACTCACTTGCCAGCAAAAACAGGCAAAATGTGGCTTGAAGATGGCTTTCACTTCACATATGCCTTTCAAATGCTGAGAAGTTGATTCTAATTGATGTAACCTAGTTTACCTCCAGGCCCATAGCTGCAGGGGTGTGTGAAAAGTGAACGCTTTGAATTTACAGCTTTTCAAACATGTAGGAGAATTAAATAAAGGTTCAGTGGGCTAATCATGAGTACCCAGCTCCGTAGTAGATACGATACAGTAAAGGGAATATTCGGCTGGGAGTTGGTAAACCTGGGATCTAGTCCTTGTTCACAGTCTTAATTTGATCTTGGGAAAGTTGCATCCTCTCTCAGGCCTAACAGAGTTTATCTAGTTTTTATTGGGAATAAGGATTTTAAGTATGAGAGTAGTGTGATCATCTTTACATTTTAGAAGAAACACTTAGCCAAGAGGTGATGGTGTCCTGCTTAGTGTAGTCGTGAGACGGAGAGAAAAGTGACACCTCTGAGAAATATTTAACAAGTTAAAGCATTTTATGATAATAACAGGGTCAATTCATCCAGAAACTATAATGATCATAAATATATATGCACCTAAAAACAAAGTCCCAAAATACATGGGAAAAACTTTCAAAATTGAATAGATAAATGGGTAATTCAACAATAAGAGTTGGAGACTTGAATAATTCACTCTCAATAATGGATACTAGAAGTAAATGGAAAATCAGCAATGATATAGAAGACTGCAACAATACTATCAACCAAAATGTACCTAATTGACCTCTAGAATGATTCAAACAATAGCAGCATGATAAACATTCTTCTCAAGCACTCATGAAACATTTTCCAGGACAGACTGCATGCTAGCCTCAACAAATGTAAAGTGATTGGAATTATATGTTCTGCAATCCCAACAGAATGAAATTACAAATAAATATGAGAAGAAGACTTTGAAAATTCACATATATGTGGAAATTAAATGTTATATTCCTAAATAACCAAAGGATCAAAGAAGCAATCATAAGAATAATTAGAAAATACTTTGAGATAAACGAAAAAGAAAATATATCATACCAAAATTTATGGAATGCAGCTACAGCAATGCTTAGAGGGAAATTTATAGTTATAATCAGCTGCATTATAAACATAGATCTCAAAGTAATAATCTCACCATCCACCTTAAGAAACTGAAAAAAGAAAAGCAAACTAAGCTTAAAGCAAGCAGAAAAAAGAAAGTAGGCCAGGCGCGGTGGCTCACGCCTGTAATCCCAGCACTCTGGGAGGCCGAGGCGGGTGGATCACGAGGTCAGGAGATCCAGACCATCTTGGCTAACATAGTGAAACCCCGTCTCTACTAAAAATACAAAAAATTAGCCGGGCCTGCCGGCGGGCGCCTATAGTCCCAGCTACTCGGGAGGCTGAGGCAGGAGAATGGCCGGGTGAACCCGGGAGGCGGAGCTTGCAGTGAGTCGAGATCACGACACTGCACTCCAGCCTGGGAGACAGCAAGACTCCGTCTCAAAAAAAAAAAAAAAAAAAAAAAAAAAGAAAGTAATAAAAATTAAAGTGAAATATAGAAATAATAGGGAATAACAAAAAAGTAAAAGTTCGTTTTTCGAAAAACCCTTTAGCTAGACCAACCAAGAAAAAAGAGAGAAGTCTCAAATTTCTAAAATCAGGAATGAAAGTGTTCATCATTAATGACAATTACAAAAATAAAAGCAGTATAAAGGAATACTGTGAACAACGCTATGCCAATAAATTAGATAAAATGATGAAACAGCAAATTCCCAGAAAAATGCAAACTGCCAAAACTGACTCAAGAAGAACTAGAAAATCTGAATAGACTTATAACAAGTAAAGAAACTGACTTAGTGATCTTTAAACTTCCCACAAGAAAAGCCCAGGCCAAGATGGCGTCATTAAAAAAATGTTCCAAACATTTAAAGGAGAAATAATACCAATTCTTTGCAAACTATTCCAAAAAAAGAAGAGACTGGAAGATCTCCAAAATTATTCTATGAGGTCAGTATTACCTTGAAACAAAAAACAGACAAAAATGTCACAAGAAAAAAAATCCCTATTGGTCAATATTCCTTATCAATATGGACATAAAAATCCTCAACAAAATACTAGCAAATCAAATCCAACAACATATAAAAAGGATTACATACCTTTACCAAGTGGAATTTATCTCAGAAATGTAAGGTTACCTACAAAAAAATAATCAACATAATACACCATATTAACAGAATAGAGAGGAGAAAACTGACATGATCATCTCAGTGGACACACTTTGATAAAATTCAACACAGTTTCATGATAAAAACACCTAGTAAACTAGGAATAGGAGGGAGCTTTCTCAATCTGATAAAGGGCATCTACTAAAAGCCCACAGCTAACATGATACTTAATGGTAAGACTGAAAGCTTTCCTCTTTAGATCAGAAAGAAGACAATAATGTTTACTCTCACAATTGCTATTCAACAATGTACTACTGGTGATTCTAGCCAATGCAAAAGGCAAGGCAAACTCAAGGATACAGAAAAATCATTTGATAAATTCAATACCCCTTCATAATAAGAACACTCAACACATTAGGGATAGAAGAGAGCTTCTTTAACCCAATAAAAAAGTATGTAGATTTTTTAAAAATTTAAAAACCATGGCTAACATCATACTTAATGGTCAAAGACTGAGAGCTTTCCTCCTAAGATAAAGAACAAGACAGAAATGTCTGCTTTCACCACTTCTATTCAGCATTGTGCTGGAAGTTCTAGCAGGGGCAATTAGGCAAGAGCATGAAATAAAAAGCATCCAGATTAGAAAGGAAGAATATAAACTATCTTTACTTATAGATGACATAATCTTGTCTATAGAAAATCCTAAGGAATCCACTAAAAAACTACTGGAACTATTAAATCAGTTCAGTAGGGTTGTAAGATACAAGATCAACATACAGAAATAATTGTATTTCTATACAATAACAGTAAACAATTGAAAAATGATATGAAAATAATTCTATGTAAGATAGCATCAAAAATGATGAAATACTTTAAAATTTAACAAAAGACGTGCAAGACGGGTATACTAAAAACTACAAAATATCAGAGAATGAAAATAGAAGCCTAAATAAATGAAACAATAACTTGTGCTCATATATTGAATGAGCCAATTTTTTTTAGAGACAGAGTCTTGCTCTATCCACCCAGGCTGGAGTGCAGTGGTGTGATCTCAGCTCACTGCAACCTCTGCCTCCCAGGTTCAAGTCATTCTCCTACCTCAGCCTCCTGAGTAGCTGGGATTACAGGCGTGTGCCACCATGCCTGGCTAATTTTTGTATTTTTAGTAGAGGCAGGGTTTCACCATGTTGGTCAGGCTGGTCTCAAACTCCTGACCTCATGATTCGCTTGCCTCAGCCTCCCAAGTGCTGGGATTACAGGTATGAGCTACCATGCCCAGCCAGACTCAATATTTTTAAGATAACAATAGTCTCCAAAATGATCTACAGATTCCATAATCCATATCAAATGCCCATTTGCCTTTTTGGCAGAAATTGACAAGCTGATCCTAAAATTCATATGAAAATTCAAGGAACTCAGAATAGTCATATCAAAAGAGCAAAGCTGGAGGCCTTACTCCTCCCAATTTCAAAGTATAATGCAAAGCTACAGTAATCAAGATTATGTGGTACTGGTATAAAGATAAACACATAGATAGAACTATGAAATAAAATTTAGGTAAATATATGAGAAACTAAAGAAATAAAGAATGATAATAACTAACTTCAGAAAACATAAAAAACCATGCAGGTAATGAAGTGATCAGAGTACTCTCCAAATGGCTCAGGCATGAGTATCATTTACATACTTACAATTATGAAAACATTGAATATTGTCCCAACCAATATTAGGTGAAGGGAGGCATACTTGGAATGAGGAGTTTGGACTGTGCAAGTGCATAGGGTGGGTGGTAAAAGAAGACTAAATGTTCATCCTCCAAAATGGAAAGACACAGATAATGTCTAAAATCGAAACATCAAAAAGTCATAGTAGCCAGCGTACGACTGTGGTTCCAGGTACTCAGGAGGCTGATTGCTCAAGCCCAAGAGTTTGACACCTGTCTGGGCAACATAGCAAGACTCCTCCTGTCTAAAATAAATAAATAAATAACTAGTAATATAAAGATTTTTTACATGTATGCCTCTAAATAGTATGTTTCAAACTATGAGTTCCAATTATTTAGTAAATTAAGGAATCCAGGGGACAGAGCAAGATGGTGGGATAAAAGTCAACACTATTTGTCCCCCTCACCTCTGCTGGAACACCAAATTTTTTTTTTTTTTTTTTTTTTTGAGACAGAGTCTCCCTCTGTCGCCCAGGTTGGAATGCAATGGCGCGATCTTGGCTCACTGCAACCTCTGCCTCCCTGGTTCAAGCGATTCTCCCTGCCTCAGCTGGAATTACAGGCGCCCGCCACCATGCCCGGCTAATTTTTGTATTTTTAGTAGAGACGAGGTTTCACCATGTTGGCCAGACTGGTCTTGAACTCCTGACCTCAGGTGATCCGCCCGCCTTGGCCTCCCAAAGTACTGGGATTACAGGCGTGAGCCACCGCTCCCGGCCTGGAACACCAAACTTTAACAACTAACTGCACACAGAAAACCACCATCACGAGAAACAAAAATCAGGTGAGCAATCGCAGTATCTGGTTTTAACTTCCTATCACTGAAAAAGGCATTAAGAAAGGCAGGAGAGAGTCTTGAATCCCTGACACCACCCCTCACTCGTCACCCTTCAGCAACCATGCAGCCAAAGAGAGAGAATCTGTGCATTTTGGAAAGGAAGTGCACAGCAACTGGGGAAATTTACATTGAACTCAGTGCTGCCCTGTCACAGTGGAGAATAAAGCCATGCTGGGCTCAGCCAGCACCTGTGCATGTAGGGAACACTTTAACCAGCCCTAGCCAGGGGGGAATCAGCCATCCCAACAGTCAAAACTTGATTTTCTCAGCAAGCTTTGCTACCGTGGGCTAAAGTGCTCTGAGCTTCTAGATAAAATTGAAAGGCAGTCTAGGACACAAGGATTGCCATTCCTAGGCAACTTATAGTGCTAGCCTGGGCTTAGAGCCAGTGGACTAGGGTAGCACGTGACTTAGAGAGATACCAGCTGGGGTGGCTAAGGGAGTGCTTGCACCATCCCTCCCCCAACCCCAGGCACTGCAGCTCACAGCAGAAAGTGATTCCTTGCTTCTGCCTAAGGAGAGGAGAGCAAAGAGTAAAGATGACTTTGTCTTACATCTTGGATACCAGCTCAGTCACAGTAGAATAGGGCACTTAACCAAGAGCTTGAAATAATTAAAAAGAATCAAGCAGCTGGGCACAGTGGCTCATGCCTGTAATCCCAGCACTTTGGGAGGCTGAGGTGGGTGGATCACCTGAAGTCGGGAGTTCTGAGACCAGCCTGGCCAACATGGCAAAACGCTGTCTCTACTAAAAATAACAAAAATTAGCTGGGGGTGGTGGTGTGTGCCTGTAATCCCAGCTACTCAGGAGGCTGAGGCAAGAGAATCGCTTGAACCCAGGAGGTGGAGGTTGCAGTGAGCCAAGATCACACCATTGCACTCCAGCCTGGGCAACAAGATCAAAAACTCCATCTCAAAAAAAAAAAAAAAAAAAATCAAGCAGAAATTCTAGAGTTGAAAAATGCAATTGACATGCTGACGAATACATTACAGTCTCTTAATAGCCGAATTCATCAAGCAGAAGAAAGAATTAGTGAGCTTAAAGGCAGGCTGTTTGAAAATACACAGTCAGACGAGTTGAAAAAAGAATAAAAATGAATGAAGTGTGCCTGTAAGATCTAGAAAACAGTGTTGAAAGAACAAATTTAAGAGTTATTGGAGCTGAGCATGGTGGCTCATGCCTGTAATCCCAGCACTTTGGGAGGCCAAGGCGGGCAGATCAGCTGAGGTTGAGAGTTCGAGACCAGCCTGACCAACATAGAGAAACCCCGTCTCTACTAAAAATACAAAATTAGCTGGGTGTGGTGGTGCATGCCTGTAATCCCAGCTACTTGGGAGGCTGAGGCAGGAGAATCACTTGAACCTGGGAGGTGGAGGTTGCGGTGAGCTGAGATTGCATCATTGCACTCTTGCACTCCAGCCTGGGCAACAAGAGTGAAACTCAGTCTCAAAAAAAAGAAAAGAAAAAAAGAGTTATTGGCCTTAAAGAGGAGGAAGAAAAAGAGATAGGGGTAGAAAGTTTAAGCTGGGTGCGGTGGCTCACACCTGTAATCCCAGCACTTTGGGAGGCTGAGGCAGGCGGATCATGAGGTCAGGAGTTTGAGACCAGCCTGACCAACATTGTGAAACCCCTGTCTCTATTAAAAATACAAAAATTAATTGGGCCTGGTGACACGTGCCTGTAATCCCAGCTGCTCAGGAGGCTGAGGCAGGAGAATCGCTTGAACCCAGGAGGTGGAGGTTGCCGTGAGCTGAGATCATGCCATTGCACTCCAGCCTGGGCAACAGAGTGAGACTCTGTCTCAAGAAAATAATAATAAGTAAAAATAAAATAGTAGAATGTTTAAAAAAAGAAAGAAAGAAAATTTATTCAAATGGGTAGTATCAGAACTTCCCAAACCTAGAAAAAGATATCAACACTTGAGTACAAGAAGTTTATGGATTTAACCCAAAGGAAACTACCTGAATCAAATTCCCAAAGGCCACGTATAAAAAAAAAAAATACTAAAAGCAGCAAGAGAAAAGAAACAAATAACATATAATGGCACTCCAATAAGTCTTGCAGCAGACTTTTCAGTGGAAACCTCACAGGCCAGGAAGGAGCGACATAACATATTTAAAGTGCTGAAGGAAAAAACCCTAGAATAGTATATCCAGCAAAAATATCCTTCAAACATGAAGGAGAAATAAAAACCTTCCCAGACAAACAAAAGCTGAGAGATTTCATCAACACCAGACTTGTCCTACAAGAAATGCTAAAGGGATGCAAGCTTCAGTCCCAAAGAAAAGGATGTTAGTGAGCAAGAAAAAATCATCTGAAGGTACAAAACTTCTGTTAATAGGAAGCACAGAAACATAGAATAGTATAACACTGTAATTGTGGTGTGTAAGCTATTCCTATCTTAAGTAGAAAGATTAAATGATTAATCAATCAAAAATGATAACTACAGCAGTTTTTCAAGACATCATACAATAAGACATAAAGAGAAACAACAAAAAAGTTTATTTTATTTTATTTTTTGAGACAGAGTGTTCTTGCACTGTCACCTAGGCTGGAGTGCAGTGGCATGATCTCAACTCACTGAAACCACCACCTCCTGGGTTCAAGCAATTCTCCTGCCTCAACCTCCCAAGTAGCTGGGATTACAGGTATGTGCCACCATGCTCGGCTAATGTTTGTATTTTTAGTAGAGACAGGGTTTCACTGTGTTGGCCAGGCTGGTCTCGAACTCCTGACCTCAAGGGATCCGCCTACCTCAGCCTCCCAAAGTGCTGGGATTACAGCCATGAGCGAGCTACCATGCCCAGCCAACAAAAAAGTTTAAAAGTGGGAAAATGAAGTTAAAATGTAACATTTTTGTTACTTCTCTTTTTGTGTGTTCATTTATGCAATCAGTGTTAAGTTGTCATCAGTTTAAAATAATGGGTTATAAAATAGTATTTGCAAGCTCCATGGTAACCCAAAGTTGAAAAACATACAACAGATACACAAAAAATAAAAAGCAAGAAATTAAATCATACCACAAGAGAGAATCACATTCACTAAAAGGAAGACAGGAAGGAAGAAGAGATCATAAAACAACCAGAAAAATCACAAAATGGCAAGATTAAGTCCCTACTTATCAATAATAACGTTGAATGTAAATGGACTAAACTTGCCAACCAAAAGACATAGAGTGGTTGAATGAATGAATAAACAAGACTCATTGATTTGTTACTTACAAGAAACATACTTCACCTAGAGAGGTACACATAGACTGAAAATAAAGGGGTAGAAAAAGATATTCCATACCAATGGAAAACAAAAAGAGCAGAAATTGCTATACTTATAGCAGACAAAATAGATTTCAAGACAAAAACTGTAAAAAGGGATAAAGAAGGTCATTATATAATGATAAAGGGGTCGATTCAGCAAGATAATATAATTGTCAACATATCTGCACCCAACACTGGAGCACCTAGATATATAAAGCAAATATTATTAGAGCTAAAGAGAGAGAGACAGGCCACAATACCATAATAGCTGGACACTTCAAAACCCCACTTTCAGCAATGGACAAATTTCCAGACAGCAAAAATCAATGAAGAAACATCAGACTTAATCTATAATATAGATCAAATAGATATTTACAAACCATTTCATCCATCGGTTGCAGAATACACTTTCTTCTCCTCAGCACATGGATCATTTTCAAGGAAAGACCATATATTAGTCCACAAAACAAGTCTTAAAACATTCCATAAAAAAATGAAATAATACCCAGCATCTTCTGTGACCACAATGGAATAAAACTACAAATCAATAACAAGAGGAATTTTGGAAATTATATAAACACATGGAAATTAAACAATATGCTCCTGAATGACTAGTGGGTCAATAAAGAAATTAAGAAGGAAAGTGAAAAATTTCTTGAAGCAAATGATAATAGAAACACAACATATCAAAACCTATGGGATACAGCAAAAGCAGTACTATGATGGAAATTCATAGCTATTGTTGCAGGAAGTCAGGGACCCCAAATGGAGGGACTGGCTGGAGCCACAGCAGAGGAACATAAATTGTGAAGATTTCATGGACATTTATCCATTCCCAAATAATACTTTTATAATCTCTTATGCCTATCTTACTTTAATCTCTTAATCCTGTTATCTTTGTAAACTGAGGATGTATGTCACCTCAGGATCACTGTGATAATTGTGTTAACTGTACAAATTGATTGTAAAACGTGTGTTTGAACAATATGAAATCAGTGCACCTTGAAAAAGAACAGAATAACAGTGATTTTCAGGGAACAAGGGAAGACAACCATAAGGCCTGACTGCCAGTAGGATCGGGCAAAATAGAGCCATACTTTTCTTCTTGCAGAGAGCCTATAAACAGACGTGCAAGTAGGGAAAATATCACTAAATTCTTTTCCTAGCAAGGAATATTAATAATTAATACCCTGGGGAAGGAATGCATTCCTTGGGGGAGGTCTATAAATGGCTGCTCTGGGAGTGTCTGTCTTATGCAGTTGAGATAAGGACTGAAATACGCCCTGGTCTCCTGCAGTACCCTCAGGCTTACTAGGCTTGGGAAACTCCAACCTGGTAAATTTGAGGTCAGACTGGTTCTCTGCTCTTGAACCTTGCTTTCTGTTGTTTAAGATGTTTATCAAGACAATACGTGTACTGCTGAACATAGACCCTTATCAGTAATTCTGCTTTTGCCCTTTGCCTTGTGACCCTTACCAGGAGTTTCTGATTTTGCCCTTGTCCTGTTTCCTCAGAAGCATGTGATCTTTGTTCTCCTTTTTGCCATTTGAAGCATGTGATCTTTGTGACCTACTCCCTGTTCTTACACCCCCTCCCCTTTTGAAATCCTTAATAAAAACTTGCTGGTTTTGCAGCTCAGGTGGGCATCACGGTCCTACCAATATGTGATGTCACCCCCGGAGGCCCAGCTGTAAAATTCCTCTCTTTGTACTCTTTCTCTTTATTTCTCATTTGGCTGACACTTATGGAAAATAGAAAGAACCTATGTTGAAATATTGGGGGCGGGTTCTCCTGATAAGCTATAGGTGCCTAAATCAAAAAAGAAGAAAAACTTCAAATAAATAACCTAATGATGCATCTTAGAGAACTAGAAAAGCAAGAGCAAGCCAAAACCAAAATTAGTAGAAGAAAAGAAATAAGAAATATCAGAGCAGAAATAAATAAATTTGAAATGAAGAATACAAAAGATCAATGAATCAAAAAGTTGGTTTTTTGAAAAGATAAAACTGACTAAACTTTAGTCAGACTAACAAAAAAAAAGAGAGAAGGTCCAAATAAACAAAATCAGAGATGAAAAAGCAGTCAATACAACTGATACCACAAAAATTCAAAGGATCATTAGTGAGCAACCATATGCCAATAAATTGGAGCAACTAAATGCCAATAAATTGGAAAATCCAGAAGAAATAAATTCTTTGACATGTACAATCTACTAATGTTGAACCATGACGAAATCCAAAACCCAAACAGACCAATAACAAGTAATGAGACCAAACCATAATAAAAAGTCTTCCAGTAGAGAAAAGCTCAGGACCCAATGGCTTCACTGCTGAATTCTACCAAACAATTAAAGAAGAAGTAGTACAAATTCCACTCAAACTATTCTGAAAAATAGAGGAGAAGGAAGTACTTCCAAACTCATTATATAAGGCCAGTATTGCCCTGATACAAAAACCTGACGAAGACACATTAAAAAAGAAAACTATAGGCCAATATCTGCAATGAATATTGATGCAAAAATCATCAACAAAATACTAGCAAACCAAATTCAATAATACATTAAAAAGATCATTCCTCATGACCAAGTGGTATTTATCCTTGTGATGCAAGGATGGTTCAACATAAATGAATCAATTAATGTGATACATCATATCAACAGAATGAAGGACAAAAACCATATGATCATTTCAACGGCTGCTGAAAAAGCGTTTGATAAAATTCAACATTCCTTCATGATAACAATCCTCAGAAAACTGGGTATAGAAGGAACACACCTCAACATAATAAAAACCATATACAACAGACACACAGCTAGTAATACGCTGAATGGGGAAAAGCTGAAAGCCTTTTCTCTAATATCTGGAACATGACAAGGATGCCCACTTTCATCACTGTTTTTCAACATAGTACTGGAAGTCCTAGCTAAAGCAATTAGACAAGAGAAAGATATAAAGGGCATCCAAATTGGAAAGAAAGAAGTCAAAGTATCCTTGTTTTCAGATGATAGGTTCTTATATTTGTAACAACCTAAAGACTCAAGAAAAACTATTAGCAATGACAAAGAAATGCAGTAAAGTTGCAGGATACAAAATCAACATACAAAAATCAGTAGCATTTCTATATGCCAACAGTGAACAATCTGAAAAATAAATTTTAAAAAAGGAATCCCACTTAAAATAGCAACAAAAAAAATTAAATACCTAGGGACTAACTTAACCAAAGAAGTGAGTTCTCTACAATAAAAACTATAAAACACCAATGAAAGAAATTGAAGAGGACAAACAAAAATGGAAAGATATTCCATGTTCATGGATTGGAAGAATCAATATTGTTAAAATGTTCATACTACCCAAAGCAATATACAAATTCAATGTAATTCCTATCAAAATACCAGTGACATCCTTCACAGAAGTGGAAAAAAAGCAATTCTAAAATGTATATGTAATTACAAAAGACTCAGAATAGCCAAAGCTATCCTGAGTAAAAAGAACAAAACTAGAGGAATCAAATTACCTGACTTCATATTATACCACAGAGCTATAGCAACCAAAAGAGCATGGTACTGGCATAAAAACAGACACATAGACCAATGGAACAGAACAGAGAACCCAGAAAGAAATCCACACACCTACAGTGAATTCATTTTTAACAAAGTTACCAAGAACATACATTGAGGAAAAGACAGTCTGTTCAATAAATGGTACTGGGAAAACTGGATATTCATATGCGGGAAGAAACTAGACCCCTATCTCTTGCCATATACACAAATCAAATCAAAATGGATTAAAGACTTAAATTTAAGACTGCAAACTATGAAACTACTACAAGAAAACGTTGGGGAAACTCCAGGACACTGGTCTGGGCAAAAATTTCTTTTTTTTTTTTTTTGAGACGGAGTCTCGCTCTGTCGCCCAGGCTGGAGTGCAGTGGCCGGATCTCAGCTCACTGCAAGCTCCGCCTCCCAGGTTCACGCCATTCTCCTGCCTCAGCCTCCCGAGTAGCTGGGACTACAGGCGCCCGCCACCTCGCCTGGCTAGTTTTTTGTATTTTTTTAGTAGAGACGGGGTTTCACCGTGTCAGCCAGGATGGTCTTGATCTCCTGACCTCGTGATCCGCCCGTCTCGGCCTCCCAAAGTGCTGGGATTACAGGCTTGAGCCACCGCGCCCGGCCAAAAATTTCTTGAGTAATATCCCACAAGCACAGACAACCAAAGCAAAAATGGACAAATGGGATTACACCAAGTTCTAAAGCTTCTGCACAGCAAAAGAAACAATCAACAAAGTGAAGAGACAACCCACCGAAGGGGAGTAAATACTTGCAAATCACCCCTCTGACAAGGGATTGATAACCAGAATATACAAAGAGCTTAAACAAGTGTGTAGGAAGAAACCTAATAATCCAATTTTTTTAAATAGGCAAAAATTTTGTATGGACATTTCTCAAAAGAAAGCATACAAATGTCCAACAGGCATATGAAAATGTGCTCAATATCATTGATCATCAGAGAAATGCAAATCAAAGATACAATTAGATATCATCTTACCCCAGATAAAATGGGTTTTATCCAAAAGTCAGATAATAATAAATGCTGGCAAGGGTGTGGAGGAAAGGAAACCCCTGTACACTGTTGGTGAGCATGTAAGTTAGTAAAACCGCTGTGGAGAACAGTTCAGAGGTTCCTTGAAAAATTAAAAATAGAGCTAGCATATGATCCAGCAATCCCACTGCTGTATTGTATACCCGAAAGAAAGGAAATCAGTATACCGAGGAGATGTCTGCACTCCCATGTTTGTTGCAGCACTGTTCGCAATAGCCAGGATTTGGAAGCAAGCTAAGTGTCTATCAGCAGAATGGATAGAGAAAGTGTTGTACTTATACACAATGGAGTAAGATTTAGCCATAAACACGAATGAGATTCTGTCATTTCTGACAACATGGATGGAACTGGATGTCATTATGTTAAGTGAAATAAGCCAGACACAGAAAAGACAAACATTGCATGTTCTCACTTTTTCTGTGGGATCTAAAAATCAAATAACTGAACTCATGGAGATAGAGAGTAGAGGGATGGTTACCAGAGGCTGTGAAGGGTAATGAGGGGTTGGGGAGGAGGTGAGGATTGTCAATGGGTATCAAAAAAAAAGTAGCTAGAAAGAATGAATAGGCCAGGCGCGGTGGCTCACGCCTGTAATCCCAGCACTTTGGGAGGTGAGGCAGGTGGATCCCCTGAGGTCAGGAGTTCAAGATCAGCCTGGCCAACATGGTGAAACCCTGGCTCTACTAAAAATACAAAAAAAATTAGCCAGGTGTGGTGGTGCACACCTGTAGTCACAGCTACTCAGGGAGGCTGAGGCAGAAGAATTACTTGAACCCGGGAAGCAGAGGTTGCAGTGAGCCGAGATTGCACCACTGCACTCCAGCCTGGGTGACAGAGTGAAACTCTGTCTCAAAAAAAAAAAAAAGAAAAAGAAAAAGAAAGAACGAATAAAATCTAGTATTTGATAGCACAATAGGGTGACTGTAGTCAATAACAATTTAAGTGTACATTTCAACATTAAAAAAGTGTATAATTAGATTATTTCTAACACACAGGATAAATGCTTGAGGGGATGGATACCCAATTTTACATGATGTGATTATTACGCATTGCATGGCTGTACCAAAATATCTCATGTACTTCATAAGTATATATACCTACTATATACCCACAAACATTAAAAATTTAGAAAAGTTTAAATAAAAAAGAGATCCACACAAACATGTATATTCTCTACTGTGACATAAAGTGTATTTATCATTTTGTCTCAATCATGCATAGCTTTAATTAAAATATAAACCTAAAGGGAATTTCAACATGATAATTAATAAGGTTAATTTCCTGGGCAAGATGGTTCATGTCTATAATCCCAGAATTTAGGGAGGCAGAGGCGGGAGGATAGCTTGAGCCCAGGAGTCTGAAACCTGCCTGGGGAACATACCGACAACCCATTCTCCACAAAAAGGGGAAAAAAAAAAAAAGACCAACAAAGGGTTAATTTAACAAAGATATATCAAATTTTTAACCTTTGATATCATTCATGCAACACCACTTCATTGTTTAGGAATGAAACTCATTTCTTTAAACTACATACACTTTATGTGGCAACTACACGTGCTACATGGCTCTCAACTTTAACTTTTGAAAAGATGTTTTTTTGTGTTTGCATTTATGGAGGCAGTTGCACATTCCAATTAAGTCATGTTGAAAATAAAGGCCTGGCCGGGCGCGGTGGCTCAAGCCTGTAATCCCAGCACTTTGGGAGGCCGAGACGGGTGGATCACAAGGTCAGGAGATCGAGACCATCCTAGCTACTTAGTGAAACCCCGTCTAAAAATACAAAAACTAGCGGTGGCAGTGGCTGGCCTGTAGTCAGCCAGCTACTCAGGAGGCTGAGGCAGGAGAATGCGTAAGCCGGGAGGCAGAGCTTGCAGTGAGCTGAGATCCAAGCCTGCACTCCAGCCTGAAGCGACAGAGGAGAACTCCGCCTCAAAAATAAATAAATAAATAAATAAATAAATAAATAAATAAATAAAAGAGGCCGGCCTTGTGGCTCCAAGCCTGTAATCCCAGCACTTTGGGAGGCTGAGGCCGGATCAAGAGTCAGGAGATCAAGACCATCCTGGCTGACCGCGGTGAAACCCGTCTCTACTAAAAATACAAAAATCTAGCAGGCGAGGTGGGGCCATAGTCCCAGCTACTCGGGAGGCCACAAGGGCAGGAGGAATGGCGTGGAACCAGGGAGGTGGAGCTTACCAGTGAGCACGAGAATCCGGCACTGCACTCCAGCCTGGAGCCACAGGCAGACTCCGCCTCAAAAAGAAAAAAGAAATAAGGTAATCGCTGTTGTCCACTACTCTGTGAATTCTACCTATATTTTACCAAAACATTTGTGCTAAGATGTCTGAAAAAAATGCACATGCAAAGCATAAAACTATTAAAGAAAAAGGGTATTGTAGATTTTTTAAAAGTACAAAACCTAATCTCATTTCAAAAATTGAAAAATACAGAGAAGGAAAATGAGGTGGAAAAAAAAATCATATTCAATCATATAATCCAAAGCAGCTACTGTTGATGTTTCAGTGTTAATTTCCCATACTTTTTTTTTTTTTTTTTGAAACAGGATCTCACTCTGTTGCCCAGGCTGGAGTGCAGTGGCCCGATCACGATCATGGTTCACTGCAACATCCACCTCCTGTGTTCAAGGGATCTTCCCACCTCAGCCCCCCAAGTAGATGGGATTATAGGTGCAAGCCACCACACCCGGCTAGTTTTTTTTACTTTTAGTAGAGACGGAGTTTCGCCATGTTGCCCAGGCTGGTCTCGAATTCCTGAACTCAAGTGACCTGCCTGCCTTGGCCTCCCAAAGTGCTAGGATTACAGGGGTGAGCCACCACACCCAACCTCCCATACTTATTTCTATATCTATATGAATGTGCCACATGTCCATAAATCTTTGTGAAACTTATATTAGGTACGAACAACTTGGAAAGCAACAGAGAGGAAATCTGTCCAATACTTAAATGTTTCTTTTTGTAGTTTTTTGTTTTGTTTTGTTTTGTTTTTGTTTTTGTTTTTGAGACAGGGTCTTGCTCTGTCGCCCAGGCTGGAGTGCAGTGGCACAATCATGGCTCACTACAGCCTTGACCTCCTCGCTCAGGTGATCCTCCCACCTCAGCTTCCCGAGTAGCTGGGACTACAGGCACCAGCCACCACTCCCAGGTAATGTTTTTCTTGGTTTTGTTTTTGTTTTTGGTTTTGTTTTCAGTAGAGGTGGGGTTTTGCCATGTTGCCCAGGCTGATCTCCAACTCCTGGGCTCAAGCGATTCTCCTTGCTTGGCCTCTCAAAGTGCTGGAATTGCAGCTGTAAGCCACCACACCTGGCCTGCTTTTGTAGTTTTTATTTTCCAAGTAATAACACTTTCTTTATACTAAATGCTTCAATCCTGTTATGTTTTACAACTTAAATGGTGGTGATTATATTGAAAGCTAAGATTCTTGCAATAAAATGGGCTAAATCATGCATAAATCTTTTCACTGTGGCATTTTTCTATCTTATGTATCTCTTATCTTTATGGACGCTTATTTTTTAAAACAAGAAAAGAGTTACTCTAATTTCTTTCTTTTGCTTATTGGATTACATATATCTTACACATTCTTTCCCATGTCCGTAGAGCATATATAAAAACTGATCATATACTAGACCATAGAGAGAAAGCCTAAGTCTTTTTTTTTTTTTTTTTTTTTTTTTTTTGAGATGGAGTCTGACTCTGTTGCCTAGGTTGGAGTGCAATGGCACCATCTCGGCTCACTGCAACCTCTGACTCCCTGGTTCAAGCGATGCCTCAGCCTCCTGAGTAGCTGGGATTACAGGCATGCGCCACCATGTCCGGCTACTTTTTGTATTTTTAGTAGAGATGGGGTTTCACCATGTTGGCCAGGATGGTTTTGATCTCTTGACCTCGTGATCCACCCGCCTTGGCCTTCCCAAAGAGCTGGGATTACAGGCGTGAGCCACCGCACCCGGCCAAGTCCTAAATTATGAAAACTTCTACAAGTCTAATTTTCTAAATAGGAAGGGATTCAAACTCAATGATTCAAGTGTTGAAACAAACAAAAACGGAAAACAACACTTCTTAGTTAACAGATCATTGTGCGTTTGGCTTCTTGAGTAGGAGGAAAGTCGGGTGGGAAGGGCGTCAGGAATGTCCGTGACACGTGAATGGGGCCGTGTGCAAACCTTGTATGACATCACTGAGACCCGTAGCGGAAAACCGTTATTTCTTTCTAAGCCGCCCAAAGGGGTGTTGCGCCGGGGCCTCCGGGGCCGAGGTGGGCCTGCTCACTGGAAGATCGCACCGCAGCCATGAGCAGTAAGGATTTCTTCGCGTGTGGGCGCTCTGGCCACTGGACTGGGGGATGCCCTAGAGGAGGAGCTGGAGGGCAAGGAGGTGGAGGCCATGGCAGAGGTTCTCAATGCAGTTCCACTACCCTATCTTACACCTGTTACCGCTGCGGTGAGTTCGGTCATCATGCTAAGAACTGTGTCCTTCTCGGAAACATCTGCTACAACTGTGGGAGAAGCGGCCACATCGCCAAAGACTGTAAGGAACCTAAACGAGAGAGAAACCAACACTGTTATACCTGCGGCAGACTAGGACATCTGGCTTATGATTGTGATCGTCAGAAAGAGCAGAAATGCTACTCTTGCGGCAAACTTGGGCACATTCAGAAAGACTGCGCCCAGGTCAAGTGCTACCGATGCGGCGAAACTGGTCATGTGGCCATCAATTGTAGCAAGGCGAGCCAGGTCAACTGCTACCGCTGTGGCGAATCCGGACATCTAGCCAGGGAATGTCCCAGTGAGGCTACCGCTTAAATTTTTCCCTTTGTCATCTTCCCCCCTCCTTTTGCTGATTGATAATTGTATTATTTTCTCTGAAAACTTCACTGACCAAAAGGTCGATAGATTGGGCTACTCTCAGGCAAGTGAGCTTTAATTACCATGTTAAAGGAGGAAAGAGCTAGGAAAAAAAAACCCAAAAACTCAAAAAAGTTAATCATTGCTAGATGCCCCACAATTAATGTGTTGCTTCTGCCCCACAGGCAAATCTAGTTATTGAATAGTCATTCTGAGCACCAATCACTTTGGAGGTTCTTTTGGTGTATTTTGATTTCACACATTTAATTAGGAGGCACTATTGGAAGAGCTGGATCCATATTGCCATATTGGTGAACAAATCAGAACAAGTTTAGAAACACAGGCCTAGAATCTATTAACAAGAAAAATATTGTGTCGGATGAAGGTAAATTGCCAGAGAGAAAAAGAACGGGAGGTAAAAGGATAAAAAGAGAATGTGTATGTGGGGGAAAGAGGGAAAGAATGTGGTTCTGTTTTAGATACACAAGGCCACCCTGAGGACGTTATATTTCCTCAGAGATCCATAGGGCAAATAAAGCTGATTCTGAAAATCCATGACCTTGCCAAAGTAACTTTAATTTTATCACATTGATGGTTTTGAATTATCTGGCCTCATTAGCTTTTAAACAACACTGAAAGAGACATCCCTGTCTGGCCCTGCACAGGGTGTGTAGTTTAATGAAAATAAACCTGGCCGGGCGCGGTGGCTCAAGCCTGTAATCCCAACACTTTGGGAGGCCGAGGTGGGAGATGGAGACCATCCTGTCTAACATGGTGAAACCCCGTCTCTACTAAAAATACAAAATTAGCCAGGCATGGTGGTGTATGCCTGTAATACTAGCTACTCAGGAGGCTGAGGCAGGAGAATTGCTTGAACCCGGGAGGCAGAAGTTGCAGTGAGCCGAGATTGCACCATTGCACTCAAGCCTGGGCAACAAGTGCGAAACTCCATCTCAAAAGAAAAAACTTATTTTTAGGCTCTCTGGAACAAAAGCAAAGATCAGGAAGCAAAAAACACACATTTCTGTGGAAAACTTTCAGGTGCACTACTCCCTGTAGTCTTGCAAAAGTCACAGCCAGCATTCTGTACTTGAGTCCATAACCCATGCTGTATGCTTTGGGACACGGGTAGACAACTATATAACATCCACCACACAAGTTTTAGGTAAAACTGCTTATATAAGCCCTGTATTAATAGATACAAACAGGAAGGCACACCAATAGAGACTAAAAAAGCATTTTATAAAATTGAAGCGTCTTCCTGATTTATGAACAAAATATCTGTTAAAAAATAAGATAGGGCTAACAGGGTTTCTGCTTCTGAGAAGATGAAATACAAGTACTATTCTTCTGGCTAAATGCAAAAAAAATACCCTCCTGAAATTACTGTATACAAAACACATAAGAAAATCACAAGGTGACTCACTGTAATCCCAGCACTTTGGGAGGCAGTCAGAGAGGGCTGGATCACGAGGGCCATGGAGTTCGAGACCAGCCCGACCAACATGGTGAAAATCCTGGGATTCACTTAAAAATAGCAAAATTAGTTGGGTGTGGTGGGCTCATGCTCTGTAATCCTAGGCATTTGTTGCAGGATCACCTGGAGGCTGGCTCAAGGACCAGCCCGACTAACATGGAAGGCCTGCTCTACTGGAAACAGGCCTAAACAGGCATGTAATCCCAGCTACTGGAGGCAGGAGAATCACTGAATTCCCAGAGGCAGAGGCTGCAAGTGAGCCGAGATCACTTCATTGCACCTGTTTGCTGAGACTCTATTCAAAAAAGGCAAAGTGGAAAAGAAAAGAGACAATGATGTAGGTGATTTTTCTTTTCTTTTCTTTTTTTTTTTTTTGAGACGGAGTGGTTGCCTAGGCTGAGCAAGTGTGGGTCAATCTCAGCTCACTGCAAGCCCTGCCTCCCAGGTTCACGCCATGCCTCAGGCCTCCTGAGTAGCTTTTGGGATTTACAGCGCCTGCCTCTGGCTAATTTTTTGTATTTTTAGGTAGAGATGGGTTTCACCTGTGGTTAGCCAGGATGGTCTTGGATCTCCTGACTTGATCCACCAGCTCCTTCGCCTCCCAAAAGTGTGCTGGGATTACAGGCTTGAGCCTTGGCACTGCTACTGCCTCAGATTTTTTGCACTCACTATGTTCTCACATAGTGATGGAAATTCAAGTTAGTGCAATAAGGCACTAATAGAAGATAAAAGGCATACGTAACAGAGAGGAAAGACCAAAAAGGTTCTATTTTGGTGGATGATATGATTGTCTATTAGTAAATCAAATAATTACTGGGAAAACACACACACAAAAAAACCTCCTAGAACTGATGATTATAGCAGGGTTGCAAGAAACAAGGAAAACATACAAAAATCAATTGTATTTCTATATATTAGTAATGACTACATGGATGCTAAAATTAAAATATGATACCAGTTAATAGTCACTCAAAAGTGAAATAACTAAGTGTAAATTAATGAAACATGTACAGTAATTGTATGCTGAAAAGTAAAAAATACTGATGAAGGAAATCAAAGATCTAAATACATGGAGAAACATATTATGTTCATAGATTGGCTCAGCAAATAAAATATATCTATTCTCCTCAAATTGATATACAGGTTTGATGGAATTTCTGTTACAATCCCAGCAAGATTTTTTGTAGATATAGATTATTCTAAAATTTGTAGAGAAAGGCAAAGGAACTAGAATAGCTGAAGGAATTTTGAAAAATAAGGATAAAATGGGAAGAATCAGTCTACTTTATTTAAAAATATATAGTTATAATAAACAAGATAGAATGATATAGGTAGAGATATAGGCATGTAGATCAATGTCACAGAATAAAAAAAGAAATAAACACGTACAAATATGCCCAACTGAGTGGTGATCATTATGCTGCTGGAATTATACTCCAAGGATATGACCCTCTCATTCATGCCCAAAAAAGGAAAAAGGCTGAGTACTTGGGAAGTCCAAGGGTAAGAAGTGAAAGCAGAGAGCCTTTAAGGATCTCAAAAGCATCATTGGATAGGGAATCCCAGATTACTGGGTCTGGGGAGACTCCCTAGTCATAGCATAAAGGAATGAGGCAATCATGGAGAAATTAGGTGTCCACATCCTACCATTTCCTCTTGGTTGTCATTTTGTTTCAGGGAAAGTAAAATGTTAAATAGTAGAGGCCCAGAGACAGTTTTGCCCATGGCTGAGAAATCATGACCCAGGTATCACACACACAATTATCATAATTGAGTTTTATCTCTAGCCACCTTGTGGTCCTTTCTAAGGCCTTAAGATGATATTCAGTGTCCAAAAGGGAGTTGTCATAAATGTCAGAACATAGAAGGAGGTCATCTACATATTGGACTAAAGTGATGTCTCCTAGGAATTTTAACTCCCTCAACTGGACATTTAAGGTATGCAAGAAAGAGGTAAGGGTCTCAGTAAATTTTGGGGGCATAATGGTCTAGGTATATTGTGGGTTTTCACAGGTGAAGGCAAGCATGTATTGAGATTTCTTATGAAAGGGAATACTACAACAAGGCAAAACATAAATTGATGTCTATGAAATATTAGGTGTTAGAAAGGGTAGCAAACTGGATAGTGTTAGGATCAGGCACCAAAGGAAATCTATGTTTGACCATTTTACTGATAGATCTCAGATCTTAGACTAACCAATATCATTTCCCTTTTTCTTTTTTTTTTGGAAACAGGGTCTCGCTGTATTTCCCAGGCTGGAGTATGATGGCTATTCACAGGCATGATCATAGTGCACTGCAGCCTCAAACTCCTGGGCTCATTTAATCCTTTTGCTTTAGCGTCCCAAGTAACTGGGACTACAGATGTGCACCTGGCTCCATTTTGTTTTTTAATGGCCAAGATGGTTGTATTGCATGGATTAGAAGTTGTGACAAGAAGTTTTCTTATCAAATAAACTTTGGATTATTGAGCAGGGTCACTCATGTTCTTCTCGTTTTAAACGATATTTGGGAATCTTGGGGAGGAGTACAGAAGAATTTATTTCTACCTTAAGGAGCTCTGCATCCAATATATGCCCAATCTTGGTAGAGGTTTTTTTGCCCCTAATGAAGGAATTCTGTCTAACACTTTATTTAAATCTTTAGTTAAGTAAGTTCTAGGTTGAAGGGGGCAAAGTAACTCAGATCAGAAAAAAATGTTAGGAGACATAATCATGGAGGAGAGGAGTCAGGGACCTGTAGAAGTCCTTTAAGGGTACAATAAATTTTTAAACTCCAATTTATAAGAAGATCCTTTCCTAAGAGTTTTACTGGGGTAGTAGAAATGAGAAGGAAGTTGTGTTGAGTTTTGATGGGTCTCATAGAAACGTTAAAAGGTTGAGAAAGCAGCAGATTGTGAGGTAAATTATCAAAACCCACCACTGGTAGTTGGGTGAGTCCAAGGAAGGAAGGCAAAAAATGAAGTGGTGCCAAAGGTATCGATGAAAACTTTGGTGATGCCCTTCAACTTGTAGGGTAATTTTCCCTTGTGAATTTAATGGTAGTTGAGAGCATTGGAGGACAGTCAACAAGTTTCTGATGAGGTAACCAGAGGGCCCCCTAAGGAGGGGGGCTCAGGTTTTTATCCTTCCTCTTGCGGTCCAGGAAAACCTGGACAATGTGTCCTTCTTCCTTACAATTTTGGTGGGTGTCCCAATCAATGTGAATGCGATTTTGGAGTTTGCCACAGATTAAATTTTTCAGGTTTTTCTAACTATTTTCATGTCAATGCCATAAGCTTGATTCTGCATTTTCCAATTTGTTTTGTTTTGTTTTTTGTTTGTTTGTTTGTTTTTTGAGACTGAGTCTCGCTCTGTCATCTAGGCTGGAGTGCAATGGTGTGATCTCAGCTCATCGCAGCCTCCACCTTCCAGGTTCAAGCGATTCTCCTGAGGCATCTGCCACCACACCTGGCTAATTTTTTGTATTTTTGGTAGAAATGGGGATTCACCAGGTTGGCCAGGCTGGTCTCGAACTTCTGACCTCAGATGATCCACCCACCTTGGCCTCCCAAAGTGCTGGGATTACAAGCGTGAGCCACCACGCCCGGCCCCCAATTTTTTAAAAATACTCTTTTCATAATGTTGGGCTAATGTCTGGAGTTCAGACATGTTTGGATTGTGTCAGCTAATATAAGTTTTCTGGAAAATGTCAAGGAATTCCAGTCTGAGATTATTTTCAAAGCTTGTGGCCAGAACAGAGGCAGTTTGGCAAGCCAATTTCAGGCCCAAATACTCTTTTCATGTTGTCTCGATGGCAACAATCGAGGGTGATAATTAGCTACAGTTTCATCCCTTTGTTGTTTACAATTTTGAATATATGACAAATCTAGTCTCTGTGATAGATCTGAGGGATGGATCCTCTCCTAATAATTTTTCTTTTACTTCTTTCAGTTTCTGATGAGAATTGGGGGGTAGTCTGAGATCCTTGAAAGTCTTCTGGAATTGTGGTACATTTGGCTGTTTTAAACTAAAGGACCAACCAATAGGTGGATAAATTGATACAAATTGGGGAACCCAGAGAGTATACACCTAAGACAGTTCTAAATTGTTCAATACACCTTTACCTTTTCTTTTGGGGATCAGGAAAGTCTTTGTTGATGGCATGTAATTCAGACCAATACCTAGGTTTAAATGTTATCTCTTCTGTTGGACTCACTTGGGAACAGGTACCAGCCATACACTTGGCTTCATCTTCAGGAGGTGGGGGCCTTGTGAACCATACAGCTATAAGGTTGATCAGCTGGGAGTGCAACTGGTGGAGGACATTCTGGGAGAGAAGGATACAAAGGTGAGCTGAGAGGGGAATATGGGGATGCTGTTAAGGACTCTAGGGACTTACTGGACCAGAAAAACTTTTCTGAAGTCATTAAGAGCTTGAATGGTTTGAGTGAGGTATGAATTATTTGGCTGCTATTTTTCAAGTTCTTCATACCAGGTGTAACAAATGGACAATTTTTTTTTCTTTTTTTTTTCTTTTTTTTTGAGACAGAGTTTCGCTCTTGTTGCCCAGGCTGGAGTGCAATGGCGCAGTCTCAGCTCATGGCAACCTCTGCCTCCCAGGTTCAAGAGATTCTCCAGCATCAGTCTCCCGAGTAGCTGGGATTACAGGCATGTGCCACCATGCCTGGCTAATTTGTATTTTTACTAGAAATGGGTTTTCTCCATGTTGGTCAGGCTGGTCTCGAACTCCCGACCTCAGGTGATCCGTCTGCCTCGGCCTCCCAAAGTGCTGGGATTATAGGTGTGAGCCACTGCACCCTGCTGACAATTGTGTTTTCAAGATTTTTGTTCCTTTTTGTTCTAGGGCTCTTAGATAGACAAACAGAGATATTCTAGGAGCTCCAGAGGGGCCATGTAGGTCAAGAGAGTTTTAGGAAAATTTTCCCAGTAAGAAGGTAAACAATGCTATAGTGGCAAAGCATGTAGTCAGCAGGAGTTTCAGAGGAGGGGATTTCAGCCGGGCACAGTGGCTCACACCTGTAAGATCACTTGAGCCCAGCAGTTGGAGACCCACCTGTGTAACAACATGGTCAAACCCTGTCTCTACAAAAAATACAAAAATTACCCGGGTGTGGTGGCATGCACTTGTAGTCCCAGCTACTCCAGAGGCTGAGGCAGGAGGATCACTTGAGCCCGGGAGGCAGAGGTTACAGTGAGCTATGATCATGCCACAGCACTCCAGCCTGGGCCACAGAGCGCGATCCTGTCTCAAAAAAAGAAAGGGTGGGGGAGGGGATTTCGGTTGATTAAGAAGTGCTCATGTCCTTGACTAATGGTACCCTTACATTTATGAACAGAGAAAACTGGGATTCTAACCCAGCCTGTTTCTTAGAGAGACTAAACTCTTACAGAGAACCCCTGGACTCTAACCCAGTGTCTATTTATCTGGAACTCTAATCCAGCTTCTAGACCATATGCAGAATCTTAAGAATCAAAATCTAGCCCAAAATGCTTAAACCGACATTTATCCAAAACACTAGATTTTGGGGTTGGACTGAAAACAAGATGCCCAAATGAGCAAGCTGACTGGAGACAAAGTAGTAGTGCTTGCTGGGAGACCTGCTTGTCATGTCCAAGAGTCTGACAGTGTGTTTCCCATTTAGGTCCCAGTCACAGCACTGAGAAACTGTCAAAAGAGAACCAGAGCCAGACACTAGTTAAGCCAGTGTGCTCTGAGAGACCAAAACAAACTCCTCTTTATCAACTAAGACAGACCCTAAGGTTAAGGAAACAAAGTTACCTATGGGTCCAGGGTTCAGGGCCTGGCTGGGGTGGCAAATTTCTGAATTCCTACAAGAAAAACCACGCTCTTACTTAACTCTCTAGCAATAGGAACTATCAGGAAAATTATGATAACTCTAATTCACAACTCAGACCACTGTAAGTCTGATTGGACAGAGGACCAGCCTTAAAAACATTCTTTTCTGACAAGCTATTGAAGACCTTTTGCCAGTTTCAGCCACTTTATAGAGGATGGGCACAAACTGTCTTGTGTCCTATAATTTAAATTTTGACATAAAAAGCCAAATTCTACCTCATTTTAATACCAAAACCTCATCCCAAAGTGAACATGGGATGTATGTTACATACATGCTTAGCCAAGCTGCATGTGCTTGGCTCCCCTCATAAATAGTATAGCTTTCCCCCCAAAACCTACTGAATATGTAAGATACCAGCCCTGTGAGGTATAAGACCCAATCCGTCCTTCCCTTCTTTGAAAAGAGAATGCCTTTGGTCTCTCTCCATGCTGGAGATTTTCTCTTCCCAGCTTGCAGACCAGTATTGCTAATAAAGCTCTCCTTTCTACTATTTAGCCATCCTGGTGGTTTTTTGGATGACATCAGTAAAAAAATATTTTATTCAGAAACTATTGCAAGACATGGTGGGGCGTGGTGGCTCACGCCTGTAATCCCAGCACTTTGGGAGGCTAAGGTAGGCAGATCAGTTGAGGCCCAGGGGTTGAGACGAGCCAGGCCAACACGGCAAAACTTCATCTCTACTAAAAGTACAAAAATTAGCCAGGTGTGGTGGCACATGCTGGTAATCCCAGCTACTCAGGTGGCTGAGGCATGATAATTGCTTGAACCTGGGAGGTGGAGATTGCAATGAACTGAGATTGGGCCACTGCACTCCAGCCTTGGTGACAGAACAAAGCTCTATCTCAAAAAAACAAAACAAAACAAAAAACAAAACAAAACAAAAAACCCAAAAAGAAGAAGAAGAAGGGCCAGGCGCATGGCTCATGTCTATAATCCCAGCACTTTGGGAGGCCAAGGCAGGCGGATCATCTGAAGTTGGGAGTTCGAGATCAGCCTGATCAACATGGAGAAACCTCATCTCTACTAAAAATACAAAGTTAGCCGAGCATGGTGGCGCATGCCTGTAATCCCAGCTACTTGGTAGCTATACATAGAAGAGCAGCAAGGATGTACAAAAGGGGCAGCCTTGCTCAGGGACCTTTATGTTCATTATCAAGGTTAATGGAAGCTAAATCACAGACACTGGTTTGAAGAAGGTAATATTTTGGCCCTCTGCATCAGCAAGGAAGAGAAGAAAACTTTTTGCAGAACAATTGATTAAAATTGTGCCGTTATCTGAGGCCCTACAGCCCACACTTTACATCCCCACAGCCAGGAAGAGAAAGGGCACCCAGTTTCAATATGCAACTGGGCTGCAATATACTTGGAGAAAACACTGAAGCTTCAACCATGACCTTTGGGGTACCAACTCCAAAACCTTGAGAACCAAAAATAAAAAACTTTGAGAACCCCTAGTCTAAAGAAGGGGAGCCTCAGCTCTCCTCCAAGCCCCGGAAGCTGCTCAGTTCTTGCTGAGATGACAAAAAGTGCCTGAAGGTCATCCACATCCTCAACCTTCCTTGTCTGTCCTGAAGAGAGGAGAACAATTGCTCCCTAAGGCTACCTTCTCCAAGAAACCAGAACTGACCCCTGCAGAAATGGGCACAGCCAGTGATATGGAAGGGAAGTGCTGGAAAGGGAAGATCATAGTCCCTTTAAATGATACAGAAGGGGGTAAGGGTGGGGTCTCTGCCTAGGGCTCCATCCCCAGGCCTGTGCCTACAGACCTATGTGAAGACAGGCATTTTTGTTTTCCTGCCCAAATGTGGAATTTCCCAAGACCTCCCCTGGCCTGCCACGCCCCAATCCTGTGCCTATAGGAACCCCTAGATCCTAGCAGACACACACACAAGCTGCTGGACGTCCAGAGAAGCAGATCAGCAGAAGAAGACACAGGCAGCTAAACACAGAGAGGAGCACATCAGCGGAGGAACACACGGGCGACTGGACATCGACAGGAACGCACCAACAGGCACTGGCATGCTGCAGGCCCAGACCAGCAGAGCAACGTGCAGAGTTTGGCCAGGACACTCAGAGGAGAGCCTGGGCCACTGAGCGGCCCAACTCCAGGGGAAAACCGTCCCACTCTATCCCCTTCTGGCTTCCCTCATCTGCTGAGAGCCACCTCCACGCAATAAAACTTTGCACTCATTCTCCAAACCCAGGTGTGATTCTATTCTTCCAGTACACCAAGGCAAGAACCCAGGATACAGACAGTCCTCTGTCCTTGCAATAGAGTAGAGGGTCTAATGGAGCTTCACCAGGACACAGCCTGCAGCACAGGACCATTCCTGAGCCCCTGCTATGGGCTATTCTGGGTTCCCACAGTCCCCTGGCTTACTTTAGCCTGGGGTTGCTCCCTGGACTGGAATCCTCTCTTCAGCACCTGCCCCCTGCCGAGCTGGGCTGCAAGTTCCTGAGAGACAGGGTTGGGACCATGTCCCTCTTGTTTACTGTTTGATGCCCAGTAATTCAGTCACTATTTGTTGAATACATGAAGCTGCTGGGAGACTCGCGGCCCCTGGGTGGGATGGTCAAGTTAGAGTCCCATCTCAGGCACCTGGTAGTCAGATATGCTCATAATCTCTTCTCTTTGGGGTGTGTTCATGTGTGTGTGTTTTTGTGTGTGTTTCCTGTCTTCCCTAAGGAGGACTCAGGAGCTCCCTGAGGATGTGTTTGATAAACCGGTTTTAGTTAATGCCCCAACTCTGCTCCTTAGGTGACTGACTCTCCTCTTCACCATCTCCACCCCTGCCCAGGAAAGATCCCTCCTGAGGGGTCCCCAGCTGTTCCCTTCCCCAGCTCTGTTTCCTGAGGAAAGTTCCTGCTTCCTTATCTGGAAGATCGGGGAGTTGGGCTCCTTGAAGAGCAAGGAGCCCGTCAGTTCCATGATCTCTCATTTACCTGTGGCCTGAACACTGCCCCCTCCTGAACAGCTTGGGGATCGGGAGCAGGGACTTGGCGGGGTCTAGACCCCACTCTCCCTCCATGGTGACTTGAGTTGTGGGGAGGAAAATGTCTGTTGCCCGCCCAGGCACTTCTGGGACAATAAACATACTTATCTAGACAAGGGCCTCGGCCAGAGGAAAGAAGGCTCAGAGACAGAAGGAAGTAGGCAGGAAGACCTTCCTGACAGTAAATGTAATTAAGACCAGAAACCACTTACCAAGGAAAGTATGGGTGTCCTTTTCCTGGAGATTATAGAAACCTGGAAGCTAGTGGGCCCCCAGAGAGCAGCTGGTCCAGCCCCTTCATTGTATAGATAAGAAAACTGAGACCCACAAAAGAAGGTCCCTGCCCGGGGTCACGGAGCTGCATAATGTAAGAGCAGAGACCAAGACCTGATGCTAGGACTCTCTGGCCAGATCAGTTTCCATTACTCCAAGCTGAGAGGCTTCCTTCAACCACAGGACAGCCCGGCTGATTTTCTCAAGTGTCTTTGCTGTACAGATGAGAACTTCTTGTGGTCCCCAGAGGGTAAAAGTCCTATGGGAGGGAGAGGTGAGGCCAAAGCCCCTGTCCTCAGGATGCTCAGACCCAGGTTGTTGCTTAGACACTCCCTTGCCCCTGCTGAGGACAAGAGGGACACCGTCACTCTGGCGTGACTGATGGCTGGCTCCTTGGCTGGGGTTTGGGATCTCTCCCTAAAGACTTCCCTGTACTTGCAGTGCACCCTCCCCTGCCACACACACACACAGAAGGCCCCTCACTTGGGCAGTCAGAACCCCTTTGGGGAGCTGCTTCCAAAAGGTTCTGGACGAGGCTCACCTGGGATGTGGGGCACAGATATTTAGGAATAAAAGTTTCTTCTGGGTGAGGGGGAGACTGAGGCACATGCACTCAAGGGCAGTCACCTGGGAGGAGAGAAATGGGCCAGGGAGATCACAGAAGGTGGGATTGCACTGGTCTTGACAGATCCCGGGTAGGACCTGGACTAGTATGAGGGTGGGGGCAGGAGTGGTGGAGGCCTTTACTGCCCCCTTCCTAAAGGCTTCCCTCATCTTTCTGGAGGTAGGGCAGGTAGGGGTGTCAGAGCGTGGTCATCACGGCACACATAGGAGTTTGGACTCCTGATATGAGTTAACAACCTGACCCAGTCCCTGAGTAGCAGGGTGACACTGAGCTCTTCATTTCACTGTCTTGAATCTCAGTCTCATCTCAAAATTTGGGAACTAACAATACCTTCTGTAACTCAAAGTGGAGCTCACAGGGGTCTCAGGAAGAGCCTGCAGGTCAATGATTTCCAGGACAATCCTAGTTCCTTGTAATTTCAGGATATTCCTGAGGGGGAACTCGTAGATTAATGTGTGGACTTTATTTACATCCTGACTACAAAAAGTAAAAAAAACACCATAACATAAACCCTCCATAACATTGATGAGACATGAAACATTTAAAGTTTGGACATTTCCTGGGTATTTGATGATATTATGGAATGATTACTAATTGCTTTAGGTGTTATAATGACACTGTAGTTATGCTGAAAGGGGTTATTATCTTTCAGAGCTCCATATTGGAATACTTGTGAATCCAATGACGTGTGACTGGTCAGGAGCTGATAATCGCTGAAGCTGGATACTGTGTACAAGAGGGGTCACTATGCCCTTCCACTTGTATACAGACTTGAAATTTTCCATAACGACATATTTTAAATATGAAGTAGCGAAGGGTGGAGCAGTTTACCCAACTGTGGCTTATCTGTCCTTTGGAAGACTTTTCAAATAGACATAATGCTGGCAAATGTAAGAAAAGCTTTGTATCCAATTTGTGAGCACCAGCACCATTGCCGATGGGTGCTCGTGACTGGAGACAGCAACTGTGCCCCCTCATTTCAGCCCCTCATTGAGCAGCATCTGTGCTGCTCCTCTCAGCCTGTGGCAGCTGGTTTGGTTGCCAGGCAATGGAAGGCAGAGACCAGAAGCCCTTTTCTTGGGAGGAAGAAAGGGGAGAGGAAGGGGAGAAGCAAGAAAGAAGCTCATAGTCGGAAGGCTTGTTCCCGCCTGAGAGTCTGGCCCAGGGGTGAGGGGAAGGGAATGGGGGTAAGGTCCTCACAACCCCCACTTTCCGTGGTTTACTCCTAGGGAACAGCCCCACTTTCAGAGCTTGAAGCCCCAGAGAGACGGAGAGGGAATGCACGCACCTGCACCTCCTGTGAAGGTCAGGGAGATCTGTGACTAAGGAAGATGCCAATTAGCACCAGTCCACAGAGAGCTCTGGACAGACCTCTCCTGGGTACTTCTAAACTCTTATTATTTCAACAATTCTAGGAAAGCAGCTCGTCAAATGGAAAAATCTGCATTGGTGATCACCCTGAACTGGGGCCATCCCAGAAGGCAAGAGGGTTGGGGTCTTCTTAGGCAGTGGAGAAACGTGTTCTTCCTGTCCTTTGGGGACGGGAAGTAGAAGCCTCTGGCGCTGCACAGTGGGCTGGCAGTCTCATGGGTGCTGACTGGGTTGGGGAGCCCCACGTTCTGGCATTGCTTCAGACCCGGCTGTCACCAAAGGCTGTGTGGGCCCGAGCCTGTCCTGACTCTCAGTTTCCTGATCTCTAGCAGGGAATTATCTTATATGGTCTCTTGCCTGTCTTCACTCTCAAATGTACTAGATTACGACACGCTCCCCGACTTCCACCCCGGGCAGGAATTGCTCTCACCCAGGGTTATAGGAGCCTGTGTGGCACACCCTACTCTCACCCACCAGGCCAGACTGAAGAAACCAACACAGCTGGTTACCTCTGTCCCTCTTCAGTGAGGGCACTTCCCAGAGCCACCCTGTTGTGATCATGGGCCGCCTCCTGGTGGCCTGGGAGGTGGGATTCAGAGGGGCTCTAGGCAGGCAGGTTGAGGGTAAGATCAGCAGCAGCCCCACTGCTGCTTGAAAAGATCGACTTTTCAAGAACAGGCATCTGAGACAGAGTGTCTGTGCTGAATGAGGAAAACATCAGGAAGGCCAGCTGTCTATAGCTGAGCAAGAGCAGGGCCCAGACAGCCCCCTCTTTCTGCAGCATCTTTGTGGCTCCTGGTTGCTAGGAGCAGGCGCTTCTGTTACTAAGCAACGGGAGCCCGTTGGATTAAAACCAATTTCCTGAGCTCTCTAAAAGGGGGAGGGAGAAGAGGTGGAATACAGATGGTCTAGGGAATCTCATGTTTGCCCTCAAGCTTAACTGGATGTTGGGGGTGGAGGGTGAATATGTACCAGGTACTTAGTATAAAGACTGAGAGTCAGAATGGAATTAAGATGCTGATTAGAGCAGTAATGAATGCTAATGCTGCTCCTTTGCAAAACCCCAGGAAAGGCATGTGGTCCCTGGGGGTGTTTCTAAACTCTTATTATGTCAAAAATCCTAGATATCACCTGACTTGGCTAGACAAAACTGGGCAGAGTTCCTTCTTCAAATACAGAGGATCAATGCGTTTTAAGCTCAACGGGCCCCCAAGTGTCCTGGAGTTTAACCACTTGCTGAATGACAAAGGACCCCCCACCCCCCATCTCTGCTTAGATATCCTCTTTGATGACTGGGTGCTTACTTCCTCCTGACACAGGACTTTCTGTATCTCCTCCCCGCCGCTCCCCCACCCCCCCACCCCCGACCAGGTGGAGTCTGGCTCTAGTCACCCAGACTGGAGTGCAGTGGCGCGATCTTGGCTCACGGCAACCTCCACCTCCCAGGTTCAAGCAATTCTCCTGTCTCAGCCTCCCGAGTAGCTGGGATTACAGGCATGAACCCAGCTAATTTTTGTATTTTAGTAGAAACAGGGTTTCACCATGTTGGCCAGGCTGGTCTCCAGCTCCTTACCTCGTGATCCGCCCGCCTTGGCCTCCCAAAGTGCTGGGTTACAGGCGTGAGCCACTGCGCCCGGCCCCTTTCTGTTTCTTATCAGTAGAAAGTACTTTGTTCTGTGGAATCCAAGTCAGTCTCCTTGTGGCTCCTTCCGGCAAGGAGCATTGGGAGGAAGGAGCGAGGTAAGGGGAGGAGGGCAGCCACTCCAATCTGCTTTGCTATAGAGATCTGTAACCTCTACTTTCTGTGACCCCCCAACCTCCATCACTAGCCACCTCTCAGGGGACAAGCCAGGCTTGAAGGGTAGGACAGCCCTCACCACAGTTTGCAGGCCTCTGATCCCCTACTTTCCATTTGGTCTTTATGTGCATAGGGGTATATTGTAATCTCCTTAAAGGGTGAACTGCTACTTTTGATGAATTTGCAGAGTCCAGGACACAATTCTTGTCTCAGACTTCTTTCACTGCCTTGCTCAGACAGGGACCTCCTGGCTCAAGACCATGTCAGTGGACAGGTGTTTCTCCCTCTAGTAGGGTTTCTGTTTTCAGGAGGACTGGCTAGGTCAGGAGGAGAAGGCAATGGGTCCTCTCCATGCTAAGTACTGGTCTTTGATCCTGAAGGTCTTCAGGTCTTGGCTCCTGATTTCTGAGCAGGACTCTTTCCTGCTCTTGTGCCTGTCTCGGCTTCGGCAAGCTCAGCCCAGGTGGCAGACCACTTTTCCTCTGCGGGTACCCCACAGTGATCAAGGATACATTCAGTTTGGCTGAACAAACATTTTATATTTCTCTATAACACTTTCTACAATGTAACATATGTTTTACCTATTTATTTTGGTTCTTTTCCTTCCAACTGTGACACAATGTCCATGAGGGATGAGATTTTTCTGTGTTTTGTTAGTTGCTGTATTTCAGTGTGTAGAACAAGTGTGGCACCTAGTAGGTGCTCAAGAAATATATGCTGAATAATGAATATATGTTTACATATGTAATTAAGCTTTTTATATTGTTGGGACTCAGAAAAAAAATACCCCAAAATGAAGGCCTCAGGTGCTGGGAAAACTGGCTATCCATATGCAGAAGAATGAAACTGAACCTCTATCTCTCGCCATATACAAAAATCAAATGAAAATGAATTAAAAACTTAACTCTTATACCTGATGTAAATGACGAGTTGATGGGTGCTGACGAGTGCAGCACGCCAACATGGCACAAGTATACATATGTAACAAACCTGCACATTAGGCACATGTACCCTAGAACTTAAAGTATAATAATAAAAAAAAAAAAAACTTAACTCTAAGACCTCAAACTATGAAACTACTTAAAAAAAAAAAAAAAAAAAGCACTGGGGCCAGGCACGATGGCTCACGCCTGTAATCCCAGCACTTTGGAGGCCGAGGCAAGTGGATCACCTGAGATCAGGAGTTCAAGACCAGCCTGGCCAATATGGTGAAATCGCATCTCTACCAAAAATCCAAAAATTAGCCGGGTGTGGTGGCAGGCACCTGTAATCCCAGCTACTCCAGAGGCTGAGGCAGGAGAATAGCCTGAACCTGGGAGACGGAGGATGCAGTGAGCCGAGATTGTACCATTGCACTCCAGCCTGGACTCCATCTCCAAAACAAAACAAAACAAAAACAAACAAATGAAAAACCATTGGAGAACTCTCTGGAACATTGGACTGGGTAAAGATTTCTTTTCTTTTTTTTTTTTTTTTTTTGAGACAGATTCTCGCTCTGTCGCCCAGGCTGGAGTACAGTGGCACAATCTCGGCTCACTGCAACCTCCGCCTCCCGGGTTCAAGTGATTCTCCTACCTCAGCCTCCAGAGTAGCTGGGATAATAGGCATGAGCCGCCACACCCGGCTAATTTTTTTGTATTTTAGTAAAGATAGGGTTTCACCATGTTGGTCAGGCTTGTCTCAAACTCCTGACCTCAAGTGATCCAACTGCCTCTCCCTCCCAAAGTGCGAGATTGCAAGCGTGAGCCACCATTCCTGGCCGCTGATTTTTTTGTTGTTGTTGTTGGCCAGCTGGTCTTGAACTCCTGACCTCAGGTGATCCACCTGCCTCAGCCTCCCAAAATGCTCGGATTACAGCTGTGAGCCACTGTCCCCAGCCTGATCTACCTTTTTGAGTGTAGGAGATAAGACCCCCATTCCAGAGAGGGTCGTGTCCTATACCCATAAAGAAGGTATGCTGCATAAAGAAGCCAAGAATAAGCTGAATGGACAGGCCTTGCTTGGTGTCCCTCAGTCTATTACTATTAGCTCACACCATTTTGGCCAATCATATTTCTACATGGCTGTCCATGCTTCATCACACCTAAGGATAAAAATATACTGTTTACTTTGGGTCTTTGGATCTGCAAGCTAATGACTCCTGCGTCACATAAAACTGTAATCAAATAAACTTGTTATGCTTTTCTCTTGTTAAACTGTCTTTTGTTATAGAAGTGTCTGCTGTGACCCTTACGATGGAGACTAAAGGTATCACACCCTTTCTGCTCCTATAGTATATCTATATGGCATGATATCCAGGCCAAATTTCTGAATGAAAGAAACAATGTACAAAACAGTATGTATTATATGGTAACTTTTGGGTAGGAGGACAAAAGAGAACTATATAAGAGAGATTTATTTTTGTAACTGCACAGGATATCATTGGGAAGATAAACCAGAAACTGGTAATACTGGTTGACTCCAGGAAGGAAAGTTAGATGACTGAAAGACAGGTATAGAATACCTGCTTTTCATGATGTACCTTTTTGTGCCTTTTGAATTTTGTACCATTATCATGTATTACTTTTAAAAACATTTTTATTAAAAATGTAAGGCTTAGAAAGAACTGTAAAACCTCAGAAATAAACCTCAGAAATAAAAGCCAACTCACTGTATCATCTCCAGAAACTCCAGGCACTACTATTTGTGAGTCTGCTTCTCAGACATTAGTCATATAGACCTATGTTATGTGCCCCCTCAACTGCCGTTCTTCTAGGCAGCCTATATTTATCACTGATAACTTATAACTTGCCACTACTGTAAGTTGTTATGCTAAAACAGACAAGTTCACATTATATGCCAAACATGTCCAGCCACATTAGTTTCAATCAGCAAGACCTCATTACATCATTCTTTCTTATCAAAAGCTTAATAACCTTTTCCCTGTCAGCAACATGAAGATATGTCTATCTTTGGTGAGATAAGCCCTCTCATTCACTGCTCTCAAGAGTGTAAATTAGTAAAGTTTTTTCAGAAGATGGTGTATGAATATGTACTAAAGCTCAAAAATATTCATCTTCATGAACATCCACTTCTAGATAGCCTAAAAAAAAATTAGAAATGTGCATCATGTTTTATGCCTAAAGATGTTTGTCATGGGCTGGGTGCAGTGGCTCAGGCCTGTAAACCCAGCACTTTGGGAGGCTGAGGCAGGTGGATCACCTGAGGTCAAGAGTTTGAGACCAGCCGACCAATATGATGAAACCCTGTCTCTACTAAAAATACAAAAATTAGCCAGGTGTGGTGGTGTGCAACTATAGTCCCAGCTACGTGGGAGGCTGAAACAGGAGAATTACTTGAACCCAGGAGGTGGAGGTTGCAGTAAGCTGAAATCGTACCACTGCACTCCAGCCTGGGTGACAGAGCGATTCCATCTCAAAAAAAAAAAAAAAAAAAAAAAAGATATTTATCATGGTGTTGCTTATACTGGGAAAATATCTGAAATCATGTAGATGTCTAACAAGAGGAAAACAGTTTTAAAATAAATTGTGGCATGATATTCTATCATGGAGCCATTAGAAAAAAAATCAACTTTTGTGGGAAACTGGATTTAATCAAACCTTACTGAGGAATGTTGAAGGATGTGGTTAACCATATGTACTATTAAAGAAAAGCAGAGCCAAACAGTAAAGTAGTAAAAACAGATTTTATTCAGAAGTTACTGCAGTAGGAAAATAAGACCTTGATACAGAACTGGGCTCAGTTCTGAATAAAGAAAAAGTAGGGGTTTATAACTAAGAAGCAGGGTAGGGAGTGTCACTTGGTATTTGTAAAATTTTTTTTTTTTTTTTTTGAGACGGAGTCTCGCTAGCCCAGCTAATTTTTTGTATTTTTAGTAGAGACAGGGTTTCACCATATTGGCCAGGCTGGTCTCTAACTCCTGACCTTGTGATCCGCTCGCCTTGGCCTCCCAAAGTGCTGGGATTACAGGCATAAGCCACCACGCCCGGCCTGTAAAATTACTAAGAGAAGACATCGAGGGTAGAGGGAATTCTTGCTAAACTGACCTAACACATTCCTTGTTGAAGGTAGGCCATGGTGATCAGATATCAAAGTGTATGTGTTGGGGGGATTCTCTTTAAACTGAATAAGCAGGATTCTTGCTGAAATTGGGCAATGCAGGCCCAAAAAGAATGGAAACTGAAGTCCGAGGTCAAGGACTAATTGACAAGAGGGCATAGAGGAGACTAACTAAAGTTTGGTCAAGGAGAGTTACATTGTCATTCCCTCCTCTTGTTTAAATAAATAAGATACATTTTCTTTACTTTGAATAATCTAAATCCATTTTGTTCATTTAGGACTAGCGAATAGTAGAGGGTATTTACTGGGTGGTCCAAATCATCATTAAACAAGGGGGATTTCTCTGGGAAAAAGAAGGAAAACAGGCCAGGCACAGTGCCTCACGCTTGTCATCCCATCACTTTGGGAGGCCGAGGCAGGTGGATCACCTGAGGTCAGGAGTTTGAAACCAGCCTTGACCAACGTGGTAAAACCCCGTCTCTACTAAAAATACAAAAATTAGTTGGACGTTGTGGCATCCGCCTGTAATCCCAGCTACTAGGGAGACTGAGGCAGAAGAATCGCTTGAACCCAGGAGGCAGAGGTTGCAGTGAGCTGAGATCCCGCCATTGCACTCCAGCCTGGGCAACAACAGGGGAACTCCGTTTCAAAAAAAAAACAAAAAAACAAAAAAACAGAACAAAAAAAAAAAAAAAAAAAGGAGGAAAACAAAGACTAATGGGTGGAATAGACACTAAACTCAGTTTCTGTGTCCAGAGGGCAGCAAGTTAAGATTCCTAGATGTTGGTCTCAAAACATCTTTAGATATGGAGTGAGGATAGCAGTGGCAATTCGATGAATTTCCTGGTTTGCAGTGTGAATGTCTTTGGTGATAGCATACATATCAATGTCACAGTCATGGTTATTTCCTAGAATAGAGCATGGAAACATCCAGCTTTAGCTTGCAAGGCTTCTTTAAATAGTCTCGATGAAGATCTAGGCTTTTAAGTTTTAGTTCTCAGTCATGACAAATCAGGAGAATAGGGGAAAAAATGGAAATGTTAGTTTGGAGAATTGTAATCAGATGTTGGTGAAAACTGGAATTGATACTTTGGTAACAACTAACAAAATGTGTGATAATGGTAGGATCCGGTCTAATTCATGGAAGATAAAAACGTAGAAAGTAAAATGGAGTTTAACAAGAGGTCAAAAAAAACATAGCTCAAGGACAATGAACAGGACTATAATAACCCACAAGAGTGTGCCATAGTTTTCCATTGAAACATAAAATTTCTCTCTATAGTCACCCCTCTTCTGTTTCTTGTTTACAAAATAAGTCTGATCTCATGAGATTTGGCCATATTACTCACATAAATGAAGCAAGAATTGTAACTCACCACATAGGTCTTTTTTGGTTTGTCTTGCTGAAACTTTTAATAAGAAATCTTAGAATGGACTTTTAAAAGCTTAAGGCTATGAAGCCAAGCCAAGATCTTGCCATTAGACTTCAACTATAATACCTATAGATTTGGGTAAATTTTTCTCTTCTTGAGGTCTCCAAAATATCCTGAGGTTCCCAGACATTCCAGGAAGTGACTTTCCTTACTCACCTGAAAGTCTGGGTGCCTTGTAAGCCAGGTAGCATGCTGATTTTTCCAAGGGGGCTTTGTAGGCACTAGTTTCATAAAGTCAACCTTAGTTTCTTAAAACTACCTGATCATAAGCTAATTCTAAGCACATCATTCTCAAATATGAGATTGCAATAAAAGTTTTGGTAATATAACCAACTTTTCCAATTGTGTCTTGTTACAAGGAGAACAGATTCTTGCTGAACTTATACAAATAACTATGTTGCCATGAACATAAAAACATTCACTAAGAGTTTCTGAATTCTGGGGGATCAGGTAGGGAGAAATAATTGTTTCATCTTTGTTCACAAGGTATACTTTACCAAATTGCTGTAAGTTATAGATAGCTTAGTCATTAAAAATTATAATCATCGACCAGGCACCGTGGCTCACGCCTGTAATCCCAAAACTTTGGGAGACCAAGGCGGGCAGATCACAAGGTCAAAAGATCAAGACCATCCTGGCCAACATGGTGAAACCCTCGTCTCTACTAAAAATACAAAAATTAGCTGGGCGTGGTGGCACATGCCTGTAGTCTCAGCTACTTGGGAGGCTGAGGCAGGAGAATCGCTTGAAACCAGGAGGCGGAGGTTGCAGTGATCCGAGGTCACGCCACTGCACTCCAGCCCGGTGACAGAGTGAGACTCCATCTTAATTTAAAAAAAAAAAAAAGATAATCACCCTCATCAGTTAATTCAGTCTCATGTAATTAATTATTGTTCTGCTTAATCTTGGGTTAGCAGTTTTACAAATCCATCAAGTTCTTCATTAGTCCTGGAAATTCTTACTCAATGGAATGGCATGGTCTCAAATTATCAGAGGTTTATATTTCATAGTACCTGTCTTTCTCTTGAGTTTCTTTGAAGATGAAGCATTTGTTCTATAATGCATTCACAGAAGAATCAAAGTAAAGTAAAAACTATCTGTGATGACAAAAGATTTAAAATAGTCAAAGTTAAAGATCTGATGAGAGTTCACTTGATAAGCAAATTTAGTTATTTCTGTAGTATACAATATTTTAACATAAAAACTGGAATTGTGACTGATAACTTAATTATGCTGGACATATAATAAAGAGCAAGGGTATTGACAAATTTCTATGAACTTCATACAGTTTCTGAAACATTTATATTACTAACAGATACCCATACAAATATAAAGAAGGTTAAACACCATTAAAATTTTTTTAAATATCATTTTTATTTGACAACGCTTTCCATGTAATTTAACATATCAATAGCCTAATTAGTTTAATATTTTTCTTTTTTCTTTTTCTTTTTTTTTTTTTTTTTTTTTTTGAGATCGAGTCTCTGGCTTCTGTCGCCTGAGGCTGAGGTGGCCGATCTCAGCTCACTGTGCTCTGCCTCCTGGTTCACTTACTGCCTCAGCCTCTGCCTAGCTGGGACTACAGGCTCACCACCGCCTGCCAGTTTCTTTTATTTCTAATAGAGACGGTTTCACCCTGGGAGAAGGGATGGTCTCTCATCTCCTGACCCTGATTCACTCGGCTCTCTGCCTCCTCCCAAAGTGCTGGGATTACAGGCTTGAGCCACTGCCCGCCCATTTCTTTTCTATGAGAATGACTTGTTATTTTTATTTATTCATTTATTTGCTGATGGTTTATTTTTTTTGAGACAGGAGTCTCACTCTGTCGCTTCTAGGCTGAGGTGTAGTAGGTGCCATCTTGGCTCACTTCAGCCCTCCGCCTCCTGGTTCACCATTCTCCGCCAGCCTTTAGCCTCCTCCCAAGCCACCATAAAACTGCCCGGCCATTCCTGCTCTTTTGTATTTCAGCATTCAAGCCACCCACAGACATGGGTTCCCATTCCCACCTCTTCGTTATCCACTCCCAGCCCCAGTCAACGTCCTGAGCTGTTGGCCTTTGTATAGGGTCTCACCATGTTGCTCAGGCTGGAGTGCAGTGGTATGATCATGACTCACTGTAGCCTCAACCTCCTGGACTCAAATGATTGTCCCACTTCAGTCTCCTGAGTAGCTGTGACTACAGGCATTCACCACCATCCTTAGCTAATTTTTTAAATGTTTGTAGAGACAGGGTCTCCCTATGTTACCCAGGCTGGTCTCAAACTCCTGGGCTCAAGTGATCTTCCTGCGTTGGCCACCCAAAGTGCTGGGATTACAGGCATGAGCCACCATGCCCAGCCAATATCTCTCTTTTTATAAGGAGAGAGAGTAAGTCTTTTGAGATTTTTCAGAGCCCATCTGGAATATAACAAATTTAGCTGGAGGTCAAAAAGACTTCATTTAAAATTTGATTTTTGGAAGTTTGTCAAAAATATTAAAAGGTTTGAATGCTTGACTGAATAGGATCACAGATCACTATAAAGCAATACCTAGTTATCTATTTAAAATATCAAAAAATATTTTAAAGGGCTGGGCATGGTGGGTCCCGCCTGTGATTCCAGCAGTTTGGGAGGCCGAGGTGAGGGGATCACCTGAGGTCAGGAGTTCGAGACCAGCCTGGCCAACATGGTGAAACCCCGTCTCTACTAAAAATACAACAATTTAGCAGGGCATGGTGGTGCATACCTGTAATCCCAGCTACTTGGGAGGCTGAGGCAGGAGAATCACTTGATCCCGGGAGGCAGAGGTTGCAGTGAGCTGAAATCGTGCCATTGCACTCTAGCCTGGGCAACAAGAGCAAAACTCCATAACAGAAAAAAAAAAAAAAGGAAAGAAAATGAAAAACAAATTCTAGTTTAGCATCATTGTACTATTAATACTAAAACTATTTTTTACAATAAAGTTATAAATAAATGTATTTAATCTTAGCCAGCCTTGATCACACAAGATAAGACTCCTTTTCCACAAACCTCCTACAATTTTTAAAAAATCCATTCAGCTTTTTTCCTACTCTCCTACCAGTCATTCTACTTTAAGATACTCTTCCCTTACCAAAAAACGCGACCTTTATACCTCACATATTTTGCATACAAAATTGTTTCTCTTCATCCTTATTTTTTCTCATAGTTTCATTTACATATATTGATTATAAGTTTTAATCCTTAGTATCCTAATTTTCAGTGAAAACTAGGAAGCAGGCAATTGTGAACTCATATATCAGCATCCTGTAGTAGATCAATAACTTTATGAATAGACCATTTTATAATTTCTGGAGGCATATGCTTCCTCATAGCATAACCTTTCAATGTGGCAAAGGACATGTTTATTAACAGACCCAAATATTTTCTGTCTTTTTTTTTTTTTTGAGATGGAGTTTTGCTCTTGTTGCCCAGGCTGGAGTGCAATGGTGCAATCTCGGCTCACCGCAACCTCCGCCTCCTGGGTTCAAGTGATTCTCCTGCCTCAGCCTCCCAAGCAGCTGGGATTACAGGGATGTGCCACTACGCCCGGCTCTATAAGCCACGTGAACACAGTGGCTTATGCACGTGATCCCAACTACTCAGGAGCCTGAGGCAGGAGGATTCCTGGAGCCAGGAGTTCACAGCTGCAGTGAGCTATGATTGTGCCATGGCACTACAGTCTGGGTGACAGAGTGAGTCCCCATCTCTAAAAAATAAAAATAAAAAATAAAATACAAAGAGGTAAACATGAACTTTAAAAAAATATTTTCCCTTTACTTTTAAATCAAAGGTATCTATCAAGTGACTCAAAACCAAAGCCAAGCAGCTTTTTATGACTTGACCCTGAATGCAAGACTTGTCTCCAAAGAGAGTGCAAAAGATGTAGCCCTCCTAAGATTCAAAACTGCTCCCAAAGATAGCCAAAAAAAAAAAGGAAAGATTTAGAAAACCTCCCTGACAGTTGGCAATGGTCAGGAGGATGTTAGCCACAAATGGGGAGTGCAACCCACATTTTTATCCAGCCATGTTCTTAGGCCCCCCAACTTAGCAGTTATTCACTTGCATGCATAACAACCAACAATTTGCATGCCTGAACAAGCAGAAAGCCAAGTCAAGCTCTCAGGACTCAAAATGAGAGAAACAGGAAAGTAATAGCTGTTCCTGTGTTGGAAAAGGATCAATAACTAATGGATACCTAAAACCCAAATTTAATCAGAGTCCCAATCAAAATAACTAATTTTTACAAATATTTTTCTCCTGCAAATCCGAATTTGGAAATGAAGGGAAGGGACAAAGGGAAATTTTTACCTTTCTCTCTGAACCCGGCACAACAGATCTGGAAGCGCTGACTTTGATAAGAATTCTTACTTTTCACTGACTTTTGTCAGTTTTCCCATGATCCCGTCTGCAGGCTCCAGAGCAAGTAGGGCAACCCAGTTGTATCTTCCTGGTTATGAGAAACGGTAGAGGAGGAAAAATATCTTTTCCTTTTACCCATTTTAGGTTCATTGGCTGGGGCCACTGTAACAAAAGACAGATTAACAAGAGCAAAGCATGTAAATATACTTAATATAAGTTTTATGTGACACAGAAGCCTTCACAGGGAAATGAACACCTGATGAAGCAATTAAACTTGAGTGGTTTTATGCTAGATTTGATGAAGAGTGGAGAGTTATGGAGAAATGTGATAAGACAAAGTGTAATAAGCTCAGTGTTATAAATTGGGGAAAATAGCAAGATCTGTTTGTTCAGATTACTCTCTGTGTCCCTTTGTCTTCTCAGATAAGGATGACCCTTTCCTCCTCGTATAGGGTAGGATATCTCTCACATGAAGGTATTATGACCTGCTTCAGGGAAAGGTCAAAAGTCATTCCTGTACATCTGTACATGCTGCTTCTCAAATCCTTCAGCTTAAAATATTCAATATACCAAGGTTCCCTATTTGGGGTAGGGTGTCCTGAGCCCCACCACCTATTTACTCCATTGATATTGTCTCTTTTTTTTCTTTTTTTCTTTTTGCTGTGTCGCCCAGGCTGGAGTGCAGTGGCATGATCTCGGCTCACTGCAACCTCCACCTCCTGGGTTCAACAATTCTCATGCCTCAGCCTCCTGATACTGTGTTTTGATGCACAAAAGTTTTAAATTTTCATACAGTTAAATTTTTCTTTTTCTTTTTTTTTGCCCGTGCCTTAGAGGTCATATTCAAGAAATCATTGCCAAATCCAATATCATGAAGATATTGTTTTCTTTAAGAGTTTTATAGTTGTCTGGACGTCGTGGCTCATGCCTGTAATCCCAGCACTTTGGGAGGCCGAGGTGGGCAGATTATGAGGTCAGGAGTTTGAGACCAGCCTGACCAACATGGTGAAACCCCTTCTCTACTTAAAATACAAAACTTACCTGGGCATGGTGGCATGCACCTGTAATTCTAGCTACTTGGGAGGCTGAGGCGGGAGAATCGCTTGAACCCGGGAGGCAGAGGTTGCAGTGAGCCGAGATGGCACCATTGAACTTAAGGTTGTCATAGGTCTTTTCTGAGTCTGTAACTTTCCCTGGGTGTGCACAGTCACTTTCTACTTTTCCCTATGTATGCAATTGCTTTTGAATGTCCTAGTCCCCAAAAAAAGGAAAAAGGGAAAAGAGAAAAATGAAGGGGAGAGAAAAGAGAACCAGACCTTAAAATGCCCTGGAAGTCACTTTAGACAGAGTGGGAGGGACTTGAAACAATACTGGGAAGTGAAACAGCAATGGTCACCCACCTCTTTGTCTGCACCTCTGCAATTAAAAGCAGCGATTAGTTATCAGAGAGCATGAATCCCTAATATTTGGAGGACAGGGTCCATTGTTGCCTATCCCGGCTCCTACAAGCTGTGTGTAGGTTGCTCCAGAAATATTTGCACACCTGCCTGCCACGTGGCTGGGAGTAGGGGATGGGTAGTTGCTACTACGCTAAGAGCTGAAATTGATTGGAATTAACCACAATTTACTATCTAAGCCTTTCCAAGGAAGTTCCAAGCATTCACAAGTCTCCAGACTTTGGAGTTTCCAGAGTTCCGAAGAGTTACATCAGACAGATTCTTCCAGTGCGATTATTGTCTATGTGGGGAGATAGGTTCCTGGGACTTTCTTTTTTTTTTTTTGTCTGGCTCTGTTGCCCAGGCTGGAGTGCAGTGGCCTGATCTTGGATCTTGGCTCACTGCAAGCTCCCCCTCCCGGGTTCATGCCGTTCTCCTGCCTCAGCCTCCTGAGTAGCTGGGACTACAGGCACCCGCCAACACGCCTGGCTGATTTTTTTGTATTTTTAGTAGAGACAGGGTTTCACCGTGTTAGCCAGGATGGTCTTGATCTCCTGACCTCAGGATCTGCCCGCCTCGGCCTCTCAAAGTTCTGGAATTACAGACGTGAGCCACCACGCCCGGCCAGTTCCTGGGACTTTCTATTCTGCCATATTCCCAGAATCTCCTCATGAGGTTTTAGATGCTTATCCTCTGCAAACATAAAATCTGCCCAAGAAGTAGAACTCATAGTTCTTGCACAAACTTTTAACTTAGCCACCAATCTTGAAGTAAATATCTATACTGATAGCAAATATGCATTTGGAGTCTATCATGCTATGAAACAAATATGGAAGAATAGAGGCTTTTCTAACATCCATGTGAACTAAAATATCACATTGTAAACTAATTCTTAATCTATTAGAGTCGTCCCAGTTTCTCCAACAGATTTCTGTAATTCATTGTGGTGCACATACCAGACACAGTAAAATGTCTAAAGAAATTTAATTTGCAGCTGTGAAAAAGGCTTCTAAAGTTTTGACTGGATGACTGGATGAATTTAATCCCCATTACTTATATCCAGGGATTCCTATTCACAATTTCAGAAACGTGCAACTTCACAAGATTTAGAAAATTGGAAACCAAGGGTATCTAAGAACACCATAGGGCTTTAGGAATTATACAATAAAATTATTCCTGTACTGCAATTGTTGTATGCTTGGATGGCTTTTTCATATTGTCAACAAGCTCATTTAAACAAAGGAAATACACTGAACTCCTTGGAATCTTATCACACTTGGAATAAAGATCAAATAATTCAGGATATAATACAAAGGTATGTTGCTTGTCAGAAAAATTGTTTACAGGGGGCACATAAGGAAGCTAAGGAAGCCTACTGAAGGCATTATTACCTGGGATCCAGTAGCAAAAGGTTTTCATAGAGTTTCCATCCTCAGAAGGTAAGAGATACTGATTAGAATAATTGTGTATGATGTCTGAATTACCAGAAGTGCTCCTATCAGCTAAAGCAGATGCTCAAACAGTGATCAAGGCCTTACTGAATTTTATCATCTCAACCTTTGGAATTCTAAATATCTGGAATCTGTTGGGAAAAGCCATTTCATTTCTATGGTAACTTAAGAGCTCTGAAAAAAAAAATGCCAGTAATTTACAATACTCCTTATTATTCCCAGTCTTATGGACAAGAATAATGAATGAAGCATATTCTAAATAATTTTTTTCAAATAAAAGTTTTCACATATTTATTAATGAACCAACCTACTAGTACAGAGCATAGAAATAAAGATAAACATAATTTTCCCAATAAAACATGTCCAACTGTCCAGATAGTGATGTTTTCAGTTTTATACAGTAAGATAATTGTGACCTTGATACAGCATAAATATGTGTGTCATCTCATGTGCAATTCCTAATAAGGGAGGAGACTACCCCTCATATTGTCTTATGCCCAATTTCTGCCTCAAAGAAAAAGTAAGAATTATTTTTTATTTTTTATTTTTATTATTATTATACTTTAAGTTCTAGGGTACATGTACATAACGTGCAGGTTTGTTACATATGTATACATGTGCCATGTTGGTGTGCTGCACCCATCAACTCGTCAGCACCCATCAACTCGTCATTAACATCAGGTGTAGGGCCGGGTGCGGTGGCTCAAGCCTGTAATCCTAGCACTTTGGGAGGCCGAGACGGGCGGATCACGAGGTCAGGAGATCGAGACCATCCTGGCTAACACGGTGAAACCCCGTCTCTACTAAAAAGTACAAAAAACTAGCCGGTGAGGTGGCGTGCATGCCTGTAGTCCCAGCTGCACCGGGAGGCTGAGCCAGGAGAATGCGTAAAGCCGGGAGGCCGGGCACGGTGAGCAGAATCCGGCGCACCTGCCTCCAGCCTGGGTGACAGGCGAGTCCGTCTCAAAATCAGGGTGTAACTCCCAATGCAATCCCTCCCTCCTCCCCGCAAAAACTAGGAATTAAAGAAATGACAGAAGTGAAATCAGTAGTCAGACAGCCCGGTGCTGCATTCTGGGCCTGTTAGTTAAACATCGACCCCTGACCTAACCAATTATGTTATCTATAGATTTCAGACATTGTATGGAAAAGCATTGTGAAAATCCCTGTCCTGTTCTGTTCTGTTCTGATTACCGGTGCATGCGGCCCCCAGTCACGTACCCCCTGCTTGCTCAATTGATCACAACCCTCTCATGTGGACCCCCTTAGAGTTGTAAGCCCTTAAAAGGGACAGGAATTGCTCACTCAGGGAGCTTGGTTTTTGAGACGTGAGTCTGCTGATGCTCCTGGCCGAATAGAGCTCCTTCCTTCTTTAACCCGGTATCTGAGGAGTTTTGTCTGCAGCTTGTCCTGCTACACTTACAGACTAAGCTTGTTTCTTAACCAATGTATCCTCCAGGAGTTTTACTTGATTTTTATTACCAGTTTTCATCCAAATTCAGAATGGGATGACTTCATACTTGTTTCTTAGCTAGGACTCACTTGATCCTAAGTGTCTTGTGAGACGACAAGGAAAGGAATAGACTTGACTGCATATACCGTGATGGAAGAGTAAGGCCATACTCTAAAGAATTTTTTTGCTAAATAATATCAAACCACTGGCTTATGATAGCCCAGAATCTTATCACACTTTACCATTGATTTTATTAAAAATAAGGTCACCTGTTTCAGCAAGTGTGTTATTTCTCCTTTTGAGTTTTTGTTTGGAATATTTATAAACTTAGGGTTTAATTCTAACTCCTTATTAGCTACAATGAGAAACTTTATGATATCAGATACAATACTCAGAGGGTTTGCTGATTCTTTGGCCTCATTACACCATTGCATGGCCAGATCTGAAACAATCCCTCTGAGTAGGTGTGTCACTGATATCCACCAGGAAACAATGCCTATAATCAAAGTGCTCTAATGACCAGGAAATAAAGTCTGTATTAAAGTGTTTCAATTACAAACTGTATGGCCACTACTGTTATATAATTGAGGTAAAGATTGCCCCCATATTGTTACTTCTTCACAGCAGGCTAGTACCTTTAGCTCAAAAGCCTAAAATTTTTACACATCCAGTTGTTTTAAATATAAATCAACTAAGCAGATTCTGGTAGATTCGCCAGTTAGAGCCAGCCTGCTTTACATACTCCACAAAACTGTACCTAACATCTGCTAGACATAGATAAGACAAACCCTGTATCTATAAAAAATCAAGCTAATGCTGACCTTTGATGCTGTCTGACCCAGAAACTCCCTGATACAGTTTGCATAAGCGTTCCTGCCCAAAGCTCATGTTCAATTGTAATCCCCAATACTGGAGGTGGGGCCTGGTTGGAGGTGATTGGATCGTGGGGTGGTTTCCAGTGGTTTAGCACCATCCTCCTACTCTGCCTTGTTGTAGAGTTTTCACAAGATCTGGTTGTTTAAAAGTGTGTGGCACCTCCCCAACCCCTCTTCCTCCTGCTCCAGCCATGCAAGACGTGCTTGCTTCCCCTTCTCCTTATGGCATAACTGAAAGTCTCCTGAGCCCTCCCCAGCCATACTTCCTATGCGGCCTGCAGAACCATGAGCCAATTAAACCTCTTTATAAATTACCCAGTCTCAGGTATTTCTTTATTTCAGTGTGAGAATGGACTAACACATTCCCCATCTTGCTGCTGAGTAATATTGACTAATATACTCCCCATCTTGCTGCTGAGTAATATTACCTACACAAATAAACTCCATCTCTGATTCAGTTCTCAGCTCTCCCCTGGGAGTTCCCTTGCCCTTTCCCCTTCTGGATAATGACCCGGTACAGTTGCCTCTGGATAGTCTCCTGCTGTGAAGGACTTCCCCTCTCACCAACCTGTCCAAGTGCCACCCAAATAAAGCTTGTTATGTGCTACTGTCACCTTGTGGTCATCTTTTGTGGCTCAGCCTCAAAATCCTACAAGTGAGTTCTTTTTTTTTTTTTTTTTTTTTTTTGAGACGGAGTCTCGCTCTGTCGCCCAGGCTGGATTGCAGTGGCCCGATCTCGGCTCACTGCAAGCTCCGCCTCCCGGGTTCACGCCATTCTCCTGCCTCAGCCTCCGGAGTAGCTGGGACTACAGGCGCCCGCCACCACGCCCGGCTAGTTTTTTGTATCTTTTAGTAGAGACGGGGTTTCATCGTGTTAGCCAGGATGGTCTCGATCGCCTGACCTCGTGATCCGCCCGTCTCGGCCTCCCAAAGTGCTGGGATTACAGGCTTGAGCCACCGCGCCCGGCCACAAGTGAGTTCTATAGCATCCTGGTGATCAAGCAATTGGCAAGAGGTCTATTCCCATCAGTAGGACAACAAATAGGCAAATTGATCTTGGAAGGCCTTTAAGTGATTGGGGTTCAATATTTTGAATACCTCTGCATCAGCTGGGCATGGCATCACTCTTTGTTGTACTTCATTCTATAGTTTTTGTGCTCTCCCTGTATACCTCATTAGCCTGGCCAAATTGTAGCACCAGTATTTTAGTGAACTCACACCATTAGAAGTAACTTTTATGGTCAGAAGTGCTAAACTGCCCAGGAAAGATCAGCCAGCCCACTTGGTCCCTTGCTAGGCAGGTGCTAGAAGTTGTAAGACCCATGGTCCCAAATAGGAAAAGGAGAAGAGTTCATGTTTCTGGACCAAGGGTGGGCTGCCCCTGATCCCATAACAGCTACAGCGAAAGGAACTCCCTTGGCTCAGCTAAGGATTTGAAGTACTCTGAGATGAGAGGACATCTTTGTCCTTGGGGACCACTATGGCGGGCAAGGGAGCTAATTAATAAGGCAGATGAGTCAGATTAGGGTAGGTCACCTAAATGCACTTGGGAAAGATGGCTTTGCAAGCAGTTAGTATGCTTCTGCTGTTGTGACACGATTATGTTGTTGAGAATGTTGTCACTCTATCCTTTCCTTGGAAGGATGTTGAGATCCCTCTTGGGCTGAACTGGCTAAAGCATTTTCTTTTCTTTCTGTTTTTTTTTTCTTTTTCTTTCTTTTTTTTTTTTTTTTGAGACAGAGTCTTGCTCTGTTGCCCAGGCTGGAGTGCAGTGGCGTGATCTCGGCTCACTGCAAGCTCCGCCTTGCAGGTTCACGCCATTCTCCTGCCTCAGCCTCCTGAGTAGCTGGGACTACAGGCACCCACTACCACGCCTGGCTAATTTTTTGTATTTTTAGTTGAGGCGGGGTTTCACCGTGTAGCCAGGATGGTCTCGATCTCCTGACCTCATGATCCACCCGCCTCGGCCTCCCAAAGTGCTGGGATTACAGGCGTGAGCCACCATACCCAGCCTTTTTTTTTTTTGAGACGGAGTCTCGCTCTGTCCTCCAGGCTGCAGTACAATGGCACGATCTTGGCTCACTGCAACCTCCGCCTCCCGGGTTCAAGCAATTCTCCTGCCTCACCTTCCCAAGTAGCTGGGACTGGAGGCGCATGCTGCCACGCCTGGTTAACATTTTGTATTTTAGTAGAGACGGGGTTTCACCGTGTTGCCCAGGCTGGTCGCGAACTCCTGAGCTCAGGCAATCCGCCCGCCTTGGCCTCCCAAAGTGCTGGGATTACAGGTATGAGCCACTGTGCCTGGCCCCAGCCTTTTTTTTTTTTTTAATCTTTTTTGAAACAGAGTATGGCTCTGTCACCCAGGCTGGAATGCAGTGGCAGAATCTCAGCTCACTGCAACCTCCACCTCCTGAACTTAAGCCATCCTCCCACCTCAGCCTCCTAAGTAGCTGGAACTGCAGATGCACACCACCATGCCCGGCTAATTTTTGTATTTTTTGTAGAGACAGGGTTTTGTCATGTTGCCCAGGCTGGTCTTGAACTCCTGAGCTTAAGTGATCTGCCAGCCTCAACCTCCCAAAGTGCTGGAGTTACAAACGTGAGCCACCACACCCAGCCAGTCTTCCCATTTCAAAGCCCTTTTACCTTCCATACTTGTTCTCGATCTCCATCAGTAACAGAAACTCACTTCCACATAGGGATCCAATGGTCATGGAAGTGAACCCCTTCTGGTAGAATACCACTATTTACCACATTAACTGTGGTTTGAGCTCCAAAAAAGAAATAATGCTGACTGGCTTTGTTGTACATGGGTACCCAAATCTCTCTAATCCCCCAAATCATGTTTTAAAGAGACCTCTTCCCCAACTTCTCCAAAGAGGATTAATTAAGTGGGAAATTACTTGCTTAACTATTAAAATTGGCCCACTTTCTGCTCAAAGATGTGTTTGTCCTAGTTCTTCTCCACCCTCACCCCTTTTCCCCATTAATAGAATGGACCTCCTCAGTTAGCAGGTAACCTCATGGAACAAGCTTAAGGCTTTTACACTACTGATGAGTGCTGCCCAGTGGGAATCAGTTAACCTTCCCCTATTGGTGTGGAAGGTAAATATACCATAGTACTGGCTAAGGCAAGACACTGAAGGATTATGGCCTCTCATAGCTGACTTAGTTAAAGAAAGGCACTGATTCCTACCATCTCACCTTTAAATTCTCGAATATGGGCTGTGCTTAAAACCACTACTAATGAATGGTGGCCAACTGTAGCCTAAAGAGGGTTAACAAGGCTGTTCTCTTTATTAGAGCATCCCCACCAGATATTGTTGCCTTAGTAAACAACATTCAAAACAACAAGGGTAAATCGTTTGTAGTTATAGACTTGGCTAACATGCTCAATTCAGTAAAAATTTCACAGGAAAGTCAATCACAATGTACTCTTGCCTTTGATGGTCAACAGTACGCCTTTTCCCAGTTACCTATTGGAAACTTAAATAGCTCTGGAATTGTACAGTCTTTGCAAACAGAACCTAAATGCGTACCCTGCATTTCCACCAGAAACTTGGCTTTGGCTGAGTTACATATATGACATCCTCCTCACTGTACTTGACCAAGACGGTCTCACAGTCCATCACAACTGTGAATAAACACCTCACTGAGAAAGGATGGGCAATTTTCTTCCATAAGGTACAAGGCCATCACAGTCTGTTAAATTTGGAGACTATATCTGGAATTTAGGAGGGCAAACTATTCCTGATCTGGTAAAGGATAACCACCTAGCACTCCAACCTCCCACATTGGTAAAGAAGGCTTAACATTTGGTATCAATGTTTGGATTTTGGTGCCAACACGTTCCTTACCTCCAATATTGGTTGGTCTCTATATATTGAGAAGCCCATAGTCTTTCATTTTTCAGTAGGGCTCTGACCAACAACATACGCTAAACTAAAGGAGGCTATTGCTTTGAAAGTTCCACCAGTGCCTTGAGAACAGGACTTAACAATCAATTTCAACCATGTCTTTGTTCATTTTGTGCTGCTATAACACAGTAACAGAGAATGGGTGATTTATAAAGAAAAGAAATTTATTTCTCATAGTTCTGGAGGCTGAGAAGTCAAGATCAAGGTGCCAGCATCAGATGAGGGCCTTATTGCTGTTATGGCAAAAGGCATCACATAGGTGAGACAGAGAGAGGGAATTAGGCAAAATTTATCCTTTTATAAGGAACATAGTCACTCTATAATGACATCAATCCATTCATGAAGGCAGAGCCCCCATGACTTAATCACCTCTTAAAGGTCCCACTTCTCAATACTGTTGCATTGGGGATTAAGTTTCTGACACATAAACTTGGGGAACACATTCCAATCATAGCAGACTACTTAAAGATTTGCCTTCTGGAGGCTCTGAACCAAATAACAAGTAAATGCTTATATACACATGGACTTTTGATGTGTGAGGCTCCCTGACTCAGCCCAAAGGTATTCACCACTAGAGAGGCAACACCTGGCAGTGTATTGAGCACTTATTGAAACTGAAGCCTTTACTGAAGCAGAGTCAATTACCATATGGATTGAGATTCCTATTTTTCCCTGGGTAATGGAAAAATCTCCCTGTAAAATTAGATCAGAAACAGAGGACTTCCTATTAAAGTGGATATGGTCTCTATAGGATAGAGCTAAACCTGTCCTTATTGGAGTGTAACAACTCCATGAGGAAATAACCACATACCCCACCTCAGAGGTTAATGTACCATAACCTCCAGAAATACCTTCGCCTCTTGCTCAATACGGAATAAAGAGGAAGGTTAACACTCTCAAACCAGGAACAATGGCTTGTCTTCCAATGAAGTAAGCACGGGGTATAAGGGAGCCAGACTGGATAGCTACAGCCTATGATAGGCTATGCAAATACCCTGATTTTCATAAGGGGGACAGACAAAGTGCCCAATGTGCCCTGATTTTCATAAGGGGGACAGACAAAGTGCCCAATGAGCTGAGCCATGTGCAATACTCCTAGCAATAGACAATGTCCTTGACAAACATTTTCCTAAGGTTTTTATTTTCACTGACACTTGGTTGGTGGCTAATGGGCTAACTACTTGGTCAGAACTTTGGCAAAAATCACAGCTGGAAAACACAAGGCCAAGACATTTGAGGTCAAGGGATACAAGAAAAAAGCAGTCACGTTAGTTTCTGTTTTGCCCATCTTAGTGCACCATATCTTTGTTAATACCAAACAAGACACAGAGAAGTGATGATAAAACCCTAAAGCCAATGAACTAACCAGGTAATCAAAACAGGTAGGTCTCTTAAAGGAGGGAGAGTTCCCAGAACTTTGAGATGAGCCACCCCTACCCCTTCTTTTGGTGGGTACCCTAGAGGTCAGGGCATTTGGACATCATGGGGTTATGAAAATGGATTGTTAATATAGGAGCTGATGGAGTACAGAGACATTTACAAAAAGTCACTAAGGACTATACCACATGCCAGAAATGTAGACACTGGAGAAATTTACAGAGGAGGAGGGCCATATCAGATCTGGCAAATCAACTTCATTGGGCCTTTCCCTGCAATAGTAGGAGCCAATAGATATACCTTAACAATGCAGATTAGCCCTTCTATTGGCTTACTCATGTAAGGCACCAACCTCTCCTAATGTTATTGAGTGGTTAACAAAACAGTTTTTACAGACTTTGGGAGTACCACAAGTTATACAATTGGATCAGAGCTCCCACTTCACTGCAAAGGAAATGCAACAGTGGGCTTTATGAAAGAATATTGCTGAAGTTTTTCACCTGCCCTATCATCCTAGAGCAAGAGATATAGAAAGTTGCAGCCGGGCGCGTTGCCTCTCGCTTGTAATCCCAGCACTTTGGGAGGCCGAGGTGGGTGGATCACGAAGTCAGGAGTTCAAGAGTAGCCTGGCCAAGATGGTGAAACCCCATCTCTACTAAAAATACAAAAAAAAAAAAAAAAAAAAAAAAAAAATTAGCCAGGCGTGGTGGCAGGTGCCTGTAATCCCAGCTACTCGGGAGGCTGAGGCAGAGGCTTGACCTCTGGAGGTGGAGGTTGCAGTAAGTCGAGATCACGCCACTGTACTCCAGCCTGGGTGACAGAGTGAGACTCTATCTCAAAAAAGCAAAACAAAACAAAACAAAAAACAAAGAAAGTTGTAATGGGGCAGGGTATAGTGGCTCACACTTGGAATTCCAAAATTTTTGGAAGGCTGAGACAGGAAGATTGCTTGAGCCCAGAAGTTCAAGATCATCCTGAGCAATACACTGAGACCTTGTTTCTACAAAAAAGTCCACAAATTATCTGGGCATGGTAGCATGTACCTGTGGTCCCAGCTACTAAGGAGGCTGAGGTAGGAGGATCACTTGAGCCTGGTAGATGAAGCCGCAGTGAACCCCATTGTGCTACTGCATTCCAGCCTGGGCAACAGAGTGAGACCCTATCTCAAGAAAAAAAAATAGATGTAATGGGCTTTTAAAACAAGGATTACTGAGATATAACCATATTATTTTGAATTCAAATAAATTTTTATGCTAAGTTTTAAAAAAGCAATGGCTATTGAGAGCTTTGAGGACAGTGGTCCCGTAAATAGTTAAAAATACTATTCATAGTCTTGATTACATTAAATTCACACCCCTATGGCACAACTATTTCATATTTAAATTTACAACAAATCGGGAGACCACCAACAGAGATGTTGTAACTTCTGTTGTTGTATATACCCACACTTAATGCAACACAATTACCAGTTTTTACGGACATGGGCACCGCGACATTACCACCCACAGCAAAGGAACATTCACCTGATACTTTCACTTTTCCTTTCCTCTTCATAGAAAATGCAGAGCCTAGCCACTTCCTCTTCAATCCCAATGAGGACCTGAAGTAAGCCATCAACTCTGGAATAATCCTCAGCCCGTGCCTGCTCATCATCTAGCATAAGTGGAGAAAACCACCCACTACTATCTGGAGAAAGAGAGACATACTCATCTGCGACTCACATACTTTGCTCCTCTAAAGACACTATGGAACAAATCTTGATCTGCTTCCCCGGAGGTGAAATTAATTGCCCTTGGGCAATACAAAGGGGAAAAACAGATTTATTACTGCTGGCCACAGATGACTTCTAACTTTTTCGTGTTCTCACTAGTGTCAACTACATGTCCATTGGTGGATCGCCTTAGTATGCCACGTGCATACCAAAGGGAGATATACAACACTGCTCAGATTGGGGACATTGAAAACCACTCCTTTGGTTATTCAGATTTGTTAATTCTACTAACATGATCACAGATATCAACACTCCAGCTAACATTCTACCTCCTATCTCTACTATTGCTAGCAACACTTATGTCAGCCAAGCCAGAGTCTATAATATTGCTGATGACCCATAGGTGCCTTCTAAGCCCTGTGAACCAATTTTTACTTCAAATCAAATGAAGCCCAATCAAGCAATTGGAACTACTGTCCACTCTCTATCAAATCTCATTTAAGAATTTCCTCATGATAGTATGCACCCAATATTGCAACTAGGAGGCTCATGATTGTTGCAGTCAAATTAAAAACACTGTAATCCACAAGAAATACCAACAAACTATCTGGGATTACAGAAGTAATTATAATTCCTAATCCCTGGGATGATGATAACTGTAAACCCTACCAACAATGTATGCCCTAACAACTATTGGCCTGTTTTTCTATTAATTATTATGATCCCTCTCCTCCTCCAGTACCAGCCCCATTTATTGGGGTGGAAAGAAATTGGCACTTTACCATGAACCTTCTCTGTGATGGTTAATTTTATGTATCAGTTTGGCTGGGCCATGGTGCCTAGATATTTCGTCAAACATTATTCTGAATATTTCTCTGATGGTGTTTCTGTGCAGGTATTTTTTTTGGATGAGGTTAATAGTTAAATCAGTAGACTTTTGGATGGATATCAGCAAGATAGTGGAATAAGACTCTCCAGTTCTTGTCTCCTGGTAGAAACATCAATTAAAACAACTATCCACACGTAAAAATACCCTCAGAAGAGCTAAGAAAACCAGGTGAGAGATTACAGTACCTGGGTGGAGCACAAAAATAAGAAAAGATACATTGAAGAGGGTAAAAGAACCAGTTTACATTACCCATGTTACCCCTCCCCTAGCTCTAGACAGCACGGCATGGAGATACCCTCTGCTTGGGGGAAGGAGAGAGAAGTGAGCACCCCACTTTGGTTTGGATCCCTGAACTGGGTCTGCCTCTGTAAAACCCAGTACCAAGCAGGCTTCCACAGATCCAGACTTCGGGCTGGTACCTATGGATTGAGCCTCCAGTCCTGGCCTGATACCAGGCAAGATCCCACAGCCTCAGGCTCCAGGCCTGCACGGTGGACTCAGTCTCCAGGTTGCTCCACCACTAGGATGACCTCAAGAGTCCCAGGCACTGAATTGCTCCTAGAACCCAGCTGGCCTCCATGGCTACAGGCTTCAGGCCCACCCCAGCACCAACTGGTCACCACATCCCTAGTTAGTTCATCAGGTCAGATTCTGTGGATACAGGATCCAGGCCCACCCAGCATCAAGCCAGCCATTGTGGCCTCAGGCATCAGGCCCACCCCAGTGTCCCCAGGCTTTGGAATCACTGTCCCTACAGCACTGGGCTAGTCCCCACGCCACAGGCCTTAAACCTACCCCAACACCAGGCTGATCCCTACAGCGTTAGTCATCAGGCAAAAAACCTGTGGACCCTGCATCCTGGCTGGCCCCTATGGACAGGCTCCAAGACCACCCAGCACCAGGCCAGCCCCTGCAGCCCCAGGCTCAAGGCTGGTGCCCACTCATTGAGCCTCTAAGCCCACCCCAACACCAGGCAGGATCCTGCAGCCTGAGGCTCCAGGCCTGCCCAGTGAACTTGATCTTCACGCCTGCAGTAGCCCTAAACTCCAGACCATCCCTAGCATGAGGCTGACCTCTATGGCCCTAGGTTTCAAGCCCACCACAGCACCAGGCTGGCCCCTGCAGCTGTAGTCATCAGACCAGCACCTGTAAACTCAGCCTCTAGGATGGCCCCTGCAGATATAAAATCCAGGTCGATGCAGTGTCAAGCCAGCTCCTGCAGCCCCAGGCTTCGGGCCTGCCACAGCACCAGGTCAGTACCTCTGGCCTCAAAAACCAGGTGAGTACCTGTGGACATAGGCTCCAGGCTTGTCCAGTACCAGGCAGGTCACCATGACTCCACCCTCCATGCTGGCCCCTGCAGCCCCATGTTCTAGCAGACCCAGTGTCCAACACTGCTTTAGCAGACCCAGGATTTAGGCCTATCCCAGTAGACCCCTGCACTAGCATGGTCTCTATGACCCAGGCTCCAGGGATGACCCTATGTATCTAGGTTCCCAAGGCTTAAGGACTGAGGTCAGCCCTCGGAGACTTGGCCTATAGACCAGAATCTGTATACTCAACATCCAGGCTGGCACCAGCAGATAAATTCCAGGTTGGTTCCCATAGCTAGCCTTAGCAAGCTCCAAACACCAGACTAGCCCCCACAGACCCAGATTTCGTACTGGCCCAGCACCAGGCCAGTCCCAGGCTCCAGGCATGTTACTGTGGCCCCAGGTCCCAGAGGACCCAGGGTCCAGGCCTGCTCCAGCATACCCAGGTTCCAGATCCAACACAGCAGACCTGAGTGTCAGGCTGAACTTTATGAGTGAAGGCTCCAAGACCACCCCTTGCAGACCCAGACTCCAGGCCAGCCCCCATAGACCTAGGATCCAGACTTGCCCCATTGATTCAGGCTCTAGAACTGTCCTAGTGCCAGGCCAGCCCCATAGATTCAGGCTGCAGGCCCACCACTCCAGCAGCAGGTCAGCACCTGTGGACTCAGGCTTCAAGCTGGCTCCCATAGATACAGGTTCCAGGCTCACTGACATGAACCCAGGCCCCTGGTCATCCATGCACAACCAATCAACATTTCCACACCAGGGGACTGAGGCTTCAGGCTCAACCCTGTGGGCGCAGGTTTCAGGCCCACCCACCTACTGTCCCAGGTGCCTGGCCAGCCTGACCAAGGACTCTGATGGCAATCTTGCCATTGGACCGTGCCAGACAAACTGCCCAGAATCTCTGGGTGGGCTGAATAGTGAAGGGCCTCCCAAGATAAAGGCAGTCTGAAAAGACTGAAATAAGCCCCTACTTCCTTAAATGCACAGGCACCAAGGTAAATAAATAAGAACATGAAAAACCAAGGAGACATAATACAACCCAAAAAAACACAATAATCTTCTAGTAGCTGACCTCAAAGAAATGGAGATATACAAATTGCCAGATAAAGAATTCAAAATAATTGTTTCATGAAAGCTCAGTGAAAATCCAGAAAATCGAGGGGAACAATTCAATGACGTCAGGAAAATAATAAATGACAAGAAGGAGAAATTTAACAGAGAGATTAAAATTTTACTTAAAAACCGAGAAATTCTAGTGCTAAAAAATACAATAAATGACATGAAAAATGTAAAAGAACATCAACAGCAGAATAGATCAAGCAGAAGAAAGAGTCTGTGAACTAAAAATCAGGTTATTTGATGAGACTGGGCTTGTTCAGGATGATATGGCTGTAGGAAATCAGGTTATTTGAAAATATACAATCAGAGGAGAAAAAAATGAATGAAACAGAATAAAGAAAGTATATAGGATTTCTGGGACAGCATTAAAGAGCAAATATTGGAGCTAAGAGTTCATAAATAAGAGAAAGACACAGGGGTCAAAAGCTTGTTTAACAAAACAATAGCAGAAAACATTCCAAATTTGGAGAAAGATGTGAATATTCAGGTACAGGAAAGGCAAAGGTCTTCAGTCCAAACAAGACTACACCAAGACATCTTATAATAAAACTGTCAATAATTAAGGACAAAAGGAGAATCCTAAAAGCAACAAGAGAAAAGAAGCAACTAAAGTATAAGGGACTTTCCTTAAAGCTAGCAGGAGACTTCTTAGCAGAGACCTTGCAGGCCAGGAGAGAATGAGATAATATATTCAAAGTATTGAAGAAAAAAACCCTGCTAGTTAGTAACACAAAAACATATGAAAGTATATGATTCACTGGTCAAAGTAAGTACATGATCATATTCAGAATAATACTGTAATGGCAGTGTGTAAATCATTTAAATCTTTAATATGAAGTTTAAAATTCAAAACTATTAAAAATAACAATAGCTACAATAATTTCTATGGATACAAAATATAAAAAAAGTAAATTGTGATGTCAAAAATTTTAAATGTCGGGAAGGATGGAGTAAAATTGTAGAGTTCTTTTTTTTTTTTTTTGAGATGGAGTCTCGCTCTGTCCCCCTGGCTGGAGTGCAGTGGCGCGATCTCGGCTCACTGCAAGCTCCGCCTCCCGGGATCATGCCATTCTCCTGCCTCAGCCTCCTGAGTAGCTGGGACTACAGGCTCCCGCCACCACGCCCGGCTAGTTTTTTTTGTATTTTTAGTAGAGACGGGGTTTCACCGTGTTAGCCAGGATGGTCTCGATCTCCTGACCTTGTGATCCACCCGCCTCGGCCTCCCAAAGTGCTGGGATTACAGGCGTGAACCACCGCGCCCGGCTGTAGAGTTCTTTTATGCAATCACAGTAATGTTATCAACTTCAATTAGCCTGTTATAATCATAAGATGCTTTTTGTAAGCCTCATGTTAACAACAAAGCAAAAACCTATAACAGATACACAAAAGATAAAAAGTAAGGAACCAAAACATACTACTGGCCAGGCGTGGTCAGGAGTTGGAGACCAGCCTGGCCAACATAGTGAAATCCTGTCTCTACTAAAAATACGAAAAATTACCAGGGCGTGGTGACCCATGCCTGTAATCACAGCTACTCGGGAGGCTGAGGCAAGAAAACTGCTTGAACCCGGGAGGCAGAGGTTGCAGTGAGCCGAGTTTGTACCACTGCACTCCAGCCTGGGTGACAGAGCAAGACTCTGTCTCAAAAAATAAATAAATAAATAAATAAATAAATAAAATAAAATAAAAATAAAAAAATAAACTAGTACTACTAGAGGAAATATGTAATCACAACAAAAAAAAAGCAAGAGAGAAACAAAAGGGAAAAATCTACCAAATAATCAAAAAACAATGAACAAAATGGCAGTAGTAAGTCCTTACCTATCAACACTTACCTTGAATGTAATAGGATTAAATTTTCCTGGCAAAAGACATAGAGCGGCAGGATTAAATTTTCCTGTCAAAAGACATAGAGCGGCAGAATGAAATTTTTGCAAAACCCAGGTAAGATGGCGCATGCCTATAGTCCCAGTTAGTTGGGAGATTGAGGCAGGAGGGTTGCTTGAGTCCAAAAGTTTGAGTCCAGCCTGGGCTACCTAGTGAGACCCCATCCCTACAAAACATAAAACATTAGCTGGGCATTGTGGCACACATCTGTCATCCCAGCTACTCAGGAGGTTTGCTTGAGCCCAGCAGGTTAAGGCTGCAGTGAGCCATGATCATGCCACTGCACTCCAATCTTGGCAATAGAGTGAGACCTTGTCTCACAAAAAGAAAGAAATACATGAAAACAAAACAAAACAAACAACCAAAAGTTGTAGTTTTTTTTTTTTAAATTGTACTTTAAGTTCTAGGGTACATGTGCACAACGTGCAGGTTTGTTACATAGGTATACATGTGTCATGTTGGTTTGCTGCACGCATCAACTCGTCATTTACATTAGGTGTTTCCCCTAACGCTATCCCTCCCCCAGACCCCCACCCCCGACAGGCCCCGGTGTGTGATGTTTCCTGCCCTGTGTACAAGTGTTCTCATTGTTCAATTCCCACCTATGAGTGAGAACATGCGGTGTTTGGTTTTCTGTCCTTGTGATAGTTTGCTGAGAATGATGGTTTCCAGCTTCATCCATGTCCCTGCAAAAGACATTAACTCATCCTTTTCTATGGCTGCATAGTATTCCATGGTTTATATGTGCCACATTTTCTTAATCCAGTCTATCAATGATGGACATTTGGGTTGGTTCCAAGTCTTTGCTATTGTGAACAGTGCCGCAATAAACATACGTATGCATGTGTCTTTATAGTAACATGATTTATAATACTTTGAGTATATACCCAGTAATGGGATTGCTGGGTCAAATGGTATTTCTAGTTCTAGATCCTTGAGGAATTGCCACACTGTCTTCCACAATGGTTGAACTAATTTACACTCCCACCGACAGTGTAAAAGCATTCCATTTCTCCATGTCCTCTCCAGCATCTGCTATTTCCTGACTTTTTAATGATCACCGTTCTCAAAAGATGTAGTTCTAAGAGGGAAGTTTATAGCAATAAACAAGTACATCAAAAAAGAAAAAAACAACACAACCTAACATTGCACATCAACAAACTAGAAAAGAAAAAGTATAAACTAAGCCCAAAGTTAGCCGGAGGAAGGAAATATAAATAACAGAGCAGAAGTAAATGAAATAGAGACTATAGAAGCAATAGAAAAGATCAACAAAACTAAGAGTTTGTATTTTGAGAAGATAAAATCACCAATTTTTTTTTTTTTTTTTTTGGAAATGGAGTTTTGCTCTTGTTGCCCAGGCTGGAGTGCAATGGTGCGATCTCGGCTCACCGCAACCTCCACCTCCTGGGTTCAAGCGATTCTCCTGACTCATCCTGGTGAGTAGCTGGGATTACAGGCATGTGCCACCACACCCAGCTAATTTTGTAGTTTTGGTAGAGTTGGGGTTTCTCCATGTTGGTCAGGCTGGTCTCAAATTCACAACCTCAGGTGATCCGCCGGCCTCGGCCTCCCAAAGTGCTGGGATTACAGCAGTGAGCCACCGCGCCCAGCCTGAAATCAACAAATTTTTAGCTAGACTAAGAGAAAAAATGAGGACTTAACTAAATTAAATCAGAAATGCTAGAGGAGACATTATAAATGATACCACAGAAATACAAAGGAGACATCTATGAACAATTATATGCCAACAAATTGGATAATCTAGAAGAAATAGATAAATTACTAGACACAGGCAACCTACCAAGACTGTATCATGAAGAAAAAAAAAAAAAATCTGAAGACACCAATAATGAGTAAGGAGATTGAACCAGTAATAAAAATCTCACACCAAAGAAAAGCCCAGGACCTAATGGCTTCACTGTGGAACTCTATCAAACATTTAAGGAACTAATAACAATTCTTCTCAAATGCTTCCAAGAAAAAATGAAAAAGAGGGAACACTTCCAAACTCATTTTATAAGGCTCCCAATATAAAAGCCAGAGGACACTACACGAAAAGAAAATTATGGACTAACTGGGCACAGTCACTCACACCTGTAATTTCAGCACTTTGGGAGGCTGAGGCAGGAAGATTGTTTGAGCCCAGGTGTTTGAGACCAGCCTGGGCAACATGGCAAAAACCCATCTCTACGAAAAAATACAAAAACACCTATAGCATACACACCTGTAGTCCCAGCTACTCAGGATGCTGAGGTGGGAGGATCACCTGAGCCTGGGGAGTTTGAGGCTGCAGTGAGATGTGATTGTGCCACTGCACTCTAGCCTGGGTGACAGAGTGAGATCCTCTTTCAAACAAAAAAAAAAAAAAAAAGAAAAGGAGAAAGAAAATTACAGGCCAGCATCCCTGATGCATATAGATGCAAAAATCTCAGACAAAACTAGCAAACCAAATTCAACAGCACATTAAAAGGATAATCTATGATATTCAAGTGGGATTTATCCCAAGGATGGTTCAACACACACAAATCTATAAATGTGATATAGCACATTAACAGAATGATGAACAAAAACCATATGATCATCTCAACAAATGCAGAACAAGCATTTGACAAAACTCACCATTCCCTCATGATAAAAAATTATCAACAAATCAGGTGTAGAAGGAATGTACCTCAACATAATGAAGACCATATGTAACAAACCCAGAGATAACATAATACTCAATGGTAATAAGTTGAAAGTCTTTCCTCTAGATCAGTAACAAGACAAAGATGGCCACTCTTTTGTGTCTTTGTACATTATTGTAATAAAAAACCCATTGCTATGAACAAATATACAGATCTCAAATTGTAACATTAAAAAACAAAATACAATAAAGTGGCTTTATATGTTTTCCTCACTGAGACAGATATTCTGGTGAATCTAGACATTTATGATCATTAATACATAACAAGCAAGAGAAGTACAGATTTTCCAACCTCACGATCAGTAAATTCCTTTGAAAATGAAGGAAAGTATGGGTCATCAAAAGGGGAAACAGTTGGTAAGTTAGATGGCCCTGCCTACACTGTATAATGTAAGAGACACAATAAAAGCTATAAGAAACTACAGTTAAATGTTAGAAGTAAAGACAATATAGCTTTCTCAGACTTCTCCCAGTGATTATATATCTGATACATAAACATCTTCAAATGTGAAATAGTTCAATAGAGTTGCATTTGTTCCACAATGACACTTTGCCAATGTATTAATCTGATCCATATTTTGAAGTACAATGATCTATAAAGAAATAAGAAATCCAAAAAAGAAACCATTAGTTCCAAGTCAAATTATATTAAACGTCTATAGAAAAAATAAGCATCGGCAGGAAACATTGGCTACATGCCAATTTTTATTTCAAAGAGTAATGCTTGCACAAATAATAGTCTTCTTTGTCTTACAAAACAAAACAAAAAATCCTAAAATTAATCTCACAAACCTAAATTAACTGAACATAGAGTAACAAAGCCAGTATTGTCATCTGCACATTAGTTTGATTAATCAAACTGCATCTTTAAAAAAACAGCATCTGCTGCTGTGCAGAACTGATAATTACTTTTCAACATATAAATGAAAAATCATTATACAGCTCTCTTTTTTTTTCCTAGAAAGATGTATACCAGGATAACCCAACAGAATTTGTTACTTGTTAAATCCCACAAAAGCTACAAGGCAACTGAGAGTTGATGGCACTTAAGGACAGCAAAGATGGCCACTCTTGCCACTTCTGTTCAGTATACTACTGGAAGTCTTAGCCAGAACAATTAGGTAAGAGAAAGGAATGCATCTAAATTAGAAAGTAGGAAGTTAAATTGTCCCTGTTTGCAGACAACATGGTCTTATTCATAGAAAACCCATATAAAAACTCTAAGAACTAATAAATGAATTCAGTAAAGCTCCAGGATATAAAATCAACATACAAAAGCAGAAGTGTTTCTATGCCTTAATAATGAACTATCCAGAAAAGAAATCAAGAAACAGTCACACTTATCATAGCATCAAAAAATACTTAGGAATAAATTTAAGGAAATGAAAGAGTTGTACACTGAAAACCATAAAACATTGATGAAAGAAACTGAAGAAGACATAAATAAATGAAAAGATATCTCATATTCATGGATTAGAAAAGTTAATACTGTTAAAATGTCCATTCTACCCAACGCAATCTGTAGACTCAATGCTCTCCCTATAAAAATGACTTAATGTCCTCCATGACATCAAAAAAAAAAAAAAAAAGAAAGGAAAAATTTCAATGACATTTTTCATAGAGATAGAAAAACAATCCCAAAATTTGTATGGAACCACAAAAGCCAAAGCAATCTTGAGCAAAAAGAACAAAGCTGAAGGCATCACAATACATGACTTCAAAATATATTACAAAGTGATAGTAATCAAAAGACATGGTACTGGCATTAGAACAGACAAATAGACCAATAGAACAGAAGAGAGATCCCCAGGAATAAATCCTCTCATTTACAGTCAGTTGATTTTTGACAAAAGTATCAAGAACACACAATAGGAAAGAAAAGCATTGAAACAACTGGATATCCACATGCAGAAGAATGAACTTAGACCCTTATCTCATACCATTCCAAGATCAACTCAAATGGATAAAAGGCTTAAATGTAAGAACTAAAACTGTAAAACGGCTAGAAGAAATCCTAGGGGAAAATCTGCATGACATTGGTATGGGCAATGATATTTTGGATATGAACCCAAAACCACAGGCAACAAAAGCAAAAATACATAAATGAGATTATATCAATGAAAAAACTTCTGCATAGGCAAAGAAACAATTGATAGAGTGAAGAGACAACCTATGAAATGAGAGAAAATATTTGCAAATCATACATCTGATCAGGGGTTAATATCCATGATATATAAGCAACTCATACAACTCAGTAGTAGGAAAACAAATAACCCAATTTAAAAATGGGCAAAGGCTCTGAATAGACATTTTTTAAAAGAAGACATTCCAATGGTTAACAGGTATATGAAAAAATGCTCAAAACCACTAATCACTAGGGAAATGGAAATTAAAACCACCACGAGATATCACTTCACACCTGTTAGAATGTCTATTATCAAATAAGTTAAGTTTTGGAGAAGATATGAAGAAAAGTGAACTCTTATATACTGTTGGTGGGAATGTAAATTAATACAACCATTATGAAAAACAGTATGGAGGTTCCTCAAAAAATAAAAAATAGGGCTAGGTATGGTGGCTCATGCTAGTAATCCCAGAACTTTGGGAGGCCAAGGTGGAAAGTTCACTTGAGGCCAGGAGTTTGAGACCCCCTTGGATAACAGAGTGAGACCCCCATCTCTGCAAAAATTTTAAAAATTGGCTGAACATGGTAGCACACACCTATAATCTTAGCTACTTAGGAAGCTGAGGTGGGAGGATTACTTGAGCCCAGGAGTTCAAGGCTGCAGTGAGCTATGATCATGCCACTGCACTCTAGCCTGAATAATAGAGTGAGATCCCATCTCTAAAAAGGGAAAAATAAAAATAGAACCATGTGACCCAGCAATCCTTTTTCTGGATATATACTTGAAAGAAATGAAATCAGTACCTCAATGAGATACCAGCACTCCCATGTTCATTGCAGCATTATTCACAATAGCCAAGATAAGGAATTAACCTGGTTGTCAACAGATGAATGAAGAAAATGTGGTACATATACACGAGTACTATTTAGCCTTAAAAAAAGAAGGAAATCCTGTCATTTGTGACAATATGAGTGAACCTGGAAGACATTATATTAAGTGAAATAAGCTAGATTTATATTTGTCTTTCTGTACAAAGACAAATACAACATGATCACCCTTAAATGTGGAATCTAAAAAGTTGAACTTAAAGAAATAGAAAGTAGTATGGTGATTATCAGGCACTGGGCTAGAGGGTATGGTTGGGGAGATGTTGATCAAAAGATACCAAATTTCAGCTAGATAGGAAGAAGAGGTTCAAGAGATCTATTGCACAACATGGTGACCATAGTTAATAACAAGGTATTGTATTATTGAAAGTTGCTAAGAGAGTGAATTTTAAGAGTTCTCACCACAAAAATAAGTATGTGAGGTAATGAATACGTTAATTATTATGATATAGCCACTCCATAATGTATACATATTTCAAAACAACATGTTGTGCATGATAAACTATACAATTTTTATTTGTCAATTTAAAAAAAAATTAAGTTGGCCGGGAGTAGTGGCTCATGCCTGTAATCCCAGCACTTTGGGAGGCTGAGGCAGGCAGATCACGAGGTCAGGAGATCGAGACCATCCTGCCTAACATGGTGAAACCCCGTCTCTACTAAAAATACAAAAAATTAGCCGGGCGTGGTGGTGGGCACCTGTGGTCCCAGCTGCTCGGGAGGCTGAGGCAGGAGAATGGTGTGAACCTGGGAGGCGGAGCTTGCAGTGAGCTGAGATTACGCCACTGCACTCCAGCCTGGGCGACAGAGCGAGACTCTGTCTCAAATAAAACAAATAAATAAATAAATATATAATAAAATAAAATAAATTGAAGAAATCAGTGGACTTTGACTAACGCAGATTAACATCCATAATGTGAGTGGGCCTCATCCAATCAGTTGAAGGCCTTAAGAGAGCAAAGTCTGACCTCTTCTGAGCAAGAAGGAATTCTACCAACAGATGTTGGACTGGAACTGCAACTCGTCCCTGAGGCTCCTGCCTGCCATCCTATCTCATCGAATTTTAGACTTGCCAATCCTCCAAATCACATGAACCAATTCCTTAAAATAAATCTTTCTTTCTTTTTCCATGCACACATATACACATGCATGCATACACATATACATCCTCTTGGTTCTGTTTCTCTGGAGAAACCCTGACCACTATACCCTTCCTCGACAACAGTCAGTATCCAAGGAAGGCAATGTCTACCACATATTACTTGGGCCAAAGCATTTCTAAAAAATTAGGAACAACCACCATCTTGGCAATGCTTCCCTAACCCAACCTCTCACAATATCAACTGCAAGTTTTACATAACCTTAAGTGGAAGCAAACTCTATAACAATTGCATCGCTGGCTGTTCACAGCAAACAATCATAGTTCTTAAGTGTTAAAGTAAAGCCAATTAATATAAAAAACATATTTGATCCCATGGAGAAATCCAACCTCTCTCTGGATGGAAGCTTATTTACCCAAATTGACCAACTACTTGCTTACAACTATTACAAAAATTGCTGGGTTTACCAAGACCACCATTAACAATGACTTGGAAAATATTTAAGCAAAGTGGCCACCCAATGCTACTCCTCTGGGGCACCTTATAAAGCAAATGCCCCATCTTACAGAAGACAGAAGCAGTAATCAGAAGCCTAGGAGTGAAGCTAAATTTATTGGTACAGTCACATGGCCACCTCCCAAGGGACCACCCCTGAGGCTAATAAAACTATATAAATGGCCATCCTAGAAAATTTTCCCCTAAAATGAAGGTCATGGTCTTCCACTGAAGCACAGCAATATTGCAATAAACAGGGAAGGGAATGGGCCACATGTGTAATATAATTGACGACTACTTTCCAAATAACTTGATCCATCTGTAAGGATCCCATGTGTGAGTGTTTCATAGTTTAAGATATAATTTGGTGTGCTGCTAAATTGACAATTTTTGTTTTGAACCATTGAGAGAATCTGTGAAACCTATTTCATGCCCATGGAAACACACTGATGCTGTTTACTATTAGCAATCGGCAGGAAATCCAAGTACTGATACACACTAATTTGGGCAAGTAGAAACAGAAAGTTGCCCACCAAACCAAACTTGAACATAGTTTTGGCCACAGCAATACATAAGACAGCAAATGCAACCATGCTGGGCTTGCTTCCACCAACCTGATTTTAGTACATGTAGCATAATACCTCTCCCCTGGCCAAACACCCTTCAAAACCTCACTTACCAAGATGAACATATTCTATCATTATCCAGTGACAACATCCAGAGGCTAATTTCACACAAATCTATGGTCAATGGTGAGCTGAGCTCATAACCAGTTTAGTTGATCTAGGTGCTGAGTGCAAGACAGATAACACACAAGCTTGTCTGACTCTAACATTATAAGCTCCTATTAACACAATCTGGGATTGCACTAAGTCACACAAACTTGCCTTCACAGGTATACAGATAATACAGGCAGCAGAGGGAACCTGGTGGACCTGTAAGGGAATCAGATGACTTCCCCTGCCACAAGGTTCCCTTGTCTGACCCTGGATGATATACCCCTCACTTGTGTTTGGCTCAAAATTCCAGTAGATTTCTAATGAGTAGCAACCCCCCATCCCACCCCCCTACAAAGTACTTGCCCCTACAAACTATGCTAAGTGCAACTCTCCAATGCTACAAATGAGCTTTCCCCACAGTCTCCCTGGTACTAGCGGCAACAGTATTGTTAATTTGGGGTGTTGGGGGGGTAGTGGGCAGAACAATGTTAAGTGCAGCCTACCACACAATAATTAAAAGATACACAAACAGTCATGTCCAAGAAATTATCCACACAAATTAAAGTCGCTCAGGTTGCATGGTAACTTGGTGGCCTATGGCTAAGTGTTCAGTCTCCACTAAGACCCAGTAAGGGCCTCACATGGTGTCTCACACTTGTCTCAGTACTTTGGCAGGCTGAAGCAGGAGGATCTCTTGAGGCCAGGAGTTTGAGATCAGCCTGGGCAACACAGTGAGACCTCATCTCTACAAAAGAAAAAATGTAAAAACATTAGCCAGGCATGGTGATGCACATCTGTAGTCTCAGCTACTCAGGAGACTGAAGCTGGAGGATTGTTTGAGCCTAGGAGTTTGAGGTTATATGATCATGCCACCGCTCTCCAGCTTGGGCAACAAAGTGAGACACAGTCTCTCTTTCTCTAAAAAAAAAAAAAAAAAAAAAAAAAAGGGCCTACTAGGAAGCCAAAAACTGTTTCTCAAAAATAAAATAGTTATTCAGAGAGGATGGCAGGGCTTTGCTCCAAAATTCTAATGGCCTGAACTTGATTAATCTATAAGGGCCTTACAGAAGCTTCAAACAGCACCTTTACCTGCCACTGACCCTGCAAGTCCCACTAGATCAGCTGGATCAAGTAGCCCACATATCAGAACAGCTTGCGTGGCAGCCAAAACCTTTTGTGGAGCCTTCTCTTGGCTCCACTCGAAACTAGCACCTTTTTAAGTTACTTGGCAAATGTGTCAGGAGTAGTACACCCAAGTGAGAAATTTGTGGCCTCCACAATCCAAAGAGGCTCACTAGGCATTGTGCCTCTTTTTTTGGATGTAGTAAGGGCCGGATGCAACAACTTATTCTTCACCTTAGAAGTGATATTTCAACATGCCTCACACCACTGGACACCTAGAAATTTCACTGAGTTGGAAGTTCTCTGAATTTTTTTCTACCCTCTGACATGCAAATGTCTCACCAAATATGTTTACAGTAGTTGCTACTTCTTGTTCACTAGGTCCAGTCTGCATAATATCATCAATGCAATGGACCAGTATGATGGCTTGTGGCAAGGAGAGGTGATCAAAGTCCTTGCAGACTGAATTATGATAGAGGGCCAGAGAGTTGACATGCCCCTGACATAGGATAGTGAAAGATGTATTGCTGGCTTTGTCAGCTGAAAGCAAACTGATTCTGGTGGTCTTTTTTTTTATTACTAAGCATCAATAGCTACATACCAGGTAACAGGAGATATATTAATTTGCTCATCGACAAAATCACATCTGGAACAGCAGCTGTAATTGGAGACAAATACCTGGTTAAGTTCATAATAATCCACTGTCATTCTCCAAGATTCATCTGCTTTCTGCACAAGTCAAATGGGTGAGTTGAATGGGATGTGGTGGGAATCACTATCTTGCATCTTTCAAGTGCTTGATGTTTGTACTTATCTCTGTTAAACCTTCAGGACTGTGGTATTGCTTTTGGTTTACTGTTTTCCTATGTAGAAGCAGCTCTAGTGGCTTCCTATTGACCTTTTCTACCACAGTAGACCTCAATCTACAATCAGGAAACCAATGTGCCAACTCTGGCAGTTGCTGAGTATGTCTATTCCAATTATGCATTCTGGAACTTGGAAAATAACCACAAAATGTGTTTGGAGATCCACTGAACCCTCTGTGAGACAGAACTGAGATAAAACTACATTGATCACCTGATTTTCCCCCACTCTAATTGGTGGACTATAGTGACATTTTGGGTCTCCTGGAATGAGTGTCACTTCAGAGCCAGTGTCCAGTAATACCCAAAATGTCTGATTATTTCTTTTTCCCCAATGCATAACCACTTGATAAATGACCATAGGTTCCTTTGAGGAAGTCTATGAAAAAGAGTAACAGTATAAAGTTCTGGCAGTATAATAGGATTCTTCTTCAAGAGCTTCCCCTTCATTCAAGGGGTTCTGGGTCTGTTAACTGGCTGAAGTCTGGGAGTTGATTGGACAGTGAGTCTATGTTTTGTTGATTCAAGTTAGACATTGTTCACTCAAACTAGAATGCTCCTGCTTATACAGATCAAGGAAGAATTTATAAGACAGTCCATCTATTTCTTTTCTAGGGACATGATGATCAACCAGCCAATGCCAAAGGTCTCCGAAAGTTACACTATTTTGATTATTGCTTTGACTCCCCTGTCCATCACAGTAACCACACTCACCTTGTTTTTGGTGATTTAGTTCCACCATTTGGCCCCTGCTGCCCCAGGATCTGATTGCCTCTATTGCGTCCAGGGATCCCAGTTTAGAGGCAACAGTTCCCATTATAATTTCTGACCTAAAGAGAAAAGCAACCACAGAACTCTTCAAAGATGCTGGGGTTCCCCCTCACAAATTTATTTCCCACAATCATGTTGAAAGGTGTGTTCTCCCAATCTGGGCGAAGGGATCTTAAACAATAAGTCGACTCTAACATTCTAATCTTCCTAAGTCTTTAGATCCCTTCCTTTATAGTATACCAAGACAGTTCTATCATTTCAACTTCATTTAGTGTAGGCCACTTTTGATCCATGTTTCAGCCAACCAACCAAACTGTTAGAGCCCTAACACCTTGAGCTAAAACATTCAATTCACTATTCCTGCTTAGTGGGCCTATATTAATAAAGTTAGCCTGATCCAACTTCGTATTCCTTCCAAAATTATCCCACACCCTTAATATCCACTTCCACAGATATTCCCCAGATTTCTGTCTATATAAACTGAAAAAAATCATGCAGTTGTCTTGGTGTGTAGCACACCTTTCAAGGTCTCCTGGAACTTGAGTCTAACTCTATGTCTAGAAGCAAAGAGGGGTTGTGGGTAAGTTCTGATGAAACTCAGCAGTGCCTCAAGGAAGGTCATTGCAGGTTC